>NC_056036.1:24960366-25260366 GCF_004379255.2 Salvia splendens | reverse complement strand
GAAGGGGAACCGCTTCCAGGGTACTCTTGATTAGTGTTAGCCTCCCCCCGAACGAGAGATGCCTATGAGCCCATCCCGAGATCCGCGACGCCACTTTCTCCCGGAGGAACATAAACATATCCGTTCGTTTAACTCCTCGAAATATGGGTACTCCCAAGTAAAGAAAAGGGAATGTACCTTGAGAGAATCCTCCTACACCAGGTTACAAACACTCAAAGTTAGAGAGAGAAGCTCTCCCTTCTCTCTAGAATTCGTCCACTCCCTCTCCCTCCCCTTTGAGGGAGGTGTAATGTGATTGTTGCATCCAACACATGGTGAAGTCCGGCGGTGAGTTAACTCCTTGCCCCCACAAACTTAGAATTGTAAGTTAGAGAGAGACGCTCTCCCTTCTCTCTAGAATCCCCCACCACGTTTTGAGTTCCCACATCGCCGCCCACCCCATTCTCGCTCGGCTCACCACTGTCGACGGTCCCCCTCACGCCCCCGCTCCACCAGCCACCCACCATCCTCCCGACCTCGGATTCTCACCAACCAACCACTCCCTTGGCTAAGGCACGAACAAAGCTCCGGAGCGGCTGGTGACTCGACTCATTCTCTCGATCATGCCGGAGCGCCTGCCGGATCCCCCCCCGGAGTCAGAAGAACCGCGCACCATCTCGGACCAGCTAATGGTCCTCCGGCCGGCCGAGGACCCTCTCTCGGACCAGCCAATGAATTTCACGTCGGAGGAGTCTCCCTCCATAATTTTTCCCTGCAGGAAAGTGGCGAGGAAACTTTGAAAATGAAGGTGAAGGCACGGAAAAGTACACCAGCCCCTCCCATCAAAGGCACTGGTCGGAAAAGGTTCGTACCCTCACCGATGCCGGAGGACAAGCAACTTAGGAAGAAGATTGATTTCGGGGCCGAAGGGAGCTCGCCGGTCGGAAGCCCAAAATGCAAAGGCCCCATCTTCCCGACGTCGATGGAGCCCTCCCCTAATCTCAACGGTGAAGATGAAGCTAAGATTAATGAAGAACTTGCCGGCGCCAGAACTGTTGACAACGCTCCGGCCGACGACCTTGCGGCCGGCGCAAACGCGGGGACTGGTGACGGAGGAGAGCACAACCCCCCACATGATGGCTGCTCGGAGAGAGATGGCTCTAGCATGGGTCAAAAGGCCTGGGTGGACGCGCTAGTCAACTTGCCCGAAATGGGCACAACAACAAAATCACTTTCCGAAAGTTCCTTGGCGCCTTGCCACTTCGGAACACCACGTGATGCTGGCCCCAATGCATCCGTTGAGCCCCCAAAACAACAAAAATCTAGCTCCTTTTTGCAGCAACCCAACTTTCCCGAATTGGCTTGGAGACCAAAACCTCCTTCCGAAAGTGGGCTAACTCCTTTCCGTCCCAAGAGCTCACGTGAGACGATTGTCGTGGAGGCCCCAACGCAACCAACAAAGGCCGAAATCATCCACTTAGCCGCCTTGGACTCGGCGGAGATGCTAGACACATTGGTTGCGCAACCTCTCATTACGGCCGGCCACAATCCACTGGAGTTCCCCCTAAACCCTTCGGGATGCATGCAAAGTGTCACACACACACCTCGGGATGGAAATGGACCCTCTCTTGAGGACTTTCCCCCTCTCGAACGAGGACGAACTAGCAAGCTCCGAGCTACGTTTGAGGCTAGTTCGGAACATTATAGTGCGGAGTTCGGCCAGCCGCGACCGAAGTCGAACCCTAACGTCTACCGAGAAAAGCCTTGTATCGAGACGATGAACAAGGCCACGCCTAGTGCCGAGATGGTTGCAGTGACAAGAGACACACCAACACCCAACGATACGCCTATGGATGATGCCGAACAGACCCTCACCGAGAAGGAAAAAGTCGAGAAGATCCACACCGAGAAAGAAAAAGCCGAAAAGCCGAGAATGGAAAAGCCGAGAAGGGCACACAACGGCAACGTAGGTACCGAGAAGATCCACACCGAGAATGGAGAAGCCGAACTCAACAATCCGAAGAGAAATGGAAACACACCTAAGTCCGCGACGGATGCCGCAACACAAGGGCTGAATGTAGTTAATCAACTTGGGGGGGTAGAAGCTACACTGGGGCCCTCGCCGTGGCCGAAATCGATGGCGGACTTGCTTAGGGGTACCCCGTCGGGCTCGGCGAGTAACACTCTACAAGGCCGGGGTGAAGGCGCCGCAAGCCACCCCGGTCGGCCGAAAACGATGGCGGACATGCTCAAAGGCTCGACTGACCCTACCGGCCCCCAAGCCTTTGAACCGGATAAGCTCCAGAACATTGGATTTGCTTCAGTGTCCGACGGCATCCCGGCCATTTACTTCTCCGGAGCGGAAACTCAAAAGCTTGCTGAGAGCATGGGACACGCCATTGTGGGTAAGTTTTCTCACTCTATCCCTACGGGACTGCAAATCCAAAAGACCCTCGACAATATTAAACTTCGGTGTGGATTTAGTTGGAAGTACATTAATGCTAAACATATTCTCATTCAATGCGAGGACTTGGCGGACTATGCCCGAATCCTTGGAGGCCCAAGGGGTACGCCCGTTTGGCTCATTGACCGACACCCGATGAGGGTCTTCAAATGGTCCCCGGACTTTGATGCTTACTGCGAGTCCCCCATTGCGGCAATCTGGTGCAAACCTAATTGGCCTCCCCATTCACCTTTTCGACCAATCCGCCTTATTCGCCATCGGCAAGCTTCTCGGCAATCCAATACAAATTGATCGAGCCACGGCAAAACAAGACTCGGCTTTCATTTGCCCGAATCTGCGTCGAGATAGACATCACAAAACCACCTACCGAAGAGATAATCCTCGATCTTGGTGGGCGAGAAACGGTGCAGCGAGTCCGATGGGACAAGATACCATCATATTGCCGAGAATGCAAACATGTCGGCCATGCAAGTGAGGTGTGCTATGCGACGGGCAAGAAGGAACGGCCGCCAAAGAGAAACTACCACAACGGCCCGCCAAAAACAGCCACAACCCGAGAGAGACAGACCGAGAAGGGGAAAGCAAGATATGGGGAAGAATGCCTCCAGCTCCAACGAATGGAAACATCAGGGGAAGAAGCAAGGCAAGGCCGGTGATCGACCAAACAATAACAAAACAAATGGGGAGGACTCCGGTGATACTTCCTGGGAGGGACCGAACTCCAAGGGTGACTCTACTTTGGGGAGCGGACCGAGCTCCGGAACTCAGAATGCCGGGCTTATTGCCGGGATCGAGATTGGGAAGTCCCCACCGAACCGGGGGGAATCCATTGCATCCCACCACCGAACCACCAACACCACGTGGGAACATGGACGTGGAGTGGGGCTCCCCCATTGCGAGGAGCTTGGTCTCACCAGTTCGGCGAGGGAATCCGAGAGGAGGCGCGCGCCATGCTTTGACAAGGGGGCGTGGGTTCTTCTCGGCAAAGAACCACATGAGCACTAACCAATATTATACTCTCATGGAGAACGGAGAATTTGATGTTGAGAATTGTGGGGATGCGGACGAAGACCTTATGGAATTGCATGTGGGGGCCGAGAAGTTAGGAGGCAACAGTTCGGCCGAGGACGCCGAGGAGGTCGCTCCGAACAAAGAGCAACACCGTACTGACTATCAAGGAGGGCCTTCAACCTCTTTGGGTACGCACCCTTCTTGTTAATAATGTCGTACAATCTCATGTTTTGGAACGTGAGGGGGATCGCGAATGCGCCCACTCAAAACGTTCTGAAAAGACTAATTGTTGTCATAATGTTTTATTTCTTGCAATAATGGAACCGCTCACACAACCGGACCCGGACCGTTTCTCTAAGGCCTTGGGGCTGTCCTTCATTGGTTCGAACATGAACGAGAAGATTTGGATGTTGCGGAAGAGGGGTCCACTTTTGATATTGAGGTTGACTCGGAACAAATTCTCCACGGGTACCTCAAATCCCACCGCCTTGCTAGGCCGGTGGCCATCTCAGCCGTGTACGCCAAATGTACAAGGGCTGAAAGACATCACCTATGGGACAAGATGAGAGAGATTGCCGGGCCTCTTGAGGGAACACCTTGGATCATCGGTGGCGATTTCAACACCATGCTATCTCATCAAGACAGAGTTGGAAGTGATACCAACCGGCAAGCCGAGATGGTAGATTTTGCGGAGGCAACGGAAGATTGTAGGCTGCTTGACCCTGGTTTTGATGGAGCGGCATTCACTTGGGCCAAGAATGGCCTTTTTGAAAGGTTGGATAGAGTGCTTGTCAGCGAGGATTGGACTAAGACCTTCGAGGCTACTCGGGTTACGAACCTCCCCCGGATTGCCCTCGGACCATGGACCAATTCTTGTCAGGTGCACGAAGATGAACACATCCGCTGGAGCCAAGGCTTTCAGGTTCCAGAACATGTGGATCCGACATGAAGGATTCATGGCCGTAGTGCAAAAAGCATGGGAGGAGCCCACGGGGGCGGGTGGAATCCTAAACATTCAAATCAAGCAGGCCAGAGTTAAAAAGGCCCTTAAGGAGTGGAACAAAGAGGTTTTTGGAAACATTCATGCTAATCTAAAAGAAAAGGAGGAAGAAATTGCTTTGGCCCAATCTTGTTTCGAAGCAAGGCCGACCCCGGATCACAGGACAGCGATCAACAAACACATTGCCGGAGTACATCCTTTTGCTGAAAATTGGAAGAAGATTTTTGGCGACAGAAGGCAGCTCTGAGGTGGCTTGCCGAGGGAGATAAAAATACCCGGTTCTACCAAAGCTGGGTGAAACAAAAGAGGGTCCGTCTCCGCATCCATTCAATACGTGTCAATGGGCAGGAGCTCACCGAGGAAGCCGAGATTAAAAAGTCCGCAGTGGAGTTCTTCCAACAACTCCTTGCCCCCAACAATCCGACACTTGAAGATCCAGACCTCGACCTAATCCAGCAGGTCCACTCAGCCGAGCAGTTCGCTGACATCGACAGATGCTCAAGTGCGGAAGAGTGTCAGGTAGGTGCCACCTTGTGCTTTCCGGAGATAGTGACCCGGAACCGACGGCCTGTCCGGCCACCTTTATCAGTCTGGCCTATTGGGGACCGGAGGGTGGTATGTGGAGCAAAAAGAAGTTCTTCCGAGGGGCACTCAGGCGAGGCGCGATCAGCGGGCCACACGACATAGTCCTATCCCAAGAAGGTTCGGCAGGGTAATTCATGGACCGATACCGACCCATAGTCTCGCAATGTTTTAAACAAAATAGGACCAGGGATCACCTCTCGACTCTCTCTTTCTCACAGGGCAATCTCCCCCAACCAAGTGGATTTGTCAAGGTCGGCTCTAACGAACAGTCACTTTTGGCTCAAGAGATTTCAATGAGCTTGCTAGATGTCCCCAGCAGCCAAGTGGCAGTTAAATATTGACATGGCTAACAAGCCTATGATAGGGTCCACTGCCATCCTCTTACAGTTTACGTTTATGGGTTTCCCGGATTCATGGGATTTCTTATGGAAGAGGAGTATTTGGGTGTTCTGGGTTGCGGTCCTGTAAGAGGGCAAGCACCCGAGGGATTATTAGATACAACCGAGGAATTGGTCAAGGAGACCCGACTCCCTTGCTCTGTTCGTTGAGAAATCCGGCGCCTACCTTGTCCCGACACTTGAAGATCCAGACCTCGACCTAAATCCACAGGTCCAACTCAGCCCCAGCACTTCGCTGACCAATCGCAGATGCCCAAGTGCGTACGAGTCAGGAGTGCCACCTTTTGCATTTCCGGAGATAGTGCACCCGGACCCGACGGCTTCTCGGCCACCTTCTATCAAGCCTGCTGGCCATTGTGGGACCGGAGGTAGTGGACGCAATCAGACAGTTCTTCAGAGGGGCCTTCCCTGCCGAGGAGCATCACGGCCACAAGCATAGTCCTTATCCCAAAGAAGGCTTCGCCGGAATCATGGACCGACTACCGACCCAATCAGTCTCTGCAATGTTTTAAACAAGATCATTACCAAGGTACTCACCTCTCGACTCTCTCCTTTCCTCCCACAGGTCATCTCCCCAACCAAAGGGATTTGTCAAAGGTCGGCTCCTTAACGACAACGCACTTCTGGCTCAAGAGATGTTCCATGAGCTTGCTAGATGCTCCCCAGCGCCTAATGTGGCAGTAAAGATTGACATGGCTAAAGCCTATGATAGGGTCCAATGGCCATTCCTCTTCAAAGTTTTACGCCGTATGGGTTTCCCGGATTCATGGATTTCACTTAATGGAGAGGTGTATTGGGTGTTGCTGGTTCTCGGTCCTTGTTAACGGGGCACCCTCGGGCTTCTTTAGATCAACTCGAGGACTTCGGCAAGGAGACCCGATCTCCCCTGCTCTGTTCGTAATCGCGGCGGACTACCTGTCCCGAGCATTAGATAAGCTCATCCTCGGCCAAAAGGACATGACGTTCAAAGCCTCCCGGAGATGCATGGAGATCAGCCATCTAGCCTATGCGGACGACATTATCATCTTCACTCAAGCGGCGGCAAAATCCTATGCGCCGGCTAAGAGCCTGTCTCGAAAAATATGAAAGAGTCTCCGGCCAACAAGTCAGCCTCGCCAAGAGTAATTTCTATATTGCCGAGGCCCATGAACACTGGGCAAACTCGATCCAGGCGGAAGGAGGCTTCTCTAGAGGGGCCTTTCCTTTTCTCTATCTCGGTGTCCCTATCTACCGTGGTGTCAAGCGCACGGACATGTTCCTCTTTCTACGGGAAAAGATTGCAAGAAGGATCTCAGGATGGGCACACCGTCACCTATCCTTTGGAGGAAGGCTTACGTTGATTAAGAGCACTCTTGAAGCGATCCCCTTGCACATCTTTCAAGCCGTCGAGCCCACGGCCGGTACCCTCAAGCAACTTGATCAACAAATGGCCCGATTCTTTTGGGGGTCTACGAATGAAAAGAAGCGGACCCATTGGATTGGATGGGAACAAATGTGCCGGCCCACTGATGAAGGAGGCCTTGGGATCCGAAAAACTATGGAGGTCCTCCACGCTTTCAATATCAAACTGTGGTGGCGATTTCGGGAGCAAAACTCCCTTTGGGCAAGATACATGATGGCAAAATATTGCACCAACTCCACACCGCTCACCTTGAGATTGCCGAGCAGGAGTAGCCCTACGTGGAGAAAGGCTCTCAAGAGCATGGCCCCTCGCGCAACCGCACATGAGATGGCTAGTGGGACAAGGGGACATCTACTTCTGGGATGACATTTGGCTTGGCAATAGCCCTCTGAGGGAACTTAGTCTTGATGATAGGGGAAGACCAACCACCCGGGTCTCGGAGTTCATTACAAATGGTGGTTGGGATGTGCCCAAGCTTCAACTCCTTCACAATCAGGCCGGCCTCCCCTCAGCATGTTTATCGATGGCATCATTAATACACCGATCCTCCATGACGAACAGGATATCCCGAGGTGGAACCTCTCTAAGCATGGGGAATTCACGGTGGCTTCGACATGGGACACACTTCGAGGACGAAACCCGATCATCCATGGTTTGGGGGACGTTTGGAAGGTAGGCCTCACCAACTCAATAGCCATCTTTATCTGGAGGCTTCTCTCCAATCGGGTGCCGGTTGACACGAAACTTCAGTGGCGGGAGATTGAGCTAGCTTCTAAGTGCCAATGCTGCCCCCACAGACCGAACACTGAGTCACTCCAACACCTCTTCATCCAGGGATATGGAGCTCGCAGAGTATGGAGTGAGTTCGACGGCTGGTTCACAGGCCCGTTCCCACGCATCCATATCAATGACACAATCCCTACGAGAATCGAAGTGTGGGCGCGAAGGTGCCAACAGCCGAACAAGAAACATCTTAGCCGAGCCACTCCATACCTCATCCTTTGGTTTATTTGGTCGGAGAGAAACAGGAGCCGCCACCAAGGCACACAGTTTAAACCACAAAACGTGGTATGGCAGGTCCACATGTTCATTCGAAATGCTATGTCTAATGGAAGCTTGAAGCCGAAACATTGGAAGGGAGTTAAACTTGGAATCAATATTCCTCAACAAGCGGCGGCAATCAGGGCGCTACCCCTAGCCATGGCAATCAAATGGAACCCCCCGGATCAGCCGTGGATAAAGCTCAACACGGATGGCTCCTATAATGAAGCGAACGGCAGTACAGGGGCTGGCGGGATTATTCGAGACCACTCGGGTAAGATGCTCGTCGCCGTCAGCACACCCCTTGAAGCCCACTCGGCGTTAGAAGCGGAGCTGTTGGCCATGATCCACGGGCTAAATATAGCCAAGGAATACGGGCCTACCAATCTGGATTGAGTCAGATGCAGAGCAAGCAATCAAATTGGTCAATGGGACGGGATGGGGGCCGGCACTCGCTCGGCAAGCGGTGGCGCAACTAACCATTCTCAAACGCCAACTCAAATTCCGAGCCACCTTCATACACAGGGAGGGGAACAAAGCGGCGGACTTCCTTGCGAAAATGGGGCTAGTCCAAGACAGTGGCCTACGAATGCACTACAACTCAGCACCGAGAGAACTATTGGACTTGGTTAGATTGGACGAGATGGGAGTGTCGCACATCCGAAACCTAGACGGGGACGGGCATCAAAGTTGATCATGAGACGACGGGAGACAATAGTGACTAGCTTTGTGGTTAATTGTTTTTTGGAAAGGAGTATGATGAGGTCCGAACCTTGTGGGATCGGACCGCATACTACTCTTGATTTTGTTACGGCACACCACTTTTGGGTGTGGCCACGCCTTGTAATTATCTCTTGTGGAAATATAGGGATGAGGGACCCACGAACCCTCCACCGTAGAGGTGTTTGATTAAAAAAAAAAAAAAAAAAAAAAAAAAAAAAAAAAAAAAAAAAAAAAAAAGAGAATCCTCCTTCCGAGTGGATTGATCCTGCCCAACCATCATGAATCTCGGCAATGTAGAAATTACTCTTAGCAAGGTTGACTTGTTGGCCCGAGACCTCCGCATAATCTTCAAGGCATGCTCTTAGGCGCCTAATAGAGGGCGCCGCCGCTTGGGTGAAGATGATGATATCGTCGGCATAGGCTAAGTGGCTAATCTCCATGCAGTGCCGGGCCGCCTTGAAAGCCATCTCTTTGTGTCCCAAAATAAGTTTATCAAGCGCCCTAGAGAGGTATTCCGCCGCAATCACAAACAGGGCCGGTGAGATAGGATCGCCCTGTCGGAGCCCTCGGGTAGACTTGAAGAAGCCCGAGGGGGCGCCATTAATTAGCACCGAGAACCAACAAGTGCCAACACATCTTTCAATGAGGGAGATCCAAGCTTCCGGAAATCCCATTTGTCGTATGACCTTGATGAGAAACGGCCATTGGACGCGGTCATAGGCCTTTGTCATGTCAATTTTAAGAGCAACATTCGGGGCAGGGGAGCACCTTGGAAGCTCGTGGAACATTTCCTGGGCCAGGAGCACGTTATCGTTCAAAAGTCGACCTTTCACGAACCCACTTTGGTTTGGGGCAATGACGTGGGGAAGGAAAGGAGTAAGCCTTTTCGTAAGGACCTTTGTAATGATCTTGTTGATCACATTGCACAAGCTGATGGGGCGATAGTCCCCCCACGATTCAGGAGTGAGCTTCTTGGGGATCAGGACTATACTTGTTGCTGTGACACTCCGCGGGAGGAACGCCCCAAGGAAGAATTGTCTAACCGCATGAACCACATCTTGTCCCACGATACCCCAGCACGTTTGATAGAAGGTAGCCGTAAAACCATCCGGTCCTGGTGCACTATCCCCAGATATATCAAACACAGCTCGCTTAATTTCATCCTCCTCAGGTGGTGTAGGAAGATCCCGGAGTTGTTCCGAAGGTGGGAGCTGGCGGATCAAACTAAAGTCCGGCACGCCGAGGGCCAAGGGTGGGGGGTGCTAGGAGGTTCTTGTAGAAATCAACCGCCGAGTTCTTGATCTCTTCCTCCCCAGTGATTTCCACTCCATTCACGGATATTCTATGAATCCGCAATCGAATCCTCTTCTGTTTAACCCAGCTTTGATAGAACCTTGTGTTCTTGTCTCCATCCGCTAGCCATCGGAGGGCCGCTTTTTGTCTCCAATAGTCTTCCTCCATTTTGAGGAGAAGGATGTAATTGGCAATGAGCTTGTTTACCAAGGCTCTGTTTTCGCCCGACGGGTTTATTTCAAACTCACTTTGGGCCTCAGCCACCTTATCTTCCATTTCCTTTAGATTGGCATGTATATTTCCAAAGACTTCCTTATTCCAAAGTGTGAGCATTTTTTTTGTTCGCGCAAGCTTGATTTGAAGATTAAGCAATCCCTCGGCCTCCGTAGGCTGGTTCCAAGTATTGCGTACAGTATCCTAGAAGCCTTCATGGCGGATCCACATGTTTTGGAATCGGAAGGCCTTTCCTCCGGGCTGCCGATTAGGACATCTACATCTTGCCAAGACCGGCCCATGATCCGATGAGACGCGTGGGAGGTTAGTAACCCTCGTTGCCTCGAAAACCTGTGGCCAAGCATCATTCACCAAAATTCTATCGAGCCTCTCCATAAGTCCGTTTTTTGCCCACGTGTAGTCCGATCCGTCGAACCCCGGGTCAAGAAGCCTGCAATCCTCAATTGTCTCGGCGAAGTCAATCATCTCAGCTTGCCGGTTGGTGTCGCTCCCAACTCTCTCATGTGGGGATAGAATAGTGTTGAAGTCCCCGCCGACGATCCAAGGTGTTCCGTCGGTGATGACCGCAATCTCCCTCAACTTATCCCAAAGGTGGTATCTTCCCGTCCGTGAGCACTTCGCGTAGATAGCTGAGACTGAAATGTGTCTTTCAAGGCGAGGAGAAAGGAAACGGCCGTGGAGCATTTGATCCGAGTCCTCTTCCACAACAAAGTTGGCGCCCTCCTCAACAAAAATCCAAATTTTCCCATTAGTATTTGAGCCTTTAAACACTAGCCCCAATGCCCTAGAGAATTTCTCCGGGTTGGGGTCTGTTAACGGCTCCATTATTGCAAGAAATGGAACATTATGAGACTTGATCAATCTTTTTAAAACGTTTTGGGTTGGAGCATTCGCAATACCCCTAACGTTCCAAAACATATAGTTTAAGGACATAATTAACAGTGAGGTTCCGTACCCGGCGGGTGTGAAGGCCCCCCTCGGTAATCGGTCATTTGTTGGTCGTGCCATTCGTGATCCGTCTCGGCCTCCAAGATTGGGTTGCTCGCACCACCAGCATCATCACTATTGTCCGCACCCCTCTCGAAGCTCTCATTGGCATCATGATCACCATCCTCATATTCTTCATCTTCCATGAGGGAGAAGTATTGATTAGTGCTCAAACAGTTTGCCTTCTCTTGTTCTCTACTCTTGGCCACGTTGGTATTTGTTGTTGAGCCGCTTGGGCCGATGGGTGCCGAGACGGGATTCCCACCCCGGACGGCCGAGCCCCGGTTAACGACACCCGGTGTCGCTTCCTCGAGTGGATAGGCAAAAGGCTTGAAGCCTTTAAGATGGCATGAGGCCTCTCGACCATTCCGAGTTCCACTCGCACGATGTGATTCCGACGAAGCTTCCTTGTTGTCATTGAAATCTCCTAAGATGTCCGGGTCTTGCCAATGTGTGTCCGCACCTTTGGTTCCTTTTGCTTTGTAGTTTGCTCGATCAGCACCACTATTCTTTTTCTTCCCTTGGCGTTTCCATTCATTAGGATTAGCATCATTAGGATTAGCATCATTCCCCCCGGTGTCTTGCATGTGTTTAACACCTCGGTCGTCCGAATGTAGCTGTTTGAGTGGGCCGACATTATAGTTTCTCTTGGCCGGTCGTTCCTTCTTGCCCGTTGCATAACAAACCTCCCTCGTGTGTCCAACATGTTTGCAATCTTGACAATAGGAAGGAATCTTATCCCATCGGACTTGTTGCACCGTCTCCCGCCCACAAAGATCAAGAATGATCTCCTCGGGAGGTGGCTTTGTAATATCAATCTCGATGCAAATGCGTGCGAAGGATCGCCGAGACTTGTTGGCCGTGGCACGGTCGATTTGAATTGGGGTACCGAGGAGCTTGCCGATGGCGAATAGGGCCGATTGATCATAGAGGTGAATTGGGAGGCCTATTAAGTTGCACCAAATTGCCGCGATCGGGGACTCACAATACGCATCAAATTCCGGGGACCATTTGAATACCCTCATCGGGTGTCGGTCAATGAACCATACGGGGGAGCCCCTCGGGCCACCAAGAAGGCGAGCATAATCCCCAATGTCCTCGCATTGAATAAGAATGTGTTTAGCATTAATATATTTCCAATTAAAGCCACGACTTAATTTGATGTTGTCAAGGGCCTTTTGAATTTGATGCCCCGTGGGGATAGAATGAGAAAACTTACCCACGATTGCGTGCCCAATGCCTTCAGCCAACTTTCGTGTCTCCGCCCCGGAAAAGTAAATGGTCGGGATGCCGTTTGATGCTGAGGCAAAGCCAATGTTTTGAATTTTCTCCGGTTCGAACACTTGCGGGCCGGTTGGGTCGGAGGAGCCTTTTAGCACTTCGGCCAATGTTATCGGCTTCCCGGCGGTCTCCGGGTGTGGCTCGTGTGTCTTGGGCAGGTTCGCATGGTTCAATCCCGTGCTCGGCCCCATCCCTGTTCCGGAAGTTTGTTGGTTCGGCCCATGCAAATCCGGAGGTGTATAGTTGTTGCTCGTCTCCGGGTCACTATCTCCAATTACCATCGGGATGGACGTTTCAATGCTTGGGACTCCATATCCTAATCGAAGAGGCGCTTTCGGTTGCGTTCCTTGTGGCACGGAGCTGCCCCATCTTAGTTTTGGATTTGTCGCGGCCATCTCCTCCTTCCGACTCGGTGATCCCTTCTCAAAAGTGTCCCGAATTTTGAGTGTTCTACCTTTCTCAAGTGGTGGGAAACTCCTCAAGTGAGGCGATAAGGTCCGTCGAGGGTGAGGACCCCGGAGGTTCAAGTCTCGGCACCCGGCTGGCGCGCGCCACGTAGAGCTTACTTCCGGTCTCCGGTGGTCCGGCAATGATGAGGGGTTGGGCGGCCATTGTGTCGAGGGTCTCCGCCGAGTCCAAGGTGGCGAGGTGGATGAGTTCATGGGTTTGTGGCTGTATTGGAGCCTCAACGGCTAGCAACTCACGTGAGCCCCCATTGTGGTAAGGCACCAAGGCACTTTCAAAAGGTGATTTTGTTCCTAACTCCATTTCGGGCAAGTTGACTACTCCTTCTTTCAAGGTATTCTTTGCAGCACATGTGACACCTTTATTGGGAGGGTAAGGGACAAAGGAGCTTTTCAAAGGTGGTTTTGTTCCTTTATCCATATTTGGCAAGATGGCTTCACCAACCATCTTGGAGAGTTGTGCATCACGTGGTCCAACATGAGGTGGTGGGCGACGTAGAAATTACTCTTTGAGAGGTTGATTTGCTGGCCCGAGACGTCCGCATACTCCTCCAAGCACGCTCTAAGTTTGCGAAGAGAATCAGTGGCCGCTTGCGAGAAACTGATGATATCGTCCGCATAAGCTAAGTGACTAATTTCCATGCACCTGCGGGTGGCTTTGAATATCATATCCCTATGGCCCAAAATAAGCTTGTCGAGGGCCCTCGAGAGGTAGTCTGCGGCAATAACAAACAAGGCCGGTAGTCTGCGGCAATAACAAACAAGGCCTCGGGTGGACTTAAAGAAGCCTGAAGGGGCACCATTGACAAGAACCGAGAACCAACAGGACCCAATGCATCTCTCGATCATGGAGATCCAATTTTCGGGGAAGCTCATACGCCGTAACACCTTAATAAGGAAGGACCATTGGACCCGGTCATATGCCTTAGCCATATCGATTTTGACCGCAACGTTCGGAGCTGGTGCACTTCGTGTTAGTTCATGGAACATCTCCTGAGCGAGAAGAACATTATCATTAAGAAGGCGACCCTTGACGAAGCCGCTTTGGTTTTGCGCGATAACGTGAGGATCATGGCGATGGCCTTGTTAATGACGTTGCAAAGGCTAATAGGCCTATAGTCACACCATGTTTCCGGTGATGGCTTTTTGGGAAAGAGGACAATACTTGTGGTTGTGATGCTTCGGGGAAGGTAGGCCCCGAGGAAGAACTGTTTGATCGCCTCCACCATATCCGATCCTACAATTTCCCAACATGCTTGATAGAAGGTTGCCGTAAATCCATCCGGGCCTGGTGTACTGTTACCGGATATATCAAAGATGGCTCATTTTACCTCACCCGCATCGGGTGGCTTGGCTAAGTCCTCAGGCGCTAGAAGATTTTGGTAGAACTCAACCGCCGAGTTTTTGATCTCTGCCTCATCCATGATTTCGCGGCCATTAACCTTGATTTTGTGGATGCGCATCCGGATCCTCTTTTGCTTCACCCAACTTTGGTAGAACTTTGTATTCTTATCTCCCTCCGCGAGCCACCTGAGAGTTGCTTTATGCCTCCAAAAGTCCTCTTCCATCTTAAGGAGAAGGATGTAGTTGGCGACGAGCTTGTTGATCACAACTCTGTTCCCGGGCGTCGGCCTCTCTTCGAACTCAAGTTGTGCCATGGCCAGTTTTTCTTCCACATCCCGGAGATTGTTGGGGATGTTACCGAACGTTTCCTTATTCCACCATCTCAGGGCTTTTTTAACCCTAGCTAGCTTGATATACAAGTTGAGGAGTCTCTCGGCCTCCGTTGGAGCCCCCAATCATTTCGCACGAGGTCGCTGAACCCCTCGTGCCGAGCCCACATATTCTAGAACCGGAAGGCTCGACCTCCGATTTGAGTGTTCGGGAGTTTGCATCTAACCAAGACCGGGCTATGATCCGAGGCTACCCGGTGCTAGGAGGCTCCGGAAGTACTCGACCGCTGAATTTTTTATTTCTGTCTCTTCCACAATCTCATGTCCATTCACGCAGACTGAGTGAATTCGCAAGCAGACTCTCTTTTGTTTTACCCAACTTTGGTAAAATCTCGTATTTTTGTCACCCTCCGCAAGCCACCTCAATGCTGCCTTTTGGCGCCAAAAGTCTTCCTCCATTCTAAGAAGTAGGATGTATTCGGCTATGTTCTTGTTGATCTAGGTCCGCCTGGGTGTTGGGTCTGCCTCAAACTCGGCTTGAGCCTTAGCAATTCCTTATTCCTTCTTCTTGAGGTTGACATGAATGTTACCGAAAACCTCTTTATTCCAGCCTTTAAAGGCCTTCTTGCTCCGTGATAGTTTAATTTGGAGGTTGAGGAGTTCGATCGCCCCCGTCGGTTGCTCCCAAGTGTTTTACTAGCTTCTTAAAACCGTCATGCCGAATCCACATACTTTGGAAACGGAATAAGCTACCTCCGGAGGGAGTTCTCCCCATCTTGCACCTAGCAAGGATTGGACCGTGGTCCGAGGAGACTCTTGGGAGGTTAGTCACCCTCGTTGTCTCAAAGACTTTGGTCCATGCCTCAGTAATAAACATTCTGTCCAGCCTTTCAAACAACCCATTCTTGGCCCAAGTATACTCCGCACCATCATACCCCGCGGGTCGAGGAGTCTACAATCTTCAATGGTTTCTGCAAAATCAATCATCTCGGCCTGCCCGTTGGTATCGATTCCTGTTCTATTTCCAAGTAATAAGATTGTGTTAAAGTCCCCTTCGATCGACCAAGGTGTCCCTTCCACGCGGGTTGAGAGCTCCCTCATTTTATCCCAAAGTGTGTATCTCTCCGATCTAGTACATTTTGCATAAACTGCCGAGATGAATATGTGGCTTGCCATGCGATTTGATGTTATTCGCCCATGAAGAGTCCGTGTCCTCTTCAAAATCAAAATTGGTTCCTTCTTCAGCAAAAATCCAGATTTTGCCCGATGTGTTTGAGCCTTTGAAATTTAGTCCGAGCGCCTTGGAATATCGGTCCGGATCGGGGGTTGTGAATGGCTCCATGATTGCAAGAAACATAACATTATAGCATTTGATTAGTCTTCTTAGAACGTTTTGGGTTGACGCATTAGCAACTCCCCTAGCGTTCCAAAACATGATATTGTAAGACATGATTAACGAGGTAAGTTCGTACCCGGAGGTGTGAATGGCCTCCTTGGAATATGACGATTTGTTGTTCTTCCTCCCTTGTGTGCTCGCCGACAAAGGAGTAGGGGTGAATCTTCAACATGTTCGCAAAAAGGTTGTGTATCCATGAGCGCCACATCCTCCTCCCCACAACCATCAACATCGAATTCCCCATTGGCCATGAGGGAGTAGTACTTGTTAGTGCTCATGAAGTTTGTTGGAGTTGCGGAGCCGCCCCTCCCGGCCGTTGTGTAGCGCGTTCCCCCTCTCATGCCCCCCGTGTGTACGAGGACACTCGGCGGGATGTATCCTCATGTCCCCACGACAAATCCATGTATCCACCTTCTTGCATGGAGGGTTCGGATGTCTGGCTCGGGTGGGTTTGTTGAGCTCTCCATCTTTTCGACCCTTCCTATTGTGGTGAGTTCCTTTATCGGAGCCACATTTTTCATGAATATCTCCCACAGTGTCCAGTTCCTCCAACTCCGGCTCCAATCCTTTCGCCCCATTCGGCTCAACACTTGTTGAAGACCCGGCCCATTTGTTCTTCCTTTGGTGTCTCCATTCATTGTTGTTGTTTGAGTTGTCCTTTGTGTTGTCCTGCTTTTCGGTAGTACCTTTTTTTTATCTAAACACCGTCGCGGAGGAGGGTTCGTGGGTCCCTTGATATGGATTAGGATAGGACGAAGGACCCGTTGGATATATTGATCCAAGAACCCCACGTATAAGGTTTGGCAGCGGACTCCCTTAATTGATAATCTGGTTTGATCCACTTCCAGAGCTTGGAAAACCTCGACCCGTTGGCTATATGATCAGCCAAGAACCTCGGTATGGTTGAACGCCACAAGAACTTGCTCAAAGTATCTTGATAAGTTCCAAACAAGTGAAAAACTCTACAAAGAGAATTCAACTCACAAGACAAAGTCTATTTTCGTATTTGATCAATGGTGTCCTCAAATGACATGCTTACAAGCCTATTTATAGGCTAGAATGGACTCTTGAAAGTCTCATATCATTAGTACAACTTAAGACCTTTAGAATGACTCATAATAAGTGAAAAGTAACTCCTAAACTATTGGTGTGACTTTAGGACATCTAAAGTCACTTATTTAACTCAAAAAGTAACTTAAAAATGACTCTTCATTTTGGTTGCTCCAACTTGGACGAAAATGCATCATGTATCTTCAATTTGGGCCTCCAAAATGTGATATATAGTGACTCAAAACTTCATGCATTGGGCTGCCCACTAACTTGAATAATATTCACCATTTGGCCCAATGTAGATTGGTCTTGGAATTGGGCTTTTATTTCATCAACTAAAAGCATCATGGACTCCTTTATCTTCTTAGCTCTAGCTCTTGTAATTGGTCCACTTTGAATGAACAATGGATCCATCTTCTTGTCCTTGTAGATCAGCTTGGGTGTAGCTCCATCATCCCTCATCCCTCTATTTCCGGATCAAAGAAGTACATAGCACGGCCACACCCAAAAGTGATGTGCCAAAACAAAAGGAGTAGTGCGCGGTCCGCACCCAACAAGGTTCGGACCCCATCATACTCCCACCAAAATTAGAATTACGTAGCCTAACAGCCGATTTAAACAGACTAATCCCCATCGGTTTGACGGACCCGTATATTAGGGATCCCCATTCCGTTCATCCGGATAAGAGCTCTTAGTAGCCTCGGGGTGGTTTGGGCAGTGATCCGTCAAAAGGCTTCGCGCTCAAGGCCCTCCTTAGCAAAAAGGTCGGCCGCCTTGTTTCCTTCCTGGGAGATGAATGTTACGCGGGAATTGTGATGCCGCCTAGCGACCACCAACTGCGCCACGGCTTGGTGAACATGCGCCGGCCCCCATTTTTTGCCCATCGCCAACTTGACCACCTGCTCAGAGTCCGACTCAATCCAGACGGGTTTCCCGAATTCCTTAGCCAGTTCCAAACCATGAAACATCGCCATGAGTTCCGCTTCAAGGGCGGACTTTGCTTGAAGGGGAGTTGCGAACGCTATAAGCAACTTGCCCGATGCATCTCGCACGACCCCTCCTCCACCCGCTTTTCTACTTGTCTCAGTATATGCCCCATCCGTGTTCACTTTGATCCAGGGCTGGTCCGAGGGGTACCATTTAATTGGTATCACGAGAGGCCTCGGCCTTCTAGTCTCGGCACCGGGTGGAATGCTCATTTTTTGCCGAACTCCTCGCCAATGCTTCGGCTGGATTGTCCCATTACCCATGCTATTGCGTATGAACATTTGAACCTGCCAGACCACGTTAAAAGGCTTGAATTGTACCTGCTGGTGTCGGCTCCTATTTCGTTTCTGCCATTGAAGCTTTGAATCCACCGGGATCCGATTTGACAAAGACGCCAATTGAAGATGGAGATGGAGAGAGTAAGTCCAGCCTTCCTGATAGCATCAAGGCCATGAATAATCGGCCTATGCGTCCTCAAGGTCTCCCACAATGTGGCCAATGTGAAGTCCCCATGTCGGGATAGCATCCACCTTGGGACGTCCGGTTCCCCACTGATGATTAGCGATGCGAGGATCCTGTCTACAATGTGTTGGGGGATACCGGCTTGAGCTTGAAGTAATCGAAGTTTTGGCTCATCTCACATACCTTCATTAACAATTCAGAAACCAGGGTCAACTCGGCGACTCTCTCATCCATACAATGTTCACGGATGCCCGAGTCGCCAAGCCATATATCATCCCAAAAGGATATTTTACCTTTCCCAATCATCCACCGAATAAATGGTTGCATTTGTCCCCTCGCTTTCAGGAGCCGTCTCCATGTTGGACTGTTCCTCCGGGATGGCCTAGCCATTAGCGGGGAAACGCTGTTTTTTTTTTGTTTTTTTTTTGTCAAACACCTTCACGGGGGAGGGTTCGTGGGTCCCTCATCCCTATATATCAAAAAATAGTTCTCGGTTACATTTGCCCTAGCACAAGACTAAAGGATACAAGTAGCTATTATAACCAGAAATCAAGAACTATCAAAAATGAAGTCACCACAAGTGTAAGTAGGGGTCGTGTCAAAATTGGCTCGACACCCGCCTACTCTATAGTGTCCTCCTATGTTTCTTCCTCGGCACGGACCCGGACATTAGGAATCCCCATTTGTTCCATTCTAATGACATCGTGGACGGCTCTCGGTATGTCTTGGGCATCCAAAGCTCAACAGTGGTTCATATCCACGCCAATCTTTGCAAGTAAGTCAGCCGCCTTATTGCCTTCTCGGTGGATGAAGGTTGTTCGAAGGGTGAGTAGATGCTTGTGTAAGGCCATGTGCGCCATGACTTGGCGAGTGTGAGCAGGCCCCCAGCTTGGCCCTTTGATGAGATTAAGTGCTTGCTCGGAGTCCGATTCAAGCCATATTGGCTTCCTGAGCTCCGAGGCCAACTTCAAACCGTGGTGCATGGCAAGCAGCTCGGCTTCAAGTGGTGATTGTGCTTCGAGGGGGAGCGCATAGGCGACGAGCAACTTACCCAAGTGATCTCGAATGAGACCTCCTCCCCCGGCTTTTCCTGTTGCATCAATAAAGGACCCGTCCGTGTTAAGTTTAATCCAGGGCTGATCCGGTGGTTCCCACTTAACCATCATAGCAAGACGCGATGGCCGTTGAGGTTCGGCATGGCTTGGAATACTAACTCCGAGCTTCACCCCTCTCCAATGCTTCGGCTTGAGACTGCCATTGGCCATGCTGTTTCGGACGAATGTGAGGACCTGCCAAATCACATTGCTCGGTTTGAATTGAACATCGTGGTGGCGGCTTCTATTTCTCTCTGCCCAGAGGAACCAAAAGAGAAGGTAAGGCATGGCTCGACTGAGGTGCTTCCTTTCCGGCTGCTGCGATTTCCTCGCCCAAACTCCAATTCTTGTTGGAATCGTGTCGTTCGCCCCAAGAGTGGTGGTCGAGCCTTCGAACCAGCCGTCGAATTCCCACCATAATCTAATCGCCCCTGCGCCTTGTATGAAGAAGTGTTGGAGGGACTCGGTACTTGGCCTATGTGGGCAGCATTGACATTTGGATGAAAGTTCAATCTTGCGCCATTGTAACTTTGCGTCAACAGGGATGCGGTTCGATATGAGCCTCCAATTGAAGATAGCAATGGAGGTTGTGAGGCCAGCCTTCCAAATCTCCTCAAGACCTTGGATAATGGGCCGAGGCGACCGGATCGTCTCCCACGTCGAGGCTAGCGAGAAATCTCCTCGCCGTGATAGCGCGATCGCGGGATGTCCGGCTCCCCGGGTAGGATCGGGGTTGTGCATATTTGATCAATAATCTGTTGGGGGAGTCCAGCCTGGTCATGAAGTACTTGGAGTTTGGGGACGTCCCATGCACCATCCGTGATGAATTCCGAGACGGTCGTTGTAGGGCTACCTCTCTCGTCGAAACAGAGGCCCCTAAGAGGGACATTGCCAAGCCATATATCATCTCAAAAGTATATCTTACCATGTCCAACAATCCATCGGATGTGCGGGTGAGCATGGGCCCAAGCTTTGGCCAGCGTCTTCCACGTCGGACTATTCCTTCCCATGATACTTGACGAAAGTGGTGAGGATATGGCGCAATATTTTCTCATCATGTAACGGGCCCATAATGAGTTCTGTTCTCTGAACTGCCACCGGAGTTTGATGTTAAAGGCTCGTAGGACTTCAGTGAACTTTCGGATCCCGAGCCCTCCCTCCTTGGTGGGAAGACACATTTGGTCCCTGCTGATCCAATGGGTCCGTTTTCTTTCTGTTGTCGAGCCCCAAAAGAAGCGAGCCAGTTGCTGGTCAAGAAGATTAAGGGTACCGGCTGTGGGAACCACTACCGCCACAGCCGGTACCCGACCACTACCGAGTTTCCAACCTTATGACCCACCACAGTCAAGGCAGCCTTCTTGTTGGGAACCACCGCCCCACCGTGCACCGCAAGGACACTCGGATTATGAACCCGTTTCCAGTAAACTAGATCGCGTTTTGGACAGATTGGACAAGTTCGATGCTTGGAGAGACGACACAGATCGCCGCTTCGAGAATCTTGAGACCGAACCTCCTTCCGGTTTCGACGACGGCGATGATTGGGATTATGAGGATATGCGTCGGCAGAGATCAGGAGATAGGGGTTTGCGGGGGAGAAACCCTAGCGGGGGCTTTCGCGAGGGCCCACATGAGGATAGGGCGCGACGCGATAGCGGGGGTCGTAATGGACCGGGATGGACCACGCAAGGTAACTGCCACCCAAGCCAGCAGTTTGGGGGGGTCGATCAGTCTTATGATCGTACGAAGCCTTGTTGGGATCCACATCAGCTATATCAGGCCAACACGCAGGGTTTCGACGGACAACAACGGGTTAAGATGGAACCACCTCAGGCCGCTACCGGCTCGGGTCAGGCCACAAGTTCAGGGGGTCGCAACGGAGAACGGCCGCGACCCGCGGTGATTCGGGTATCACAAGCGGAAAAGGCTGAACGAGGCCGTCTGGGTTTGTGTTATTATTTTGACGATAATCTAGTTGAGGATGTTCCCGACAGCGTTGCTCACAATGGGGGTGCTAATCTTGTTGTACTAAATGACGAGTCCCTAGAAGAGATCGTCGAGACCGACAATACGCCGCTGCAAGTGCTCGTCGGGGTATATGATGAGAAGAATTTTTTTTTTATCAAACACCCTCATGGTGGAGGGTTCGTGGGTCCCTCATCCCTATATTTCAAAGAGTGACGATTACAAAACATGGCCACACCCGAAAGTGGTGTGTCCTCATAAACTTAAGAGTAGTATGCGGTCCCAAGCCACAAACCCGGACCTCATCATACTCCCTTACAGAAAACAAAATACAATCAATCAAGGAACAAAGGGTACCCTCCAAACATCCCAAACACAATTCTATTCTTCGTCGTCATGTTGGACCCGAATGTTCGGGATTCCTAGTGCTTCCATCCTAGTAATTGCAGCGAGGTGTCTCGGCATCGTGTGGGCATTCATACGGCAGTAGTTTTGACTGTCAATTCCCATCTTTGCAAGTAAGTCTCCGGCCTTGTTCCCTTCCCGAGGGGTGTAGGTGAGGTGCACAACTCGTTGGCGCTTGAGGAGTAAGATCCGCGCCACCACCCTGCTCGTGTGTGCCGGTCCCCATCGTGTACTATTAAGGAGCTGGACCACTTGTTGTGCATCCGACTCAATCCAGATAGGCCGATTGAACTCCAGGACAAGTTCTAACCCGAGTTGGATGGCTAGGAGCTCTGCCTCAAGGGCGGAGTGGGCATCAAGTGGGGATGCGAAGGCTGAAAGCACTTTGCCTGTATGATCTCGGATGATACCACCTCCCCCGGCTTTATCCGACGCTTCCAAGAATGCACCATCGGTGTTGAGCTTGATCCAGGGGTCATCCGGCGGGTGCCACTTGATTGCCACTGCAAGCGGCCTAGGGCTCCGTAGTTCATCATGACTCGGGACAGTGATTTTTAGACGAACTCCCTTCCAATGCTTCTTCTTGTATATCCCGTTGGCCATACTATTCCTGATGTAGATTTGAACTTGCCAGATGACATTGAAAGGCCTAAATTGTACGGACTGGTGGCGGCTCCTATTCCGTTCTGCCCAAATGAACCATAAAATGAGATACGGCATGGCTCTGCTTAGGTGTTTCTTGCCTGGTTGCCGAGCTCTTCTTGTCCAGACCACGAGTCGTTCCGGTATGGTGTCATTGATCCGAAGGGGTGGTGAGGAGCCCTCAAACCATGCGTCAAATTCCCTCCATATCCCGTGAGCCCCGTCCCCTTGAATGAAGAGATGTTGGAGGGATTCAATCCCTGGTCTATGTGGGCAGCATTGGCATTTGGACGCAAATTCCATTCGTCTCCATTGCAGCTTTGTATCCACCGGAATGCGGTTGGAGAGAAGTCACCATAAAAAGATGGCAATAGAGGACGTGAGGCCCGCTCTCCAAATGTCGTCGAGGCCTTGCACAATCGGCCTTTGGCTTCGAAGGGTCTCCCAAGTAGTAGCGAGAGAGAACTCTCTATTGGATGATAACGTCCATCTTGGTATATCAGGCCCATCCGAGATGACGGGTTGTCGATGATCTTCTGGACGATGTGCTGTGCTTGGCCGGCTTGCGCTTGGAGATTCCGCAGCTTAGGCTCATCCCAGGCACCATCCTTAATATAGTCCGCCAGACGAGCAAGAGGCCCTCCTCTATCATCAAGGCTAAGTTCTCTCAGGGGAGCCTCTCCTAGCCATAAGTCATCCCAAAATAGTATCTTTCCTTCTCCCACCACCCATCGAATGTGTGGTTGGGCCTGAGGCCGAGCCTTCAGCATCCTCTTCCACGTAGGGCAACCCCTACCCAAGGGTCTAGCTGTAAGTGGGGAGACCTTATGGCAGTATTTAGCCATCAAGTACGTAGCCCACAGGGAATTTTGTTCCCTGAACCGCCGCCATAACTTGATGTTAAAGGCTCTTAAGACTTCCATGATCTTCCGGATGCCCAAGCCCCCTTCGGCCGTTGGTAGGCAGACCTGATCCCAGCTAATCCAGTGCGTCCTCTTCTTCTCATTAGCTGACCCCCAAACGAAACGAGCCATTTTCTGATCCAATTGCTTGAGGCCACCACCCGTAGGCTCGATAGCTTGGAAAATATGTAGTGGGATCGCTTCAAGTGTGCTTTTAATCATAGTAAGTCTCCCCCCAAAGGAGAGGTGTCGATGGGCCCACCCAGAGATCCTAGCCGAGATTTTCTCACGGAGGAACAAGAACATGCTCGTACGCTTCACACCCCGGTAAATAGGGACTCCAGGGTAAAGGAAGGGAAACGTACCTCGGACGAAGCCTCCTTCTCTTTGTATTGTGTTTGTCCACCCTTCATGAGCATCGACAATGTAGAAGTTGCTTTTGCCAAGGTTGATTTGTTGGCCTGACACCTCGGCGTAATGATCAAGGCATGCGCGTAGCCTCCGGAGGGGGTTCGCCGCTGCTTGGCCTGACTCCAATATTGCAAGAAAATGGATATTATGAGATTTAATTAATCTTTTAAGGACGTTTTGGGTTGGCGCATTCGTGATCCCCCTAACGTTCCAAAATAAGAGATTGAGAGACATAATTAACAATGGGGAGACGTACCCGGTGACTGTGAAAGGTCCCCTTGGAATTCCACCATTTGGAGATTGTCCGGTACTTGACAAGGTTCCTCGTTCATGATTATGAGGATTTCATCAGAGTCCTCGATGTTGGGCCGGGGGTCCCGAGCATCTTCCCCTCCCCCGCCATAGTCACCTTCATCCATTGAGAAGTCTTCATTCTCCATGAGGGAGTAGTATTGATTGGTGCTAAGGAGACCCATCGTCCCTTGGATATTTTGGCCTTTTGTCGAGGACCCCCTTGACGCGCTATGCGAGCCTCGACGCCAATTTGTGAACGCACCTCGTCGTGGAAATGAAAACTCCCTCGACTTGTCACCATCTACCTCCTCATGAGAGGTATATCCCCCGGCTTTACCAAAGCTTCGGTCAAATCTTGCATGTGAGGGGATGCCCACACCCTCGGGTTGGGTGCATGGATTCTCGTCGCGTGTGTTTTGTAGCTCACCCATGATATCTGGCCCATGCCACTCCATCGGTCCAGGTTCTTTTGGTCCTTTCCCTCCATTCAGCTGATCCTTAGGTCCTTTCGGTTTCCCTTGATATCTCCACTCATTGGAATTTGATGTTTGCTTCGATTGATCTTGCTTGTCTTTGCCTCCTTGGGATCCACGGTTTGATTGGTCTTGGGCGGGATAGTTGTAGTTTCTTTTGGCCGGCCTCTTCGTCTTCCCCATCGCATAGCATACCTCGCTCTTGTGCCCAACATGCTTGCACTCCCGACAATATGATGGGATTTTATCCCACTTAACTTGTTGCACCGTTTCACGTCTACAAATATCAAGGATGATTTCTTTGGGTGGCGGTTTGGATATGTCAATCTCGATGCAAAGGCGAGCAAAGAGTGCCGCTTTATCATACAAGTGTATAGGGAGGCAGATTAGGTTGCACCAAATTGCCGCGATGGGGGACTCACAGCAGGCGTCAAAATCCGGGGACCATTTGAAAACCCTCATCGGGTGTCGATCAATATACCAAACCGGAGTATCTTTAGGGCCGTTAAGCAAACGAGCATAGTCCGCCAAATCCTTAAATTGTACGAGAATATGTTTGGCATTAATATATGTCCACGAAAAGCCTCTGCAGAATTTAATGTTATCTAGTGCTTTCTGAATTTGATAAGAGGCCGGGATGGAATGTGAGAATACCTACGATGGCGTGGCCAAGGGACGTCGCCAATTTTTGTGTTTCGGCTCCTGAGAAGTAGATGGCCGGAATACCGTTCGAGGTGGTTGCATATCCGATGTTTTGGATTTTTTCAGGGATGAACACTTGTGGCCCCTCGTTACTCGGCTTCCCCCTAACCACATCCGCAACGGTCTTCGGCATGGCACCAGCCTCCCTCGAGCCATGATGATCCCTAGCTGGTGGAGTCACACTCGTCCCGGCACCTGGTTCGGGAGGGATCCCGGTACTATCTCCCCCGGCCAAGTGTGAATTCCTTTTCGGCTGGCTAAACGTTTCGGGCCTCCCCGGCTTATCGCAACCTCGAATCATCCCATCCCTCCCATCCTCGGACCTCGGCATGTCGACGGCGCCCGAAGTCTTCTCTCCATCCTTGGCTTGCCTACGCTCGGCCGGTGCAGGAGTGTTTGCGGACACATGCGCCGAAGCGCCTCGGCTATAAAGAGTATTCGAACTCGACAAAGGAGGCGCCGAGCCACTTTCATAGGTATCCCGGATCTTCCGAATCCTCCCTCGTTCAAGCGGTGGGAATTCCTCATAGTATGTGTTGCTCTTAGACATAGGTAAGGTTACCGTAGGCTCGGCTGTCCATGGGAGGGAGGTGGGTTGGACATTCGTCGGTTGGTCTTCAATCGGAGCCTTGCCGGTGAGTAGCGGTTGAGCCACCATGGAGTCGAGCATCTCCGCCGACTCTAGGTACGCTAGCTGCACAATGGGGTAACATTTTGGCGGCATTAGGGTCCCAACGGAACCTTCATCACGTGAATCCTCGGTTGGGATAGGCTCCAAGGCGCTTTCAGAAAGTGCATTTGGTGTCACTAACAATTCGGGTAAGTTGACTTCCACAACTTTCAAGGCGGTTTGTCCCATGCTAGACTCTCCCAAATTCTCTTGGCCGGCAAATGGTACTATTTGCATGTCCTCGCCGGTGGTCCCCGCCATCCCGCCGTGTTCATGGTCGGCGGTCAGGAGCTTGGAAGTGTCGCCGGCGCCGGGAAGTGCCTCAGTTTGCGTTTTTTCAGCCTCTTCCTTCCCAAAGCATGACACTTATCAATGGTGTGCCCAACATGCTTACAATTGGCACAAAACAAAGGTATACGATCCCATGCCACTTTGTGCCTTGATTCTTTACCTAAGATATTGAGAATAATCTCTTCCGTAGGGGGCATAGAGATGTCAATCTCAACGCATATCCTAGCAAAGGAGAGTCGGGATTGGTTAATTGTGGCATGATCGGCTTGTAATGGCTTGCCTAGGAGCTTGCCGATCGCCATAAGGGTCGATTCCTCAATGAGATGCGCCGGGATTCCCATGATGTTACACCATACGACAACAATCGGTGACTCAAAAAAAGTATCAAAATCCGGCGCCCACTTGAACACCCTCATCGGATGTATATCAATAAGCCAATTCGGATTCCCATTGGGGCCATTTAGCACCTTAGTATAATCAGCCACTTCTTGGAATTGTATTAAAATGTGCTTAGCATTCAAGTGTTTCCATGTGAAAGCACCAACTAGCCCCATACCCCCAAAGCTTTTTTGAATTTGAAACGTAGATGGGAGCGAGTGGGAGAACTTCCCGACTAAGGCTAATCCTAGTTTCTCCGATAGATATTTCATTTCCAAATCGGTAAATGAAAAAGATGGGGTACCTTCGTGACAGCCGGCCGTTCCCATAGGCTTGGCCTTGCCGGCATCAAGTGTGATTGGCTTGGCCTTTTGACTATTGTACAAGGTTGAAGCTCCCTCCACATTCCCCATCCCTCCATGGGAGAATAATTGTTTTGCCTTCTTCCAATCAACCGCCGGCCGGACCAGGTTTTCCGGCGAGGATTCCGGCGGTGGTGCGTCGGAGCCGTGGTCATCCTTGCCCCTATCTTTGCCGAGATGAGGATGCATAGTACATGGTGGTGATTTTGAATTCAAAATGGCATTTTCCACAAATGCACCAACATTATCTTGCCCATGAAAAGTGGCCTGTGTCTTTTCTTCCTTTTGTGAGTCACATGCACCCACCAACTCACATGCCACCCCATCATCCTTCACGTGGGGCATGGTACTTGCAATGGTCAGCCGGTTGACCATCTCTTTCTCCATGCTTGATCCACCAAGATTCCGGCCTGCCGGCGCCGGCGACATTCCGGCCATCTCCTCACCATCAAGCCCTTCCATTCCACTCGTCGGGACGCTCCCTTCCTTGGCCATTTGGGCTAGAGAGCTCAACATATCCCCAAAAGGGGCGAGCTTGCTTTCCGACGTCCCTTTCCTTTCACCATGGCGTTCCGCAATGAGACTATCCACCATTTCAATTACCATCTTCTTCTTAGCCCGACTAACCTCCGAACCAGATTCAAGGCCAGCTCGTTTGAGGGCTTGTCGAGCTTTCTCCGGGTGAGGCGTGCCAACCCTTTTGGTTTTAGACCGTGCAATCGAATGAAACTTCCACTCCGGCGAGGAGATGGGCTGCATCGTGTGTTCCAAGGCATCGGCATCTTCCTCCGGCAACTCACCGCCGGACTTCACCATGTATTGGATGCAACAATCACATTACACCTCCCTCAAAGGGGAGGGAGAGGGAGTGGACGAATTCTAGAGAGAAGGGAGAGCTTCTCTCTCTAACTTTGAGTAAGTTGGTAATGAGATGTTGGGAGACAATAGTGACTAGTTTTTTGGTTAATTGTATTTTGGAAAAGAGTATGATGGGGTCCGAACCTTGTGGGATCGGACCACATACTACTCTTGGCTTTGTTACGGCACACCACTTTCGGGTGTGGCCACGCCTTGTAATTATCTCTTTTGGAAATATAGGGATGAGGGACCCACGAACCCTCCACCGTAAAGGTGTTTGATTTAAAAAAAAAAAAACATAAGGGCGATACGTACATCAATGGCCCACACATCGACAATTGGCATTTGACCGGGAATGTTGCTACGGTGACATTTGGGAGTGACAAATCGGGAATGAATGAGCGGGCATTAGCCCAATATGTGTCGCATGTGGGGCCCCCATCCGGGAGATTCAGGGCTTCATCGAGGACCTTGACCCAGGAGGGTGTGTCCCTTGTGGCAGTATCCCTATTGCTGGCCTTAACTAGGATATGGACTAAGGTTTTGAGGAAGCACAGGCTGCATCAAAATTGTAATAGGGTTTTTGAGAGTATATAGATGACCTCTCTAATTGTTAGGGAGGCCTTCGTTGTACTCTAATTTGTCATGGCGAGTCGTCACTTTTGGGTGACTCGGTATTTGTTTGGTTGTTGCAAATGGTTTTTGGTAATGCACAGGTGTGGGTCCGCCTCAACCCTCCACCCCTAGGGCAGTTTATTTAAAAAAAATCAACAAAATCACGGTAAAGTATCGCTATCCTATTCCTAGGCTAGATGATATGCTTGATGAATTGCATGGATCTGTTGTGTTTAGTAAGATCGATTTGAAAAGTGGTTATCATCAAATTCGAGTTAGAGAAGGAGACGAATGGAAAACAGCCTTTAAAACAAAATTTGGTCTATATGAGTGGTTAGTAATGCCTTTTAGTTTAACTAATGCACCAAGTACTTAACACACCTTTCAATAAGGCCAATCCAGCCCCACTCTTGGTCTTCATCTCTGATGCGGATGTTGGGGATGCCCATCTCATCCAAACGGACAATGGCCTTTAGCATTCTTGGGGCAGATTGAGGAGTCAGACGAAGGTAGGAGGGTTGTTCCAGGCCTATTTTGGCTAGCAAGTCCGCGGCCTTGTTTCCTTCTCGGTGGATAAAGGTGGTTCTGACGATCTGTTGTTGCTTGAGGATGGCTAATCGTGCCATGATTCGGCGAGTGTGGGCCGGCCTCCATGAAGGCCCATTGACAAGCTTAGTGGCTTGTTCGGCATCGGACTCAACCCATATGGCTTGTTCGGCATCGGACACAATCTCAAGCTATAGCACACCATCCGAGCAACCTTCATTCACCGGGAGGGCAACAAGGCGGCTGATATGCTTGCCAAGATGGGACTTGAACAAAATTCTTTGGACGTCGTAGAATGTTCAAAGCCATCATTCGCCTGGATGAGATGGGAATCCCCAACATCCGTGTCAGAAATGAAGACCGCGAGTAGTGCAAGGACCGCGGAAGGTCCCACCGATCCTAACCTTATTGGACGTCGTAGAGTACGCAGGTGTCGAGCCATCATTGGCATGTCCCCGACTTACTCTAGTGGTGTAAATGGGCTATTGTATTTGTATTTTGATTTTGACAACCTAGACATAGACTGATCGGCCTACTTGTAACCTTTGATTGTAAATCTTTTGTTTTGCAATATAGGGATGAGGGACCCACGAACCGTTCACCTTGAAGGTGTTTAGGGAAAAAAAACAATTTGGCTCGAATCGGACTCCGAGCAAGCGCTCGAACTACTCAACGGCGCAAGTCGGGGACCGGCTCATACCCGACATGAAGTTGCACGCCTTTTTTTTTTTTTTTTTTTTTTTTTATCAAACACCTTTACGGTGGAGGGTTCGTGGGTCCCTCATCCCTATATTTCAAAATGAGGTAATTACAAAGCGCGGCCACACCCGAAGGTGGTGTGCCAAGACAAAAACCAAGAGTAGTATGCGGTCCGATCCCACAAGGGTCGGACCTCATCATACTCCCGACAAAATTACAAGAAGCAAGTGAAAACAATTCTAGTCCCCGTCCCTTCCTAGGGTACGAACATGTGAAAGGCCCATTTGATCCATGCGGACGAGGTCCGCAAGCTCTCTCGGCACCGAGTCTTGTTGCATTTGTTGGCCTCTATCTCTCCCTAGTCCCATTCTCGCAAGGAAATCCGCCGCCTTGTTTCCCTCCCGGTGAATGAAGGTGGCACGGAATTTAAGTTGGCGCTTAAGAAGGATCAGATGCGCCATGGCTTCCCGGGCTAGCGCCGGTCCCCATCCTGCCCCATTAATCAATTTGATAGCTTGTTCGGCGTCTGATTCGATCCAAATAGGGAGGCCAAATTCCTTGGCGATGTTCAGCCCGTGGATCATTGCCAACAATTCCGCCTCCAGAGCCGATTGTGCTTCAAAAGGTATGCAAAAGGCCACAAGCATTTTACCCGAGAAATCGCGAATGACTCCTCCCCCTCCTGCTTTGTTGATCGCTTCATTGAAGGAACCATCCGTATTCACTTTAATCCAAGGGGGGTCCGGTGGCTCCCATTTGATCGCCATGGCGAGAGGCAACGCCCGAATGGCTTCCGCTTGTTGAGGGATGTTAATTCCAAGTTTAACTCCTCGCCAATGCTTCGGCTTCAGGCACCCGTTTACCATAGAATTCCGGATGTACATGTGGACCTGCCATATTACATTGTGGGGTTTAAATCTTGTATCTTGGTGTCGGCTCCTATTCCTCTCCGACCAGATGAACCATAGGATGAGGTAGGGCATGGCTCGGCTAAGGTGCTTCCTATTCGGCTGATTGCATCTTTGCATCCAAACTTCAATTCTCGTTGGGATTGTGTCATTGATTGAAAGGCGGGGGGATGTACCTTCAAACCATTCATCAAATTCTCTCCATACTCTACGGGCTCCGAATCCCTGAATGAAGAGGTGCTGGAGGGACTCAATGTTCGGTCGAATTGGGCAGCATTGGCACTTAGAGGCTAGCTCAATCTCCCGCCATTGAAGTTTTGTGTCAACCGGCACCCGATTGGAGAGTAGCCTCCAGATAAAGATGGCTATTGAGTTGGTGAGTCCCGCCTTCCAAACATCCCCCAAACCTTGGATGATCGGGTTTCGCCCTCGGAGTGTGTCCCATGTCGAAGTCACCGTGAATTCCCCATGCTTAGAGAGATTCCACCTAAGGATATCCTGTTCGTCATGGAGGATCGGTGTATTAATGATGCCATCGATAACATGCTGAGGAAGGCCGGCCTGATTGTGAAGGAGTTGGAGCTTGGGCACATCCCAAACACCATTTGTAATGAACTCCGACACCCGGGTGGTTGGTCTTCCCCTATCATCAAGGCTAATTTCCCTCAGAGGACTATTACCAAACCAAATGTCATCCCAGAAGTAGATGTCCCCTTGTCCCACTAGCCATCTCATGTGCGGTTGCGCGAGGGGCCAGGCTCTTGAGAGCCTTCTCCACGTAGGGCTACTCCTGCTCGGCAGTCTCAAGGTGAGCGGTGTGGAGTTGGTGCAATATTTTGCCATCATGTATCTTGCCCAAAGGGAGTTTTGCTCCCGAAAGCGCCACCAAAGTTTGATATTGAAGGCGCGGAGGACCTCCTTAGTTTTTCGGATCCCAAGGCCTCCTTCTTCAGTGGGGCGGCACATTTGTTCCCATCCAATCCAATGGGTCCGCTTCTTCTCATTCGTAGACCCCCAAAAGAATCGGGCCATTTGTTGATCAAGTTGCTTTAGGGTACCGGTCGTGGGCTCGACAGCTTGGAAGATGTGCAAGGGGATCGCTTCAAGAGTGCTCTTAATCAACGTGAGCCTTCCTCCAAAAGAGAGGTGACGGTGTGCCCATCCTGAAATTCTTCTTGCAATCTTTTCCCATAGGAAGAGGAACATGTCCGTGCGCTTGACTCCACGGTAGATAGGGACACCGAGGTAGAGAAAAGGAAAGGCCCCTCTAGAGAAGCCTCCTTCCACCTGGATCAAGTTTGCCCAATGCTCATGGTTTTCGGCGATATAGAAATTACTCTTGGCAAGGCTGACTTGTTGGCCGGAGACTCTTTCATACTTCTCGAGACAAGCTCTTAGCCGGCGCATAGGCATTGCCGCCGCTTGAGTGAAGATAATTATGTCGTCCGCATAGGCTAGATGGCTGATCTCCATGCATCTCCGGGAGGCTTTGAACGTCATGTCCTTTTGGCCAAGGATGAGCTTATCTAAGGCTCGGGACAGGTATTCCGCAGCGATCACGAACAGAGCAGGGGAGATCGGGTCTCCTTGTCGAAGTCCTCGAGTTGATCTAAAGAAGCCCGAGGGTGCCCCGTTAACAAGAACCGAGAACCAGCAATAGCCAATACACCTCTCCATAAGTGAAATCCATGAATCCGGGAATCCCATACGGCGTAAAACTTTGAAGAGGAAGGGCCATTGGACCCTATCATAGGCTTTAGCCATGTCAATCTTAACAGCCACATTAGGCGCTGGAGAGCATCTAGCAAGCTCATGGAACATTTCTTGAGCCAGTAGTGCGTTGTCATTAAGGAGCCGGCCTTTGACAAACCCACTTTGGTTTGGGGAGATGACCTGTGGAAGGAAGGGGGAGAGGCGAGAGGTGAGTACCTTGGTAATGATCTTGTTTAAAACATTGCAAAGACTAATGGGTCGGTAGTCGGTCCATGACTCTGGCGAGGCCTTCTTTGGGATAAGGACAATGCTTGTGGCCGTGATGCTCCTTGGCAGGAAGGCCCCTCTGAAGAACTGTCTGATTGCTTCCACTACCTCCGGCCCCACAATGTGCCAGCAGGCTTGATAGAAAGTGGCCGAGAAGCCGTCGGGTCCGGGCGCACTATCTCCGGAAATGCAAAAGGTGGCACTCTTGACCTCATCCGCACTTGGGGCGTCTGCGATGCCAACGAACTGCTCGGCTGAGTGGGCCTGCTGGATTAGGTCGAGGTCTGGATCTTCAAGTGTCGGATTGTTGGGGGCAAGGAGTTGTTGGTAAAACTCCACTGCGGACTTTTTAATCTCGGCTTCCTCGGTGAGCTCCTGCCCATTGGCACGAATTGAGTGGATGCGGAGACGGACCCTCTTTTGTTTCACCCAGCTTTGATAGAACCGGGTATTTTTATCTCCCTCGGCAAGCCACCTCAAGGCTGCCTTCTGTCGCCAAAAATCTTCTTCCATTCTCAACAAAAGGATGTACTCGGCAATGTGTTTGTTGATTGCTGTCCTGTGATTCGGTGTCGGCCTTGCCTCGAAACTAGCTTGAGCCACAGCAATTTCTTCCTCCTTTTCCTTTAGGTTAGCATGGATGTTCCCAAAAACCTCTTTGTTCCACTCCTTAAGAGCCTTTTTAACTCTGGCCTGCTTGATTTGAATGTTTAGGAGTCCACCCGCCCCCGTGGGCTCCTCCCATGTTTTTTGCACTACGGCCATGAATCCTTCATGCCGGATCCACATGTTCTGGAACCTGAATGCCTTGGCTCCAGCGGATGTGTTCAGCTTCGTGCACCTTGCAAGAACTGGTCCATGGTCCGAGGCAACCCGGGGGAGATTCGTTACCCGGGTAGCCTCGAAGGTCTTAGTCCATTCCTCACTGACAAGCACTCTATCCAACCTTTCAAAAAGGCCATTCTTGGCCCAAGTGAATGCCGCTCCATCAAATCCAGGATCAAGCAGCCTACAGTCTTCCGTTGCCTCCGCAAAATCAACCATCTCGGCTTGCCGGTTGGTATCACTTCCGACTCTGTCTTGGTGTGATAGGATGGTGTTGAAATCACCACCGATGATCCAAGGTGATCCCTCGAGAGGCCCGGCGATCTCCCTCATCTTGTCCCATAAGTGATGTCTTTCGACCCTTGTGCATTTGGCGTACACGGCTGAAATGGCCACCGGTCTAGCAAGGCGGTGGGACTTGAGGCGCCCGTGAAGAATTTGTTCCGAGTCATCCTCAATATCAAAGGTGGACCCCTCTTCCGCAAACAACCAAATCTTCCCGTTCGTGTTCGAACCAATGTAGGGTAGCCCCAAGGCTTTGGAGAATCGGTCCGGGTCCGGGGGAGTGAGCGGTTCCATTATTGCAAGAAATAAAACATTATGATAACTAATAAGTCTTTTTAAAACGTTTTGAGTGGGCGCGTTCGCGATCCCCCTCACGTTCCAAAACATGAAATTGTAAGACATCATTGACAAGAAGGGTGCGTACCCAAAGAGGATGAAGGCCCTCCTTGATAGTCAATGCGGTGTTGCTCTTTGTTCGGGGCGGCCTCCTCGGCGTCGTCGGCCGGAATGTTGCCTCCAAACCTCTCGTCCCCCCCGTACAACTCCATGGGGTCTTCGTCCACATCCCCACAATTCTCAACATCAAATTCTCCATTCGCCATGAGAGAGTAATATTGGTTAGTGCTCATGTGGTTCTTTGCCGAAAAGAACCCACGCCCCCTTGTCATAGCATGGCGCGCGCCTCCTCTCGGATTCCTTCGATAATCTGGTGAAACCGAGCGCCTCGCATTGGGGGAGCCCCACTCCACTTCCATGTTCCCACGTGGTGTTGGTGGTTCGGTGGTGGGGTGCGAAAGGTTCCCCCCGTTCGGCGGGGACTTCCCAACCTCGGGCTTGAGCCCCGCATTTTGAGTTCCGGAGCTCGATCTGCTCCCCAAAGTGGAGTCACCCATAATGTCCGGTCCCTCCCAAGAAATATCACCGGTATCCTCCCCATTTGTTTTGTTATTGTTTGGTCGATCACCGGCCTTGCCTTGTTTCTTCCCATGACGTTTCCATTCATTGGAGTTGGGGACATTCTTCCCCGTATCTTGTTTCCCCTTCTTGGTTTGTCTCTCGGGTTGTGGCTGTTTTGGCGGGCCGTTGTGGTAATTTCTCTTCGGCGGCCGTTCCTTCTTGCCCGTCGCATAGCACACCTCACTTGAATGGCCGACGTGTTTGCATTCTTGGCAATATGATGGTATTTTGTCCCATCGGACTCGCTGCACCGTTTCTCGCCCACCAAGGTCAAGGATAATCTCTTCGGGAGGCGGTTTTGTGATGTCTATCTCGACGCAAATTCGGGCAAATGAAAGTCGAGTCTTGTTTGCCGTGGCTCGATCAATTTGTATTGGAGTGCCGAGAAGCTTGCCGATGGCGAATAAGGCAGATTGGTCGAAAAGATGAATGGGGAGGCCAATTAGGTTGCACCAAATTGCCGCAATGGGGGACTCGCAATATGCATCAAAGTCCGGGGACCATTTGAAGACCCTCATCGGGTGTCGGTCAATGAGCCATACGGGCGTACCCTTTGGGCCTCCAAGGATTCGGGCATAGTCCGCCAAGTCCTCGCATTGAATGAGAATGTGTTTAGCATTAATGTACTTCCAACTAAATCCACACCGAAGTTTAATATTATTAAGGGTCTTTTGGATTTGAAGTCCCGTGGGGATAGAGTGAGAGAACTTACCCACAATGGCGTGGCCCATGCGCTCAGCTAGCTTTTGAGTTTCCGCTCCGGAGAAGTAAATGGCCGGGATGCCGTCGGACACAGAGGCAAATCCAATATTTTGGAGCTTATCCGGCTCAAAGGCTTGAGGGCCGATAGGGTCAGTCGAGCTTTTAAGCATGTCCGCCAACGTTTTCGGCCGGTCGGGGTGGCTTGAGGCGCCTTCGCCCCCGCCTTGTAGAGTGTTACTCGCCGAGCCCAAAGGTGTACCCTTAAACAAGTCCGCCATCGATTTCGGCCACGACGAGGGCCCCGGGGTATCATCTACCCCCCCATGTTGATTAACTTCATTCAGCCCTTGTTTTGCGGCATCCGCCGTGGACATAGGTGTATTTCCACTTCTCTTCGGGTTGTTGTGCTCGGCTTTTCCATTCTCGGTTAGGGTCTTCTCGGCACCTACGTTGCCGTTGTGTGCCCTTCTCGGCTTTTCCATTCTCGGCTTTTCGGCTTTTCCCTTCTCGGTGTGGATCTTCTCGGCCTTTTCTTTCTCGGTGTGGATCTTCTCGGCCTTTTCATTCTCGGTGTGGATCTTCTCGGCCTTTTCATTCTCGGTGTGGATCTTCTCGGCCTTTTCATTCTCGGTGTGGATCTTCTCGGCATCATCCATAGGCGTATCGTTGGGTGTTGGTGTTTCCCTTGTCACTACAACCATCTCGGCACTAGGCGTGGCCTTGTTCGTCGTCTCGGTAACAAGCTTTTCTCGGTTGGCGTTAGGGTTCGACTTAGGCCGCGGCTGGCCGAGCTCCGCACAATAATGTTTCGAGCTGGCCTCAAACGAAGCTCGGATCTTGCTAGTTCGTCCTCGTTCGAGAGGAGGGAAGTCCTCAAGAGAAGGTCCACTCCCATCCCAAGGAGTGTGTGTGATACTTTGCATGCATCCCGAAGAGTTTTGGGGGAACTCCGGAGGTTTGTAACTGGCCGCCGGAAGGTTTCCGGTACGAAGAGGCTGCGCCGCCGCTGCATCCAGTATTTCCACCGAGTCCAACGCTGCAAGGTGTAGGATCTCATCTAGTTTTGGGTTCCTTGGTGGAGATCCAAACGATGCAGCTCGTGCCATACAAGAGGGGAAAGGGGAGAAGGCACTTTCAAGGGGAGCTATTGTACTTGCTAACATTTTAGGCAAGTTTGCTTTTGTACCTGATGGCTTAGGTAGGAAAGGTGGATTGGTGCTTTCCAAGTCAACTTTTGTACCTGCCTCAAGATTAGGTAGGTTTGCTTTTCCACTTTCCAATGGGGCAGGGACAACACATGGGGCAGCTTGATGGTCCTCAAGCGCCAAATCAATCCTCGCTTCTCCTTCATCCACCGAGAAGGCAAAAAGGCGGCTGATTTCCTCGCCAAGATGGGCATGGAGAAAACTGACCTATACCGCATGGCTGACCTCACTGCCCCTCGGCTCCTCAAGGCCATGATCCGCTTGGAAGAAATGGGGATTCCTAATATCCGAGCACAAGGAGACGACCCCAACTAACATTGGAGCCCTCATGCTGTTTTAAATGTATTTTTGAAGAGAGTATGATTTGGTCCAGGGCATGTAGGCTCGGACCTTGCACTACTCTTGTTTAATTTGTGTAGGCGTGCCACTTTTGGGCGCGGCCTTGTCTTGTACAACTTTTGCCATGAAATATAGGGATGGATGAGGGACCCACGAACCCTCCACCGTCAAGGTGTTAATATATATAAAAAAAAGTGGTTTGTTCAAGTCCCATCTTGGCTAGCCAATCAGCTGCTTTATTTCCTTCCCGGTGGACGAAGGTGGCCGAAATGTGAGCTGCCTCTTGGTGATCACTAGGCGTGCCATGGCTCGGCGTGAATGGGCCGGACCCCATTTCGATCCATTCAAGAGACTAATTGCTTGTTCAGCATATGACTCAATCCATATAGGCCGGTCGAAATTCTTAGCTAGCACCAAACCATGTTGTAAGGCCATTAGTTCGACCTCCAGGGCTGAATGTGCGTCGAGGGGAGTTGCAAAGGCCACGAGCATCTTGCCCGTGGAATCCCGGACGACCCCGCCCCCCGGCTCTATCTGTTTCCACATTATATGCTCCATCCATATTAACTTTGATCCACGATCGATCCGGGGGGGATCCACTTCATCGTCATGGCCAGCGGCCTCCCTATTCTTGTATCAGCTCGGCTCGGAATATTGATTTTAAGCCGTACTCCCTTCCAGTGATTCGCCTTTCTCTCCGTTGGACATGCTATTCCGGATAAACATTTGTACCTACCACACCACGTTAAACGGTTTGAATTGTACCTTTTTTTTAGTATCTCAAACATATGTTTCAACAAATAAAAGAAACAGAGGATGACTAATGTACGAATTCGGTTGCAATCAGCATAAGAAAGTTGATCTTCATGGACTAATTGTATATAATATATTTCTCATGCATAACTATTCATCCCAATGGGAAAACTAATGTCTGAAAGCATCCAAAAGCATGCCTAAGTAGTCCTCCTAACCAGGAAAAGAAAAATGACAAGAATAACAACCTTTGGACCTCCACAATCTCATTTTTCAAATCTTTGTCAGGTGGAATCCTTCCCTTCAGCACCACTGTAACTCTGTCCTTGCACTCATTCATTGTCCTTCTATGTACCTGCCACACCCCACGTTAAACGGTTTGAATTGTACTTGTTGGTGTCTGCTTTTGTTTCTTTCCGCCCAGATAAACCAGAGGATAAGATATGGAATGACACAACTCAGGTGCTTCTTGTTTTGTTGTTGGGTTCGCTGGGACCACACTACAAGCCTCTCCGGAATTGTTTCGTTGATCCGGAGATGTGGGGATGCGTCCCCCAACATTCAAATCAACATCATAGGCCAATCTTCTTTGCATTCTTCTCGATCTTCCTGTCTAGTCTTCGTCTTCATCACGGTCCCAAATGTTTGGGAGTCCCATTTCATCCATGTGAATGATGTGCTTGAGAGCTCTCGGCGCTGTAATGGCGTTCAAGACCCATCTTTGCAAGGAAGTTTGCCGCTTTGTTTCCTTCCCGATGAATGAAGGTTGCTCGAAAATTGGTTTGTCACTTGTGAATGGCCCAGTATGCCACGGCTTGCTAGGTGTGTGCCGGCCCCCAGCTTGCTCCTCTGATTAGTTTGATTGCTTGTTCGGCATCCGACTCAATCCAGACCGGTAGATCAAACTCCTTAGCTAGGTTCAAGCCATGGTACATGGCTAGGAGCTCGGCTTCCAGGGCTGAGTGCACATCAAGAGGGGTAGTGAAGGCTGCGAGCATCTTTCCCAAGTGATCTCGGATGACTCCTCCTCCTCCTACTTTGCCTGTTATTTTGTTCAAGGAACCGTCCGTGTTAAGCTTTATCCAGGGCCGGTATGGGGGATTCCATTTGATCGCCATTGGCTAGGGGTTGCGGTCCTCTTGTTTCGGCCACTTGTGGGATATTAATTCCAAGCTTGACTCCTTTCCAATGCTTCAGCTTCAAGCTCCCATTAGCCATGTTGTTCCCGGCGTACATGTGGATCTACCACACCACATTGTACGGCTTAAATTGCGTGCCATGGTGACGGCTTCTGCTCCTCTCTACCCGTAGAAACCACAGGATAAGGTAGGGTATGGTTCGACTGAGGTGCTTCTTGCTTGGCAGTCGGCTCCTTTATGCCCACACTTCAATTCGTGTTGGGATTGTGTCATTTATCCGGAGGGAAGGGGAATGGCCCTCAAACCACGAGTCAAATTCTCTCGAAACATTGGTTGCCCCGACACCTTGTATGAAGAGATGTTGGAGAGGTCCTATGCTCGGCCGATGAGGACAATGCTGGCATTTGGAAGCCAAGTTAATCTTCCACCATTAGAGCTTTGTGTCGACTGGAACTCGGTTGGAAAGGAGTGTCCAGATGAAGATGGATGTGGTAAGTCCAGCCTTCCAGATGTCATCCAAGCCCTGGTTGGCTGGCCTTTGGGTTCGAATTGTATCCCATGTCGAAGCCAGCGAAAAATCTCCACGCCGGGAGAGGGTCCACCTCGGGATATCTCGTTCTCCGGAGATGATCAGGGTAATGAGGATGTTTCCAATGATATGTTGTGGGAGTCCGGCCTGACCGTGAAGAGGCTGGAGTTTAGACTCATCCCAGGTTCCATCTCTAATAAACTCCGAGACCGGGGTAGTGGGGCTGCCCCTCTCATCAAGGCTGAGGTCCCTGAGCGAGGTATTGCCGAGCCAAATGTCATCCCAAAAGTAAATCTTCCCTTGTCCCACTAGCCACCGAATGTGCGGGTGTGCATGGGCCCAAGCTCTGGATTGCCTATTCCATGTTGGGCTATTTCTTCCCGACGTTCTTGTAGTGAGTGGTGATGTGTTGGAGCAGTTTTAGCCATCATATATTGTGCTCAAAGGGAATTCTGCTCCCGGAAGCGCCACCACAGTTTTAAGTTAAAGGCTCGTAGTACTTCCTCTACCTTACGGATCCCGAGGCCTCCCTCGGCAGTGGGGAGGCACATCTGGTCCCAACTGATCCAATGGGTCCTTTTCCTCTCGCTTGTCGAGCCCCAGAAGAACCGAGCCATTTGTTGATCCAGTTGTTTGAGGGCATCGGATGTTGGCTCGATGGCTTGAGAAATGTGGATCGGGACCTCTTCCAGAAGTAGATCTCTCCTTGTCCCACCACCCATCTAATGTGTGAATGTGCTTGGGCCCGCGCTTTCAGTATCCTCTTCCACGTTGGGCTATTCCTCCCCGATGGTTTTTTTTTTTTTTTAAACACCGTCACGGTGGAGGGTTCGTGGGTCCCTCATCCCTATATTTCAAAAAAGGGGGTAGGTTACAATTCATGGCCACACCCGATAGTGGTGTCCCGACAAAGAAAGAGCCATTAGAGTAGTGAGCGGTCCGCGCCAACATGGTGCGGACCTCGCCCTACTCCATTCAAAACTCAAAACGATAGAAACAACCTAGACTAGGTAGAGTCTTCATCTCGGACTCGGATATTCGGAATGCCCATCTCCTCCAAGCGGATCATTGCCCTTAATAGCCGAGGGGCTGTGCTATCGTTCATGCGGTGATACTCTAATTTCTCAGCACCCATTTTTGCTAGGAAATCAGTCACTTTGTTTCCCTCCCGATGAATAAAGGATGTGCGGAGTGTTATATGTCGTTTGAGGACGATTAGACGGGCTACTTCATGTCTAACTTGGGGCGGCCCCCAGCTGGCACCATTAAGGAGGTTAAGCGCCTGTTCAGAGTCCACCTCAAGCCAAATAGGTCGGTTAAACTCCTTCGCCAAGGTTAGTCCATGATGGATGGCCTTGAGTTCAGCCTCAAGGGCCGAGTGGGCTCGGAGTGGTGTGGTGAAGGCGACTAACATTCGCCCTGCACAGTCACGGATAATTCCTCCCCCTCCGGCCTTATCCAAGGATTCCAGGAAGGCACCGTCCGTATTGATCTTGATCCATGCCCCGTCCGGAGGGTGCCACTTAATTGATACAACAAGAGGCCTCGGCAACCTATTCTCCGCTTCGGCCGGTAGGTGAAAATTGAATCTCACTCCCTTCCAATGTTTTTTCTTTATGTTCCCATTAATCATGCTGTTTCGGATATAAGTTTGTACCTGCCACACCACGTTGTACGCCTTGAATTGGGTCATTTGGTGACGACTACGATTCCTCTCGGCCCATAGGAACCACATGATAAGATAAGGCATAGCGTGGCTCAGGTGTTTCTTGTTATCTTGCCTGGTTCTTCTCGACCAGACCTCCAGTCGTTCCGGAATGGTGTCATTGACCTGGATTCGTGGTGCTGATCCTTCAAACCAAGCGTCAAACTCCCTCCACACCCTGGTAGCCCCCGTTCCTTGGATGAAGAGGTGTTGTAGGGACTCAATGTTTGGCCTAAATTGGCAACATTGGCATTTAGAGGCCATCTCAATCTTTCTCCACTGGAGCTTTGTGTCGACCGGGATACGGTTAGAGAGCAACCTCCAAATGAAGATGGAAATTGAGTGTGTAAGGCCGGCCTTCCATAAGTCATCCAAGCCCCGGATGATAGGCCTCCGGTTACGGATGGTCTCCCATGTCGTGGCAAGGGAGAAGTCCCCGAGCCGAGAGATGTTCCATCTTGGGATGTCCGGTTCTCCATGAACAATTGGGGTGCCGATAATTAGCTGGATTACATGGTGCGGGAGGCCGGCTTGGGTTTGGAGGAGTTGGAGTTTGGTTTCGTCCCATACTCCATCCCGGGTATAGTCCTCGATCCTATCCGTTGCGCATCTTCGATCATCAAGCGCTAGCTCCCTTAAGGTGCAATTGTCGAGCCATATGTCGTCCCAGAAAAAGATCTTGCCTAGCCCCACCACCCATCTGATGTGCGGCTGTGCTTGCACCCGAACTTTCATGAGCCGTTTCCAATTAGGGCTACTTCGTCCCGAGGGCCTAGCCACAAGAGGGGAAGCCATGGTACAGTACTTGGTCATCATATAAATAGCCCAAAGAGAGTTTTGCTCCCTAAATCGCCACCACAATTTGACATTGAAGGCTCGGAGAACCTCCTTTGACTTGCGGATGCCAAGGCCGCCCTCGGCGGTGGGTAGGCAGATTTGATCCCACCCGATCCAATGTGTCTTCTTCCTTTCATTTGAGGATCCCCAGAAGAACCTAGCCAGCTGTTGATCAATCTGTTTGAGAGCGCCGGCTGTTGGCTCGATGGCTTGAAAAATGTGAAGGGGAACCGCTTCCAGGGTACTCTTGATTAGTGTTAGCCTCCCTCCGAATGAGAGATGCCTATGAGCCCATCCCGAGATCCGCGACGCCACTTTCTCCCGGAGGAACATAAACATATCCGTTCGTTTAACTCCTCGAAATATGGGTACTCCCAAGTAAAGAAAAGGGAATGTACCTTGAGAGAATCCTCCTTCCGAGTGGATTGATCCTGCCCAACCATCATGAATCTCGGCAATGTAGAAATTACTCTTAGCAAGGTTGACTTGTTGTCCCGAGACCTCCGCATAATCTTCAAGGCATGCTCTTAGGCGCCTAATAGAGGGCGCCGCCGCTTGGGTGAAGATGATGATATCGTCGGCATAGGCTAAGTGGCTAATCTCCATGCAGTGCCGGGCCGCCTTGAAAGCCATCTCTTTGTGTCCCAAAATAAGTTTATCAAGCGCCCTAGAGAGGTATTCCGCCGCAATCACAAACAGGGCCGGTGGGGGCGCAATTAATCCTGTCCGAGCCCTCGGGTAGACTTGAAGAAGCCCGAGGGGGCGCCATTAATTAGCACCGAGAACCAACAAGTGCTAACACATCTTTCAATGAGGGAGATCCAAGCTTCCGGAAATCCCATTTGTCGTATGACCTTGATGAGAAACGGCCATTGGACGCGGTCATAGGCCTTTGTCATGTCAATTTTAAGAGCAACATTCGGGGCAGGGGAGCACCTTGGAAGCTCGTGGAACATTTCCTGGGCCAGGAGCACGTTATCGTTCAAAAGTCGACCTTTCACGAACCCACTTTGGTTTGGGGCAATGACGTGGGGAAGGAAAGGAGTAAGCCTTTTCGTAAGGACCTTTGTAATGATCTTGTTGATCACATTGCACAAGCTGATGGGGCGATAGTCCCCCCACGATTCAGGAGTGAGCTTCTTCGGGATCAGGACTATACTTGTTGCTGTGACACTCTGCGGGAGGAACGCCCCAAGGAAGAATTGTCTAACCGCATGAACCACATCTTGTCCCACGATACCCCAGCACGTTTGATAGAAGGTAGCCGTAAAACCATCCGGTCCTGGTGCACTATCCCCAGATATATCAAACACAGCTCGCTTAATTTCATCCCCCTCAGGTGGTGTAGGAAGATCCCAGAGTTGTTCCGAAGGTGGGAGCTTGCGGATCAAACTAAAGTCCGGCACGCCGAGGGCCAAGGGTGGGGGTGCTAGGAGGTTCTTGTAGAAATCAACCGCCGAGTTCTTGATCTCTTCCTCCCCAGTGATTTCCACTCCATTCACGGATATTCTATGAATCCGCAATCGAATCCTCTTCTGTTTAACCCAGCTTTGATAGAACCTTGTGTTCTTGTCTCCATCCGCTAGCCATCGGAGGGCCGCTTTTTGTCTCCAATAGTCTTCCTCCATTTTGAGGAGAAGGATGTAATTGGCAATGAGCTTGTTTACCAAGGCTCTGTTTTCGCCCGACGGGTTTATTTCAAACTCACTTTGGGCCTCAGCCACCTTATCTTCCATTTCCTTTAGATTGGCATGTATATTTCCAAAGACTTCCTTATTCCAAAGTTTGAGCATTTTTTTTGTTCGCGCAAGCTTGATTTGAAGATTAAGCAATCCCTCGGCCTCCGTAGGCTGGTTCCAAGTATTGCGTACAGTATCCAAGAAGCCCTCATGGCGGATCCACATGTTTTGGAATCAGAAGGCCTTTCCTCCGGGCTGCCGATTAGGACATCTACATCTTGCCAAGACCGGCCCATGATCCGATGAGACGCGTGGGAGGTTTGTAACCCTCGTTGCCTCGAAAACCTGTGGCCAAGCATCGTTCACCAAAATTCTATCGAGCCTCTCCATAAGTCCGTTCTTTGCCCACGTGTAGTCCGATCCGTCGAACCCCGGGTCAAGAAGCCTGCAATCCTCAATTGTCTCGGCGAAGTCAATCATCTCAGCTTGCTGGTTGGTGTCGCTCCCAACTCTCTCATGTGGGGATAGAATAGTGTTGAAGTCCCCGCTGACGATCCAAGGTGTTCCGTCGGTGATGACCGCAATCTCCCTCAACTTATCCCAAAGGTGGTATCTTCCCGTCCGTGAGCACTTTGCGTAGATAGCCGAGACTGAAATGTGTCTTTCAAGGCGAGGAGAAAGGAAACGGCCGTGGAGCATTTGATCCGAGTCCTCTTCCACAACAAAGTTGGCGCCCTCCTCAACAAAAATCCAAATTTTTCCATTAGTATTTGAGCCTTTAAACACTAGCCCCAATGCCCTAGAGAATTTCTCCGGGTTGGGGTCTGTAAACGGCTCCATTATTGCAAGAAATTGAACATTATGAGACTTGATCAATCTTTTTAAAACGTTTTGGGTTGGAGCATTCGCAATACCCCTAACGTTCCAAAACATATAGTTTAAGGACATAATTAACAGTGAGGTTCCGTACCCGGCGGGTGTGAAGGCCCCCCTCGGAAATCGGTCATTTGTTGGTCGTGCCATTCGTGATCCGTCTCGGCCTCCAAGGTTGGGTTGCTCGCACCACCAGCATCATCACTATTGTGCGTGCCCCTCTCGAAGCTCTCATTGGCATCATGATCACCATCCTCATATTCTTCATCTTCCATGAGGGAGAAGTATTGATTAGTGCTCAAACAGTTTGCCTTCTCTTGTTCTCTACTCTTGGCCACGGTGGTCTTTGTTGTTGAGCCGCTTGGGCCGATGGGTGCCGAGACGGGATTCCCACCCCGGACGGCCGAGACCCGGTTAACGTCACCTGGTGTCGCTTCCTCGAGTGGATAGGCAAAAGGCTTGAAGCCTTTAAGATGGCTTGAGGCCTCTCGACCATTCCGAGTTCCACTCGCACGATGTGATTCCGACGAAGCTTCCTTGTTGTCATTGAAATCTCCTAAGATGTCCGGGCCTTGCCAATGTGTGTCCGCACCTTTGGTTCCTTTTGCTTTGTAGTTTGCTCGATCAGCCCCACTATTCTTTTTCTTCCCTTGGCGTTTCCATTCATTAGGATTAGCATCATTAGGATTAGTATCATTCCCCCCGGTGTCTTGCATTTCTTTAACACCTAGGTCGTCCGAATGTGGCTGTTTGAGTGGCCCGATATTATAGTTTCTCTTGGCCGGTCGTTCCTTCTTGCCCGTTGCATAACAAACCTCCCTCGTGTGTCCAACATGTTTGCAATCTTGACAATAGGAAGGAATCTTATCCCATCGGACTTGTTGCACCGTCTCCCGCCCACAAAGATCAAGAATGATCTCCTCCGGAGGTGGCTTTGTAATATCAATCTCGATGCAAATGCGTGCGAAGGATAGCCGAGACTTGTTGGCCGTGGCACGGTCGATTTGAATTGGGGTACCGAGGAGCTTGCCGATGGCGAATAAGGCCGATTGATCATAGAGGTGAATTGGGAGGCCTATTAAGTTGCACCAAATTGCCGCGATCGGGGACTCACAATACGCATCAAACTCCGGGGACCATTTGAATACCCTCATCGGGTGTCGGTCAATGAACCATACGGGGGAGCCCCTCGGGCCACCAAGAAGGCGAGCATAATCCCCAATGTCCTCGCATTGAATAAGAATGTGTTTAGCATTAATATATTTCCAATTAAAGCCACGACTCAATTTGATGTTGTCAAGGGCCTTTTGAATTTGATGCCCCGTAGGGATAGAATGAGAAAACTTACCCACGATTGCGTGCCCAATGCCTTCAGCCAACTTTCGTGTCTCCGCCCCGGAAAAGTAAATGGTCGGGATGCCGTTTGATGCTGAGGCAAAGCCGATGTTTTGAATCTTCTCCGGTTCGAACACTTGCGGGCCGTTTGGGTCGGAGGAGCCTTTTAGCACTTCGGCCAATGTTATCGGCCTCCCGGCGATCACCAAGTGTGGCTCGTGTGTCTTGGGCAGGTTCGCATGGTTCAATCCCGTGCTCGGCCCCATCCCTGTTCCGGGAGTTTGTTGGTTCGGCCCATGCAAATCCGGGGGTGTATAGTTGTTGCTCGTCTCCGGGTCACTATCTCTAATTACCATCGGGATGGACGTTTCAATGCTTGGGACTCCATATCCTAATCGAAGAGGCGCTTTCGGTTGCGTTCCTTGTGGCACGGAGCTGCCCCATCTTAGTTTTGGATTTGTCGCGGCCATCTCCTCCTTCCGACTCGGTGATCCCTTCTCAAAAGTGTCCCGAATTTTGAGTGTTCTACCTTTCTCAAGTGGTGGAAACTCCTCAAGTGAGGCGATAAGGTCCGTCGAGGCTGAGGACCCCGGAGGTTCAAGTCTCGGCACCCGGCTGGCGCGCGCCACGTAGAGCTTACTTCCGGTCTCCGGTGGTCCGGCAATGATGAGGGGTTGGGCGGCCATTGTGTCGAGGGTCTCCGCCGAGTCCAAGGTGGCGAGGTGGATGAGTTCATGGGTTTGTGGCTGTATTGGAGCCTCAACGGCTAGCAACTCACGTGAGCCCCCATTGTGGTAAGGCACCAAGGCACTTTCAAAAGGTGATTTTGTTCCTAACTCCATTTCGGGCAAGTTGACTACTCCTTCTTTCAAGGTATTCTTTGCAGCACATGTGACACCTTTATTGGGAGGGTAAGGGACAAAGGAGCTTTTCAAAGGTGGTTTTGTTCCTTTATCCATATTTGGCAAGATGGCTTCACCAACCATCTTGGAGAGTTGTGCATCACGTGGTCCAACATGAGGTGGTGGGGGAGCGTGCGCGGCTGGCTCGTCACTTGCTTCGACGGTCGACCGGCCGCCGGAGTCCTGGCCGGAGGACGGAATCTCGCCGGCATAATCGTAAGAGTCAAGAACAATGGCGATTTTCTCATCCCCTTCATCATAGGTGACGATTTCGGCCTCATTCCCGGGTGGAGCCACCTTCATATCGCGGCCGGGAGGCGCCGGAAAGATGGTTGTTTTGCATTTGGGACTTCCAACCGGTGAGCCACCTTCGGCCCCGAAATCAATCTTCTTCCGGAGTTGCTTGTCTTCCGGCATAGGTGAGAGTACAAACCTTTTCCGACCATCGCCTTTGGTGGAAGGGGCCGGGGTACTTTTCCTCTCTTTCACGTTTGTTTTCAAGGATTTCCTCGCCATTTTCTTGGAGGGAAGGCTTGTGGAGGAAGCCTCTTCCGACGTGAACGTCATTTGTTGGACCAAGGGAGGGTCCTCGGCCGCCCGGAGGACCATTTGGTGATCCGAGATGGTGCGGGGTTCCTCGGACCCCGGTGGAGGATCCGGCGGGTGTTCCGGCATGGCTGAAGGAGAGTCAAGACACCAGCCGCACCGGGGAGTTGAGCGGAGGTTGGTGAGGTGTGGCTCGAGACCGGAGGAGCGAGCCGGGGTTGTGGTTGTGGCCTTGGACGAACGAGGGTGGTGGTCAGAGATGAACGGAAGGTCGGCGTGGGGGGGTGGTCGGAAGGTGGATTATCGTTCAAAAGGGAGAATTGCTAGAGAGAAGGGAGAGCATCTCTCTCTCGGACGGGCCGGATGTGCCAAAATGGAAGTTATCCGCCCGGTTTCCTCCCCGATGGTTTAGCCGCAAGAGGGGAAACATTGGTGCAATATTTAGCCTTCATGTACTTTGCCTAGAGGGAACTTTGTTCATGAAAACGCCACCATAATTTGATGTTGAAAGCTCGGATTTGCGGATGCCGAGGCCCCCTTCCGCGGTCGGGAGGCAAATTTGGTCCCAACCAATCCAGTGCGTTCTTTTCTTTCTTTTTTTAATCAAACACCTTCACGGTGGAGGGTTCATGGGGCCCTCATCCCTATATTGCACAAAATTAAGGGGTACATGATTAGGATTACAAGACAAACGATCAAACTATCTAGGCCTAGAAGATCAAAAAACATGTACAAAGATCTAGGACAATTACACCATAAGAGTAGGTAAGGGTCATGCCGATAGTGTCTCGACACCTACGTACTCTTCGGCGTTCGATGACGACGAGATCGATGGAATCCTTCCTTGGTACCCTTTTTCTACCCACGCTCGCCATCCTGTTCCCAGACTCGGATATTGGGGATCCCCATTTGCTCCATTCGGATGATATCCTTTAGGCCACTAGGCACGACCTGGGCTTTCAAAACTTGTCTACTACTCAACTCCAATCCCATCCTCGCAAGGAAATCGGCCGCCTTGTTTTCTTCCCGGTGAATGAAGGTAGTGCGGAGTGTTAGGTGACGCTTGTGCAGGGCAATGTGCACCATGACCTGACGTATGTGTGCATGCCCCTAGCCTTTTCCTTCCACTAATCTGATTGCCTGCTCAGCATCCGCTTCGAGCCAAATTGGTTTCGCAAATTCCTTAGCCATTGTCAAGCCATGGTGCATGGCGCGAAGGCTGCAAGCAACTTGCCCGAGGAGTCTCGCACGAACCCTCCCCCTCCGGCTTCTCCACTTGTCACAATGTAGGCACCATCCGCATTCAGTTTGATCCAAGGCTGTTCCGGGGGGTTCCATTTAACCGGCATACCAAGCGGCCTCGGCCTCCAATTCTCGACACGAGGTGGTATGCTCATTCTTAGCCGAACTCCCCTCCAATGCTTCGGCTTAATTGTTCCATTGGCCATGCACATACGGAAGAACATCTGAACCTGCGAAACCACGTTAAAAGGCTTGAATTGTACCTGCTGATGTTTGCTCCTATTTCGTTCCGCCCAAAGGTACCAAAAGATGAGGTATGGCATGATCCGGCCAAGTTGTTTATTATCCTGCTGCTGGATTCTTTGTGACCAAACTTCAAGCCTTTCTGGAATTGTGTCATTAACCCGGAGGGTCGAGGCTGGTCCCTCGAACCACTCATCAACTCTTTCCAAATTCTGATTGCGCCATGTCCTTGGATGAAGAGATGTTGAAGTGATTCGGTGCTTGGCCTATGGGGATAACATTCACACTTCGAGGCCAACTCAATTTTCTGCCATTGGAGCTTCGAATCCACCGGTATCCGATTCGAGAGAAGGCGCCAATTAAAAATGGCTATGGAAAGAGTAAGTCCGGCCTTCCAGATATCATCAAGGCCTTGAATAATCGGCATGTGTGTCCTCAAGGTTTCCCACGTTGTGGCCAATGTGAAGTCCCCGTGCCAGGATAGATTCCATCTCTGGGTGTCTGGTTCCCCGGGGATGATTGGCGAGTCAGGAATCCTTTTTACAATTTGTTGCTGGATTCTGGCTTGAGCTTGGAGTAATCGTAGTTTCGGCTCGTCCCACACTCCATCTCTAATAAAATCTGAGACCAAAGTCGAGTCGGCGCCCCTTTCATCCATGCAATGCTTTCGGAGACCCGAATTACCGAGCCAAATATCATCCCAAAAGGAGATCTTACCCTTCCCCAGCAACCACCGAATATATGGTTGTGTTCGAGCCTTTCCTTCCATGTTGGGCTATTTCTTCCAGATGGCCTAGCCGTAAGCGGGGAAGTATTGTGGCAGTACTTCACCATCATATACTTAGCCCACAGAGAGTTTTGTTCCCAGAAGCGCCACCAAAGTTTGCTGTTAAAGGCACGGAGGACTTCTATGGATCTACGAATGCCGAGACCTCCTTCGTCATTCGGTAGGAAAATTTGATCCCACTCGATCCAATGTGTCTTTTTTCTTTCATTTGTTGAACCCCAAAGAAACGAGCCAACTATTGATCAATCTGTTTAAGCGCCCCAACTGTTGGTTCGATTGCTCCTCGGCGACGTAGAAATTACTCTTTGAGAGGTTGATTTGCTGGCCCGAGACGTCCGCATACTCCTCCAAGCACGCTCTAAGTTTGCGAAGAGAATCAGTGGCCGCTTGCGAGAAACTGATGATATCGTCCGCATAAGCTAAGTGACTAATTTCCATGCACCTGCGGGTGGCTTTGAATATCATATCCCTATGGCCCAAAATAAGCTTGTCGAAGGCCCTCGAGAGGTAGTCTGCGGCAATAACAAACAAGGCCGGTAGTCTGCGGCAATAACAAACAAGGCCTCGGGTGGACTTAAAGAAGCCTGAAGGGGCACCATTGACAAGAACCGAGAACCAACAGGACCCAATGCATCTCTCGATCATGGAGATCCAATTTTCGGGGAAGCTCATACGCCGTAACACCTTAATAAGGAAGGACCATTGGACCCGGTCATATGCCTTAGCCATATCGATTTTGACCGCAACGTTCGGAGCTGGTGCACTTCGTGTTAGTTCATGGAACATCTCCTGAGCGAGAAGAACATTATCATTAAGAAGGCGACCCTTGACGAAGCCGCTTTGGTTTTGCGCGATAACGTGAGGATCATGGCGATGGCCTTGTTAATGACGTTGCAAAGGCTAATAGGCCTATAGTCACACCATGTTTCCGGTGATGGCTTTTTGGGAAAGAGGACAATACTTGTGGTTGTGATGCTTCGGGGAAGGTAGGCCCCGAGGAAGAACTGTTTGATCGCCTCCACCATATCCGATCCTACAATTTCCCAACATGCTTGATAGAAGGTTGCCGTGAATCCATCCGGGCCTGGTGTACTGTTACCGGATATATCAAAGATGGCTCATTTTACCTCACCCGCATCGGGTGGCTTGGCTAAGTCCTCAGGCGCTAGAAGATTTTGGTCGAACTCAACCGCCGAGTTTTTGATCTCTGCCTCATCCATGATTTCGCGGCCATTAACCTTGATTTTGTGGATGCGCATCCGGATCCTCTTTTGCTTCACCCAACTTTGGTAGAACCTTGTATTCTTATCTCCCTCCGCGAGCCACCTGAGAGTTGCTTTATGCCTCCAAAAGTCCTCTTCCATCTTAAGGAGAAGGATGTAGTTGGCGACGAGCTTGTTGATCACAACTCTGTTCCCGGGCGTCGGCCTCTCTTCGAACTCAAGTTGTGCCATGGCCAGTTTTTCTTCCACATCCCGGAGATTGTTGGGGATGTTACCGAACGTTTCCTTATTCCACCATCTCAGGGCTTTTTTAACCCTAGCTAGCTTGATATACAAGTTGAGGAGTCTCTCGGCCTCCGTTGGAGCCCCCAATCATTTCGCACGAGGTCGCTGAACCCCTCGTGCTAAGCCCACATATTCTGGAACCGGAAGGCTCGACCTCCGATTTGAGTGTTCGGGAGTTTGCATCTAACCAAGACCGGGCTATGATCCGAGGCTACCCGGTGCTAGGAGGCTCCGGAAGTACTCGACCGCTGAATTTTTTATTTCTGTCTCTTCCACAATCTCATGTCCATTCACGCAGACTGAGTGAATTCGCAAGCAGACTCTCTTTTGTTTTACCCAACTTTGGTAAAATCTCGTATTTTTGTCACCCTCCGCAAGCCACCTCAATGCCGCCTTTTGGCGCCAAAAGTCTTCCTCCATTCTAAGAAGTAGGATGTATTCGGCTATGTTCTTGTTGATCTCGGTCCGCCTGGGTGTTGGGTCTGCCTCAAACTCGGCTTGAGCCTTAGCAATTCCTTATTCCTTCTTCTTGAGGTTGACATGAATGTTACCGAAAACCTCTTTATTCCAGCCTTTTAAGGCCTTCTTGCTCCGTGATAGTTTAATTTGGAGGTTGAGGAGTTCGATCGCCCCCGTCGGTTGCTCCCAAGTGTTTTACTAGCTTCTTAAAACCGTCATGCCGAATCCACATACTTTGGAAACGGAATAAGCTACCTCCGGAGGGAGTTCTCCCCATCTTGCACCTAGCAAGGATTGGACCGTGGTCCGAGGAGACTCTTGGGAGGTTAGTCACCCTCGTTGTCTCAAAGACTTTGGTCCATGCCTCACTAATAAACATTCTGTCCAGCCTTTCAAACAACCCATTCTTGGCCCAAGTATACTCCGCACCATCATACCCCGCGGGTCGAGGAGTCTACAATCTTCAATGGTTTCTGCAAAATCAATCATCTCGGCCTGCCCGTTGGTATCGATTCCTGTTCTATTTCCAAGTAATAAGATTGTTTTAAAGTCCCCTTCGATCGACCAAGGTGTCCCTTCCACGCGGGTTGAGAGCTCCCTCATTTTATCCCAAAGTGTGTATCTCTCCGATCTAGTACATTTTGCATAAACTGCCGAGATGAATATGTGGCTTGCCATGCGATTTGATGTTATTCGCCCATGAAGGATCTGGTCCGTGTCCTCTTCAAAATCAAAATTGGTTCCTTCTTCAGCAAAAATCCAGATTTTGCCCGATGTGTTTGAGCCTTTGAAATTTAGTCCGAGCGCCTTGGAATATCGGTCCGGATCGGGGGTTGTGAATGGCTCCATGATTGCAAGAAACATAACATTATAGCATTTGATTAGTCTTCTTAGAACGTTTTGGGTTGACGCATTAGCAACTCCCCTAGCGTTCCAAAACATGATATTGTAAGACATGATTAACGAGGTAAGTTCGTACCCGGAGGTGTGAATGGCCTCCTTGGAATATGACGATTTGTTGTTCTTCCTCCCTTGTGTGCTCGCCGACAAAGGAGTAGGGGTGAATCTTCAACATGTTCGCAAAAAGGTTGTGTATCCATGAGCGCCACATCCTCCTCTCCATCTTTTCGACCCTTCCTATTGTGGTGAGTTCCTTTATCGGAGCCACATTTTTCATGAATATCTCCCACAATGTCCGGTTCCTCCAACTCCGGCTCCAATCCTTTCGCCCCATTCGGCTCAACACTTGTTGAAGACCCGGCCCATTTGTTCTTCCTTTGGTGTCTCCATTCATTGTTGTTGTTTGAGTTGTCCTTTGTGTTGTCCTGCTTTTCAGTAGTACCTTTTTTTTATCTAAACACCGTCGCGGAGGAGGGTTCGTGGGTCCCTTGATATGGATTAGGATAGGACGAAGGACCCGTTGGATATATTGATCCAAGAACCCCACGTATAAGGTTTGGCAGCGGACTCCCTTAATTGATAATCTGGTTTGATCCACTTCCAGAGCTTGGAAAACCTCGACCCGTTGGCTATATGATCAGCCAAGAACCTCGGTATGGTTGAACGCCACAAGAACTTGCTCAAAGTATCTTGATAAGTTCCAAACAAGTGAAAAACTCTACAAAGAGAATTCAACTCACAAGACAAAGTCTATTTTCGTATTTGATCAATGGTGTCCTCAAATGACATGCTTACAAGCCTATTTATAGGCTAGAATGGACTCTTGAAAGTCTCATATCATTAGTACAACTTAAGACCTTTAGAATGACTCATAATAAGTGAAAAGTAACTCCTAAACTATTGGTGTGACTTTAGGACATCTAAAGTCACTTATTTAACTCAAAAAGTAACTTAAAAATGACTCTTCATTTTGGTTGCTCCAACTTGGACGAAAATGCATCATGTATCTTCAATTTGGGCCTCCAAAATGTGATATATAGTGACTCAAAACTTCATGCATTGGGCTGCCCACTAACTTGAATAATATTCACCATTTGGCCCAATGTAGATTGGTCTTGGAATTGGGCTTTTATTTCATCAACTAAAAGCATCATGGACTCCTTTATCTTCTTAGCTCTAGCTCTTGTAATTGGTCCACTTTGAATGAACAATGGATCCATCTTCTTGTCCTTGTAGATCAGCTTGGGTGTAGCTCCATCATCCCTCATCCCTCTATTTCCGGATCAAAGAAGTACATAGCACGGCCACACCCAAAAGTGATGTGCCAAGACAAAAGGAGTAGTGCGCAGTCCGCACCCAACAAGGTTCGGACCCCATCATACTCCCACCAAAATTAGAATTACGTAGCCTAACAGCCGATTTAAACAGACTAATCCCCATCGGTTTGACGGACCCGTATATTAGGGATCCCCATTCCGTCCATCCGGATAAGAGCTCTTAGTAGCCTCGGGGTGGTTTGGGCAGTGATCCGTCAAAAGGCTTCGCGCTCAAGGCCCTCCTTAGCAAAAAGGTCGGCCGCCTTGTTTCCTTCCTGGGAGATGAATGTTACGCGGGAATTGTGATGCCGCCTAGCGACCACCAACTGCGCCACGGCTTGGTGAACATGCGCCGGCCCCCATTTTTTGCCCATCGCCAACTTGACCACCTGCTCAGAGTCCGACTCAATCCAGACGGGTTTCCCGAATTCCTTAGCCAGTTCCAAACCATGAAACATCGCCATGAGTTCCGCTTCAAGGGCGGACTTTGCTTTAAGGGGAGTTGCGAACGCTATAAGCAACTTGCCCGATGCATCTCGCACGACCCCTCCTCCACCCGCTTTTCCACTTGTCTCAGTATATGCCCCATCCGTGTTCACTTTGATCCAGGGCTGGTCCGAGGGGTACCATTTAATTGGTATCACGAGAGGCCTCGGCCTTCTAGTCTCGGCACCGGGTGGAATGCTCATTTTTTGCCGAACTCCTCGCCAATGCTTCGGTTGGATTGTCCCATTACCCATGCTATTGCGTATGAACATTTGAACCTGCCAGACCACGTTAAAAGGCTTGAATTGTACCTGCTGGTGTCGGCTCCTATTTCGTTTCTGCCATTGAAGCTTTGAATCCACCGGGATCCGATTTGACAAAGACGCCAATTGAAGATGGAGATGGAGAGAGTAAGTCCAGCCTTCCTGATATCATCAAGGCCTTGAATAATCGGCCTATGCGTCCTCAAGGTCTCCCACAATGTGGCCAATGTGAAGTCCCCATGTCGGGATAGCATCCACCTTGGGACGTCCGGTTCCCCACTGATGATTAGCGATGCGAGGATCCTGTCTACAATGTGTTGGGGAATACCGGCTTGAGCTTGAAGTAATCGAAGTTTTGGCTCATCTCACATACCTTCATTAAACAATTCAGAAACCAGGGTCAACTCGGCGACTCTCTCATCCATACAATGTTCACGGATGCCCGAGTCGCCAAGCCATATATCATCCCAAAAGGATATTTTACCTTTCCCAATCATCCACCGAATAAATGGTTGCGTTTGTCCCCTCGCTTTCAGGAGCCGTCTCCATGTTGGACTGTTCCTCCCGGATGGCCTAGCCATTAGCGGGGAAACGCTGTTTTTTTTTTTGTTTTTTTTTTGTCAAACACCTTCACGGGGGAGGGTTCGTGGGTCCCTCATCCCTATATATCAAAAAATAGTTCTCGGTTACATTTGCCCTAGCACAAGACTAAAGGATACAAGTAGCTATTATAACCAGATATCAAGAACTATCAAAAATGAAGTCACCACAAGTGTAAGTAGGGGTCGTGTCAAAATTGGCTCGACACCCGCCTACTCTATAGTGTCCTCCTATGTTTCTTCCTCGGCACGGACCCGGACATTAGGAATCCCCATTTGTTCCATTCTAATGACATCGTGGACGGCTCTCGGTATGTCTTGGGCATCCAAAGCTCAACAGTGGTTCATATCCACGCCAATCTTTGCAAGTAAGTCAGCCGCCTTATTGCCTTCTCGGTGGATGAAGATTGTTCGAAGGGTGAGTAGATGCTTGTGTAAGGCCATGTGCGCCATGACTTGACGAGTGTGAGCAGGCCCCCAGCTTGGCCCTTTGATGAGATTAAGTGCTTGCTCGGAGTCCAATTCAAGCCATATTGGCTTCCCGAGCTCCGAGGCCAACTTCAAACCGTGGTGCATGGCGAGCAGCTCGGCTTCAAGTGGTGATTGTGCTTCGAGGGGGAGCGCATAGGCGACGAGCAACTTACCCAAGTGATCTTGAATGAGACCTCCTCCCCCGGCTTTTCCTGTTGCATCAATAAAGGACCCGTCCGTGTTGAGTTTAATCCAGGGCTGATCCGGTGGTTCCCACTTAACCATCATAGCAAGACGTGGTGACCGTTGAGGTTCGGCATGGCTTGGAATACTAACTCCGAGCTTCACCCCTCTCCAATGCTTCGGCTTGAGACTGCCATTGGCCATGCTGTTTCGGACGAATGTGAGGACCTGCCAAATCACATTGCTCGGTTTGAATTGAACATCGTGGTGGCGGCTTCTATTTCTCTCTGCCCAGAGGAACCAAAAGAGAAGGTAAGGCATGGCTCGACTGAGGTGCTTCCTTTCCGGCTGCTGCGATCTCCTCGCCCAAACTCCAATTCTTGTTGGAATCGTGTCGTTCGCCCCAAGAGTGGTGGTCGAGCCTTCGAACCAGCCGTCGAATTCCCACCATAATCTAATCGCCCCTGCGCCTTGTATGAAGAGGTGTTGGAGGGATTGGGATCCGAAAAACTATGGAGGTCCTCCACGCTTTCAATATCAAACTTTGGTGGCGATTTCGGGAGCAAAACTCCCTTTGGGCAAGATACATGATGGCAAAATATTGCTCCAACTCCACACCGCTCACCTTGAGATTGCCGAGCAGGAGTAGCCCTACGTGGAGAAGGCTCTCAAGAGCATGGCCCCTCGCGCAACCGCACATGAGATGGCTAGTGGGACAAGGGGACATCTACTTCTGGGATGACATTTGGCTTGGCAATAGCCCTCTGAGGGAACTTAGTCTTGATGATAGGGGAAGACCAACCACCCGGGTCTCGGAGTTCATTACAAATGGTGGTTGGGATGTGCCCAAGCTTCAACTCCTTCACAATCAGGCCGGCCTCCCTCAGCATGTTATCGATGGCATCATTAATACACCGATCCTCCATGACGAACAGGATATCCCGAGGTGGAACCTCTCTAAGCATGGGGAATTCACGGTGGCTTCGACATGGGACACACTTCGAGGACGAAACCCGATCATCCATGGTTTGGGGGACGTTTGGAAGGTAGGCCTCACCAACTCAATAGCCATCTTTATCTGGAGGCTTCTCTCCAATCGGGTGCCGGTTGACACGAAACTTCAGTGGCGGGAGATTGAGCTAGCCTCTAAGTGCCAATGCTGCCCCCACAGACCGAACACTGAGTCACTCCAACACCTCTTCATTCAGGGATATGGAGCTCGCAGAGTATGGAGTGAGTTCGACGGCTGGTTCACAGGCCCGTTCCCACGCATCCATATCAATGACACAATCCCTACGAGAATCGAAGTGTGGGCGCGAAGGTGCCAACAGCCGAACAAGAAACATCTTAGCCGAGCCACTCCATACCTCATCCTTTGGTTTATATGGTCGGAGAGAAACAGGAGCCGCCACCAAGGCACACAGTTTAAACCACAAAACGTGGTATGGCAGGTCCACATGTTCATTCGAAATGCTATGTCTAATGGAAGCTTGAAGCCGAAACATTGGAAGGGAGTTAAACTTGGAATCAATATTCCTCAACAAGCGGCGGCAATCAGGGCGCTACCCCTAGCCATGGCAATCAAATGGAACCCCCCGGATCAGCCGTGGATAAAGCTCAACACGGATGGCTCCTATAATGAAGCGAACGGCAGTACAGGGGCTGGCGGGATTATTCGAGACCACTCGGGTAAGATGCTCGTCGCCGTCAGCACACCCCTTGAAGCCCACTCGGCGTTAGAAGCGGAGCTGTTGGCCATGATTCACGGGCTAAATATAGCCAAGGAATACGGCCTACCAATCTGGATTGAGTCAGATGCAGAGCAAGCAATCAAATTGGTCAATGGGACGGGATGGGGGCCGGCACTCGCTCGGCAAGCGGTGGCGCAACTAACCATCCTCAAACGCCAACTCAAATTCCGAGCCACCTTCATACACAGGGAGGGGAACAAAGCGGCGGACTTCCTTGCGAAAATGGGGCTAGTCCAAGACAGTGGCCTACGAATGCACTACAACTCAGCACCGAGAGAACTATTGGACTTGGTTAGATTGGACGAGATGGGAGTGTCGCACATCCGAAACCTAGACGGGGACGGGTATCAAAGTTGATCATGAGACGACGGGAGACAATAGTGACTAGCTTTGTGGTTAATTGTATTTTGGAAAGGAGTATGATGAGGTCCGAACCTTGTGGGATCGGACCGCATACTACTCTTGATTTTGTTACGGCACACCACTTTTGGGTGTGGCCACGCCTTGTAATTATCTCTTGTGGAAATATAGGGATGAGGGACCCACGAACCCTCCACCGTAGAGGTGTTTGATTAAAAAAAAAAAAAAAAAAAAAAAAAAAAAAAAAGAAGAGGTGTTGGAGGGACTCGGTACTTGGCCTATGTGGGCAGCATTGACATTTGGATGAAAGTTCAATCTTGCGCCATTGTAACTTTGCGTCAACAGGGATGCGGTTCGATATGAGCCTCCAATTGAAGATAGCAATGGAGGTTGTGAGGCCAGCCTTCCAAATCTCCTCAAGACCTTGGATAATGGGCCGAGGCGACCGGATCGTCTCCCACGTCGAGGCTAGCGAGAAATCTCCTCGCCGTGATAGCGTCCATCGCGGGATGTCCGGCTCCCCGGGTAGGATCGGGGTTGTGCATATTTGATCAATAATCTGTTGGGGGAGTCCAGCCTGGTCATGAAGTACTTGGAGTTTGGGGACGTCCCATGCACCATCCGTGATGAATTCCGAGACGGTCGTTGTAGGGCTACCTCTCTCGTCGAAACAGAGGTCCCTAAGAGGGACATTGCCAAGCCATATATCATCTCAAAAGTATATCTTACCATGCCCAACAATCCATCGGATGTGCGGGTGAGCATGGGCCCAAGCTTTGGCCAGCGTCTTCCACGCCGGACTATTCCTTCCCATGATCCTTGACGAAAGTGGTGAGGATATGGCGCAATATTTTCTCATCATGTAACGGGCCCATAATGAGTTCTGTTCTCTGAACCGCCACCGGAGTTTGATGTTAAAGGCTCGTAGGACTTCAGTGAACTTTCGGATCCCGAGCCCTCCCTCCTTGGTGGGAATACACATTTGGTCCCTGCTGATCCAATGGGTCCGTTTTCTTTCTGTTGTCGAGCCCCAAAAGAAGCGAGCCAGTTGCTGGTCAAGAAGATTAAGGGTACCGGCTGTGGGAACCACTACCGCCACAGCCGGTACCCGACCACTACCGAGTTTCCAACCTTATGACCCACCACAGTCAAGGCAGCCTTCTTGTTGGGAACCACCGCCCCACCGTGCACCGCAAGGATACTCGGATTATGAACCCGTTTCCAGTAAACTAGATTGCGTTTTGGACAGATTGGACAAATTCGATGCTTGGAGAGACGACACAGATCGCCGCTTCGAGAATCTTGAGACCGAACCTCCTTCCGGTTTCGACGACGGCGATGATTGGGATTATGAGGATATGCGTCGGCAGAGATCAGGAGATAGGGGTTTGCGCGGGAGAAACCCTAGCGGGGGCTTTCGCGAGGGCCCACATGAGGATAGGGCGCGACCCGATAGCGGGGGTCGTAATGGACCGGGATGGACCACGCAAGGTAACCGCCACCCAAGCCAGCAGTTTGGGGGGGTCGATCAGTCTTATGATCGTACGAAGCCTTGTTGGGATCCACATCAGCTATATCAGGCCAACACGCAGGGTTTCGACGGACAACAACGGGTTAAGATGGAACCACCTCAGGCCGCTACCGGCTCGGGTCAGGCCACAGGTTCAGGGGGTCGCAACGGAGAACGGCCGCGACCCGCGGTGATTCGGGTATCACAAGCGGAAAAGGGTGAACGAGGCCGTCTGGGTTTGTGTTATTATTTTGACGATAATCTAGTTGAGGATGTTCCCGACAGCGTTGCTCACAATGGGGGTGCTAATCTTGTTGTACTAAATGACGAGTCCCTAGAAGAGATCGTCGAGACCGACAATACGCCGCTGCAAGTGCTCGTCGGGGTATATGATGAGAAGAATTTTTTTTTTTATCAAACACCCTCATGGTGGAGGGTTCATGGGTCCCTCATCCCTATATTTCAAAGAGTGACGATTACAAAACATGGCCACACCCGAAAGTGGTGTGTCCTCATAAACTTAAGAGTAGTATGCGGTCCCAAGCCACAAGCCCGGACCTCATCATACTCCCTTACAGAAAACAAAATACAATCAATCAAGGAACAAAGGGTACCCTCCAAACATCCCAAACACAATTCTATTCCGGTGTGGTTCATTGACCGGCACCCGATGAGAGTTTTCAAATGGTCACCGGACTTTGATGCATATTGTGAGTCTCCAATTGCGGCGATATGGTGCAACCTAGTAGGACTTCCGATCCACCTTTATGATCAATCGGCCCTCTATGCCATTGGGAAACTCCTTGGTACACCGATCCAAGTAGATAGAGCAACGGCCAACAAGTTAAGACTCCTTCGCGAGGTTGTGCATCGAGATCGACATCACAAACCCGCCACCCGACGAGATCATTTTGGATATGTGTGGGCGTACTTCGGTGCAACAACTAAAGTGGGATAAGATCCCGTCCTACTGTGGGGAATGTAAACACGTGGGTCACAAAAGTGATGTTTGCTACGCTACCGGGAAGGCGGAGCGACCTCCAAAACACAACTACAACATAGCACCTCTGAAACAGCCACAACATGGAGGGAATGGAGCTCAGAAGAACAATGTTGAACTGAAGCAAACCGATAACAACATGGAATGGAAACATCAAGGGAAAAACAAGGCAAGGGAAAGTAACTATCGAAGGAACCCGAAGGCAACTGAGCATCCGAAAACGGAGTGGTCGGGGCCGGACTTCTTGGGTGAAATGCATTGTGCGTGGGGCATGGAAATGATCATTTTTTCGAACAAGCTTGACCCCATGCAACCCAAAGAACCACTTGCTAGATCCTCGTCTCTTGGAGGCGGACGTGGGAGTAGGCCGAAAGGAGCGGACATGGCACGGCGAGAAGCGGCCTCTGCATCGGGTGACCTAGTGCAACCGAAAGGTCATTTCAAACCTTTTTCCCTAGAGAGGCCCGAGACACAAGGGGTGCCAAGTCACTTGAGCACCAACCGCTATTTCTCCCTCATAGGTCGGGAGAATTTCTTGGAGAATGATATGGAAGACAAGAAAGAATGGGAAGATACCATTTCTCACAATGAAAATGAGGATGAAGCCAATCCCACCCTTATGGAGGTCGAGACGTCTCAAGGAAGGGATGGCCTTCAAATCATTGAATTTCAAGGGGGGCCTTCAAACCCGCCGGGTACGAACTCCTCTTGTTAATCATGTCTTTAAACTTTCTATTTTGGAATGTTAGGGGGATCACGAACGCGTCAACCCAAAACGTCCTAAAAAGACTAATCAATTTGCATAATATTTGTTTTCTTGCAATAATGAAGCCACTTACTTCCCCTAACCCGGACAAGTTCTCGAAGGCGTTGGGGGATGTCCTACAAGGGCTCGAACATCAATGGGAAAATATGGATTTTTGTGGAGGAGGGGGCGGATTTTGTAGTGGAGGATAACTCGGAACAAATGTTTCATGGGAGGTTTACGTGTCCTCGGATACCAAATCCTATTATGCTCTCGGCCGTGTATGCCAAATGCACGAGAGGGGAGCGGCTCGCTCTTTGGGAAAAGATGAGGGACATTACTCAAGTGTTGGAAGAGATGCCTTTGTTCATTGGAGGGGACTTCAACACCATCTTCTCCACTCGAGATAGAACGGGAAGTGACACCAATTGGCAGGCGGAGATGGTAGACTTTGCCGAGGCCATTGAGGATTGCAGACTTATGGACCCAGGAATTGATGGGTCAGAATACACTTGGGCAAAGAATGGCCTTATGGAAAGGTTGGATCGGGTGCTAGTCAGTGAAACGTCATTCCAACTGTTTGACGCAATAAGAGTCACTAATCTCCCCCACATTGCTTTGGATCACGGACCAATCCTCGTCAGATGCAGAATGCCGAACAACCACGAGGGTGGCAGAGCGTTCCGGTTCCAAAACATGTGGGTAAGGCATGAGGGCTTTGCCGGGGTGGTGCAAGACGATTGGATGGCTCCTACAGAAGCTCCTCGCCTTCTCAACTTAAAGATCAAGCTTGCAAGGATCAAAAGAAAGTTCAAACGGTGGAACAAAGAGGTCTTCGGGAATATACACGCCAATCTCAAAACTTGTGAAGAGAACATTGCCGTGGCTCAATCGGAGTTCGAAGGAAACCCCTCGGCCCGGAATAGAACGGAGGTCAACAAACAAATAGCCGAGTACATCCTTCTTCTCAAGATGGAGGAAGACTTTTGGCGTTAGAAAGCGGCACTTCGATGGCTGGAAGAGGGGGATAAAAACACTAGATTCTACCAAAGTTGGGTGAAGCAGAAGAGGATTCGGTTACGAATTCACAAGATTAACTCTAATGGGAGAGAACTTACGGATGACACAGAAATCAAAGAATCGGCGGTCGAGTTCTTCCAAAATCTTCTTGCTCCAGCCTACCCGGAGCTTGCTGACCCGGACCTTAGTCTCTTGCAACAACTCCCCCCCTCGGAGCATTTGGAGGATCTCCCCAAACCGCCGGATGCAGATGAGGTGAAACGAGCGGTATTCGATATCTCGGGCAATAGTGCTCCCTGGCCGGATGGCTTCTCGGCCTTGTTCTTCCAAGCATGCTGGGGTATCGTGGGACCAGACGTGGTGGAAGCGGTTAGGCAATTCTTCCGTGGGGCTCTCCTTCCCCGTAGCTTTACGGCCACGAGTATTGTTCTTATCCCCAAGAAGACTCTACCCGAAACTTGGGGAGACTACAGGCCCATTAGTTTGTGCAATGTGATCAACAAGGTGATAACTAAAATCCTCACGAAACGACTCGCCCCGTTCCTCCCGTGTGTCGTCGCTACAATTCAAAGTGGGTTTGTCAAAGGGAGGCTTCTCAACGACAATGTGCTCCTTGCACAGGAAATGTTCCATGAGCTCCAAAGAAGCACCCCAACCCCGAACGTAGCTATCAAGATCGATATGGCCAAGGCCTATGATCGAGTGCAATGGCCCTTCCTTCTCAAGGTTCTTAAGCAAATGGGCTTCCCGGAGTCCTGGGTGGCGATCATCGAGAGGTGTATTGGGACATGCTGGTTCTCGATCCTCATTAATGGTGCTCCGGCGGGATTCTTCAAATCCACCCGTGGGCTCAGTCAGGTAAGGAGACCCCATCTCCCCCGCCCAATTTGTTCTTGCCGCAGATTATCTCTCGAGATCACTTGTTAAACTGATCATTGGAAACAAAGAGATGACATTCAAAGCCACTCGGGGTAGCTTGGAGATCAGCCATCTGGCCTATGCCGATGATATCATCATTTTCACGCAAGCGGCCGTGGCCCCTCTCAGAAAGCTACGTGCATGCCTTGACCACTATGCCGAGGTGTCCGGCCAACAAATCAACCTTGGCAAGAGCAATTTCTACATTGCCGAGGCCCATTGAAATGGCTGCTTGTCGTGTGAGTGTGTGTAGTAAACTTCTAGGTCGAGCTACCTAGTCCAATGAATCCACTAAACACTAGGTCTAGGAACTCAAGGTGACACGGAAGACTCTGTCTATGAACACACAAACTCTTGCGTTTCAAAGATCCCTCAACTCGTTATACTATAGATTAGTATAGAGAAGCAGGGGTCGATCCCACGAAGATGGACACATAAGAAAGCATCTAGAGACTTTGGTTTAGAAAGCGGCTGCTGCCACGCAAATTTGGGTTGAGGTATAACTACGGCTAGACCTAGGCACAAAATCAAACACTAGACCTAGGAAACTGTAAACGTCATGCTGAGATCGAACATCCTTAGGACCACGTAATTTTAAACTAACTTCCTAAACCAAGCAACAATTACTAACTATAGCTAAACAGAACGCAAATAAAAGTGGAGACCAACTCCCAGAAATATCAAGTACGGAAGAAAAGCTGCAACTAACAAACTATGAATTTAACTAACAATGACATGTATAACTTCAACTGAATCAAACACGAAGATGAAGAAAACAAAGCACATACTGAGATTCAAACAAAATGTAAAGATTCGGATGACGGAAACTCGCAACCAATCGGAAATAAAACAGATCTACGTATACTAGACGGAATGAAATGAAAACACGAAAATTAGGCATAAATCCTGATCACTCTGTGGCAGATCTAAACGTCGAAAGCTTCATCCACTCCGGATCCAAGCAGTCCGAACCCAACAACAACCAAACTCACTCCATAACTTCTGATTCAACAAATATACTCTGATCAACACCAGATCCCAACGATTCTACTCTAATAAACAACCAGCACGGAAACCAAACATCCAATTCAGTAACCAACAAGCTCAAAGTAAACGACATCCATAATCATAACTCAACAACAGCTCAAATACGGAAAACAGAGATTTCATAAACTACGAACGCTTCAAACGAGAACACGGCCGAGCTTCAAGCAGCGAAGCTTGGTGAAATCAACAACAGTAACTTAAATTAAAGCAAGTAATTGTTTCTTCGCCCTCTGCAAGGACGGTGTTACACCATAATTTTTTTGGAATCAGAAAACAGCCGTGGACCCGAACGTAACCCCTTTCAAAACAAGAAAAATCCCTAAGTGTGCAGAAGTGTGTGAGCTAAGAACCAGAGGCCTCAGTGCCAAAAAAAGGTCCCCCCCCTGAGCATTGCAAGCTCTCTTCCTTATATAGATGCGATAGGATCTTCTAGAAACCTTCGCAGAAATCTCCATTCTGCCCTTCAGCTTCACGATCCCTCCGTCTTGTCATTTTCCTCCGAATTTGCTCACTTATTCGCCGCAATTGCATGGTCATTGTAATTCGCCTTCTTTGTTCCTCGACCTGGCGAATTCTTCTGCACACCTGGCTTAAGACATGTATTAGACCCTATAATTGTATGAATTCAACCCCTAGACCTATGCATGAAATTAGCCTTATCAAACTGCTCACACTTAAACCATACTTGTCCTCAAGCATGAAAGACAAGAAAAAGAAATAAGGCGAATTTCAATGCACAGTTCCCATGAACGATTCTACAAACAAGACACGAACAACACACAAACTACTAGACCTAGACATACTACAGATTCACAAAAGCGAAAACAACACTTAAAGAAAGAAAAAAAAAACACACAAGCATGAACTAGTTTCAACTTTTAGGCGATCGTCCCCACAAGATTAAGTTCTATCCGATTGACTACAGCCTTCAAATCCTCCTCCTTCCTTGTTCCACCTAAACGGTCTGTCAGTTTGTCAAGATAGCCTATCGATTTCCCAATTGTTAGGTTAGCTCGATCACTCATTCCTCACCAGGGATGTTAGGATCGATTCACTCTTAAGTCAACGACACACCACTGATGCTTCAGGTTATGAGAGTTTCAACTTACTACAGTCCCCCTTCCCTTTTGATTCCTGGGTCAGGTTACTTATTGCTTCATGTCCTTAGATTTCTTTTTTTTTTCTATTCCTCCTTTTATATATGTGTTTTTTTCCCCTGGACTTCGTCCAGTTTATACCTCCAATTCCTGGACTTCGTCCATCTTATACCTCCAGAACCACATTTTTTCTCCTTCCGACTCTACTCCCTAAACTTCAAGTGGCGGCCCCGTTTCTAACATGTTAGCTCAATATGTTTAGGCTTATAACTCGCATTATAGTGGGGCTGCACAACTAGGTTATCTAAAGCATCTTCTATCGTCCTTACTTCATTCATACCGCATTCGGCTTATTAAGGTAAAAAGGCCTCAAAGTTGACATGCATCATATCTTCAATCGCTCTTACTAAGGGAATCTTACCTTATTATATCACTAGCTCATGCGACACATAAAAACATTAAACCTAGACTAGACCTAGAGACTCCTAACCACAAAAACAAATACTGCACTCACTCCCTCCCCCTCCCACTTCACTCTAGCTTGTCCCCAAGCTATCCCAGTGAAGGGGGGAAACAGGGAAGTAAAACCCAGTACAAAAAAAACACTCAACAATAAACAAGACAAGACACGCACAAACAACACAAACTTCTCACACTTAGACCGAACATCGGGCTAAGTGGGAGAAGTGCAACAGAGAAAAGCCAAAACATGCATAAAAGAACAACCCCTTCTCACACTTAGACCAATCATTGGGCTAAGTGTGTGAAAGCACAACACATATATACAGAAAAAAGCATGCTGGCAAAGAACATATATAAACTGAAAAGAAAGAAGAAAGAAAAAAAAAACAGAAAAGTAAAAGTTACTTGTTCATGGGGGATTCAATTCAGAGTCTGGCCCCCGCGGGAGCCAGACTGGGGCGGTACGTAAGGTCGGGTCACCTTTGCTTTCTTTCTCGCCGGCGAATCCGACTTCTCCTTCACTTCCTCACTCGGTTGCTTGGTCAATGTCCGCTTCACAGTCAAGGTCTTTGATGTCGACGGGGCTAACATTGGTTTAGATGCGGGTGGGGGATGCCGGGGAGTCGAACTCCCTGGCCCTGGCTGGGTGGACACCGTGCTGGGTCTAGTATTCAGTTTCGACTGGGGCTCGGAGAAGTTCTCCTTTATCCATTTTGTCATCATCATCATTAACTGGACAGCCTCCTTCATCTGACCGCTGTGGGCTGACGACATCCCCACCAATTCATTCACACTACCCCGTAGGGCCGCCATTTCTTCTCTGACTCCCCTGATATCTGTCCTCATTTCTGCCACCTCCTTCCTCATCGCCTCAATTTCAACAGTAGTTTTGGACTCGACAACTTCCGGTTCTTGCTTGACCTGGGGCTCCACCCAGCTGACTTCGTAGAAACAAACCTCCTTCCCATGCATGTACAACAACCCCTTGTCTAAAAAGTAGTCAACGTTGAAGATTTCTGGAGGCTCACAGAAAACCACCTCAGGGGACTATTTGGCGATCTTCATTATCGTGTTTCGCTGAAGATAAGCCCCTAAAATGGGAGTCTCACAGAAAACCTCCTTAGTGGCATGGGGCTAGTTGGAGCATTCACATGGAAATACTTGAATGCTAAGCATATTTTACTCCAATTTCAAGAGGTGGCCGATTATGCTAAGGTGCTAAATGGCCATAATGGGAGTACGAATTGGTATGTTGATAGTCATCCGATGAGGGTGTTCAAGTGGGCGCCGGATTTTGACACGTTCTTTGAGTCGCCAATTGTTGCCGTGTGGTGTAACATATTGGGTATACCGGCTCATCTCTATGAGGAATCGGCCCTCTTGGTAATCCGTAAGCTCCTTGGCAAGCCACTACAAGCCGATCATGCCACAATACATCAAAGACTCTCCTTCGCGAGGATTTGCGTAGAGATTAACATCTCTACTCCCCCGACGGAAGAGATCATCCTTAATATCCGAGGTAAAGACTCGAGGTACAAAGTGGCATGGGACCGTATTCCATTGTTTTGTGATAATTGTAAACATGTTGGGCATGAGAAAGAGGATTGCCATGCAGCGGGAAGGAAGTCTCGGGGTAGAGACAAGGGTCGCCGAGCACCATACAAGGAGAACCTCTCAAGCCATGCCGCCAAGATCATCCACCATGAGTGGCGCCCAAAGGCGAATGCTCGGCCCGGCACTCCATCGTCCATTGGACAGTTGGAAAAGCCCAAAGATTGTAACAACCACGCGGAGTACATCGAGGGTACATTGGGTGCGGGATCGTCGAAGTCAAGAGTGGCTAGTATAAGTCACCCAAGTGTGGATGAGGATGGCTTCCAATTGGTGTCAAGGAAGAGGAAAGGAAAAGTGCATGAGGGCGATATGCACACCAAGGCTCCACACGTTGATTATTGGCATTTGAAGGAGAATGTTGCTACGGTGACATTTGGGAGTGTCCCATCGGGTGCGAATGATGCGAGCTTTAGCTCCATGAGTGTCGCATGTGGGCGCCCCAACCGGGAGATAGAGTGCCACATCGAGGACTTTGATCCAGGAGGGCATGTACCTAGCGGAGGTATCCCTATTGCGGGCCTTAGCTAGGTGATGGACGGAAGTGTTGGGGATGCAAAGGTTGTATCAAATGGTAATTGGATTTTGAGAGTATATAGATGACCACCTCTAGTTGTTAGGGAGGCCCTCGTTGTACTCTAATTTGTCATGCCTTGGCGAGTCGTCACTTTTGGGCGACTCGGTGTATGTTTGTTTGTAACCAATGGTTTTGGTAATGCACAGGTGTGGGTCCGCCTCAACCCTCCGCCCATTGGGGTGTGTTTAAAAAAAAAAGAAGATAAGCCCCTAAAAGGTGACACGTGTACATGTGTCGGGAAGGGTTGGCGGTCATTTGATGGCATGTCTGGGCTAACTAGTAGCCTAAATGCACTCGTACTCCCTTGGCCATGCACCAAGTAAGGTATAAATCCGCTGTTGTCAAGGCTGAGTTGGCAGTCCCCATGAGATTGTAACTGATGAAAGTCTGAGCAAATCAAAGTATGCGATTCTCTATATGAAACCCCTTTGAAATACTTGTCTTAAACTGTCCCACCTTCGGGTGGATGATGAGCTCCCAGGCCGATTGTGGTATGAATCCAGGCGTAAACTTCGGCGCTCCAACCACCCGATCATTCCATAGTCCCTCATCATCCTCCGTACGCGTGAACAATCCCATTCGGAGGGACCATTCTCGGATACTCATTTCATGTTCTTCGGTGAATAGACGGAAAGTGATGGAATTGGCATCCAAGCCGGTGGTTGGTTTCAAACGGAATGTAGAAAAGAATTAACGTGCCAGCGCCGTTGGAACCTCCATAGAGCTATGCTTCAACAACCAATCGAAACTGATGGCATCAATGTACTGCCGGAATTCTTCATCGGAATCTATCTCCTTTAATTCTTCGGGATCCTATTTTTTTTTTTTTTTTTTTTTTTTTTTTTTTTTTTTTTTTTAATCAAACACCTCTACGGTGGAGGGTTCGTGGGTCCCTCATCCCTATATTTCCACAAGAGATAATTACAAGGCGTGGCCACACCCAAAAGTGGTGTGCCGTAACAAAATCAAGAGTAGTATGCGGTCCGATCCCACAAGGTTCGGACCTCATCATACTCCTTTCCAAAAAACAATTAACCACAAAGCTAGTCACTATTGTCTCCCGTCGTCTCATGATCAACTTTGATGCCCGTCCCCGTCTAGGTTTCGGATGTGCGACACTCCCATCTCGTCCAATCTAACCAAGTCCAATAGTTCTCTCGGTGCTGAGTTGTAGTGCATTCGTAGGCCACTGTCTTGGACTAGCCCCATTTTCGCAAGGAAGTCCGCCGCTTTGTTCCCCTCCCTGTGTATGAAGGTGGCTCGGAATTTGAGTTGGCGTTTGAGAATGGTTAGTTGCGCCACCGCTTGCCGAGCGAGTGCCGGCCCCCATCCCGTCCCATTGACCAATTTGATTGCTTGCTCTGCATCTGACTCAATCCAGATTGGTAGGCCGTATTCCTTGGCTATATTTAGCCCGTGGATCATGGCCAACAGCTCCGCTTCTAACGCCGAGTGGGCTTCAAGGGGTGTGCTGACGGCGACGAGCATCTTACCCGAGTGGTCTCGAATAATCCCGCCAGCCCCTGTACTGCCGTTCGCTTCATTATAGGAGCCATCCGTGTTGAGCTTTATCCACGGCTGATCCGGGGGGTTCCATTTGATTGCCATGGCTAGGGGTAGCGCCCTGATTGCCGCCGCTTGTTGAGGAATATTGATTCCAAGTTTAACTCCCTTCCAATGTTTCGGCTTCAAGCTTCCATTAGACATAGCATTCCGAATGAACATGTGGACCTGCCATACCACGTTTTGTGGTTTAAACTGTGTGCCTTGGTGGCGGCTCCTGTTTCTCTCCGACCAAATAAACCAAAGGATGAGGTATGGAGTGGCTCGGCTAAGATGTTTCTTGTTCGGCTGTTGGCACCTTCGCGCCCACACTTCGATTCTCGTAGGGATTGTGTCATTGATATGGATGCGTGGGAACGGGCCTGTGAACCAGCCGTCGAACTCACTCCATACTCTGCGAGCTCCATATCCCTGGATGAAGAGGTGTTGGAGTGACTCAGTGTTCGGTCTGTGGGGGCAGCATTGGCACTTAGAAGCTAGCTCAATCTCCCGCCACTGAAGTTTCGTGTCAACCGGCACCCGATTGGAGAGAAGCCTCCAGATAAAGATGGCTATTGAGTTGGTGAGGCCTACCTTCCAAACGTCCCCCAAACCATGGATGATCGGGTTTCGTCCTCGAAGTGTGTCCCATGTCGAAGCCACCGTGAATTCCCCATGCTTAGAGAGGTTCCACCTCGGGATATCCTGTTCGTCATGGAGGATCGGTGTATTAATGATGCCATCGATAACATGCTGAGGGAGGCCGGCCTGATTGTGAAGGAGTTGAAGCTTGGGCACATCCCAACCACCATTTGTAATGAACTCCGAGACCCGGGTGGTTGGTCTTCCCCTATCATCAAGGCTAAGTTCCCTCAGAGGGCTATTGCCAAGCCAAATGTCATCCCAGAAGTAGATGTCCCCTTGTCCCACTAGCCATCTCATGTGCGGTTGCGCGAGGGGCCATGCTCTTGAGAGCCTTCTCCACGTAGGGCTACTCCTGCTCGGCAATCTCAAGGTGAGCGGTGTGGAGTTGGAGCAATATTTTGCCATCATGTATCTTGCCCAAAGGGAGTTTTGCTCCCGAAATCGCCACCACAGTTTGATATTGAAAGCGTGGAGGACCTCCATAGTTTTTCGGATCCCAAGGCCTCCTTCATCAGTGGGCCGGCACATTTGTTCCCATCCAATCCAATGGGTCCGCTTCTTTTCATTCGTAGACCCCCAAAAGAATCGGGCCATTTGTTGATCAAGTTGCTTGAGGGTACCGGCCGTGGGCTCGACGGCTTGAAAGATGTGCAAGGGGATCGCTTCAAGAGTGCTCTTAATCAACGTAAGCCTTCCTCCAAAGGATAGGTGACGGTGTGCCCATCCTGAGATCCTTCTTGCAATCTTTTCCCGTAGAAAGAGGAACATGTCCGTGCGCTTGACACCACGGTAGATAGGGACACCGAGATAGAGAAAAGGAAAGGCCCCTCTAGAGAAGCCTCCTTCCGCCTGGATCGAGTTTGCCCAGTGTTCATGGGCCTCGGCAATATAGAAATTACTCTTGGCGAGGCTGACTTGTTGGCCGGAGACTCTTTCATATTTTTCGAGACAGGCTCTTAGCCGGCGCATAGGATTTGCCGCCGCTTGAGTGAAGATGATAATGTCGTCCGCATAGGCTAGATGGCTGATCTCCATGCATCTCCGGGAGGCTTTGAACGTCATGTCCTTTTGGCCGAGGATGAGCTTATCTAATGCTCGGGACAGGTAGTCCGCCGCGATTACGAACAGAGCAGGGGAGATCGGGTCTCCTTGCCGAAGTCCTCGAGTTGATCTAAAGAAGCCCGAGGGTGCCCCGTTAACAAGGACCGAGAACCAGCAACACCCAATACACCTCTCCATAAGTGAAATCCATGAATCCGGGAAACCCATACAGCGTAAAACTTTGAAGAGGAATGGCCATTGGACCCTATCATAGGCTTTAGCCATGTCAATCTTTACTGCCACATTAGGCGCTGGGGAGCATCTAGCAAGCTCATGGAACATCTCTTGAGCCAGAAGTGCGTTGTCGTTAAGGAGCCGACCTTTGACAAATCCACTTTGGTTTGGGGAGATGACCTGTGGGAGGAAAGGAGAGAGTCGAGAGGTGAGTACCTTGGTAATGATCTTGTTTAAAACATTGCAGAGACTGATGGGTCGGTAGTCGGTCCATGATTCCGGCGAAGCCTTCTTTGGGATAAGGACAATGCTTGTGGCCGTGATGCTCCTCGGCAGGAAGGCCCCTCTGAAGAACTGTCTGATTGCGTCCACTACCTCCGGTCCCACAATAGGCCAGCAGGCTTGATAGAAGGTGGCCGAGAAGCCGTCGGGTCCGGGTGCACTATCTCCGGAAATGCAAAAGGTGGCACTCCTGACCTCGTCCGCACTTGGAGCATCTGCGATGTCAGCGAACTGCTCGGCTGAGTGGACCTGCTGGATTAGGTCGAGGTCTGGATCTTCAAGTGTCGGATTGTTGGGGGCAAGGAGTTGTTGGAAGAACTCCACTGCGGACTTTTTAATCTCGGCTTCCTCGGTGAGCTCCTGCCCATTGACACGTATTGAATGGATGCGGAGACGAACCCTCTTTTGTTTCACCCAGCTTTGGTAGAACCGGGTATTTTTGTCTCCCTCGGCAAGCCACCTCAGAGCTGCCTTCTGTCGCCAAAAATCTTCTTCCATTTTCAGCAAAAGGATGTACTCGGCAATGTGTTTGTTGATCGCTGTCCTGTGATCCGGGGTCGGCCTTGCTTCGAAACAAGATTGGGCCAAAGCAATTTCTTCCTCCTTTTCTTTTAGATTAGCATGAATGTTTCCAAAAACCTCTTTGTTCCACTCCTTAAGGGCCTTTTTAACTCTGGCCTGCTTGATTTGAATGTTTAGGATTCCACCCGCCCCCGTGGGCTCCTCCCATGCTTTTTGCACTACGGCCATGAATCCTTCATGTCGGATCCACATGTTCTGGAACCTGAAAGCCTTGGCTCCAGCGGATGTGTTCATCTTCGTGCACCTGACAAGAATTGGTCCATGGTCCGAGGCAATCCGGGGGAGGTTCGTAACCCGAGTAGCCTCGAAGGTCTTAGTCCAATCCTCGCTGACAAACACTCTATCCAACCTTTCAAAAAGGCCATTCTTGGCCCAAGTGAATGCCGCTCCATCAAAACCAGGGTCAAGCAGCCTACAATCTTCCGTTGCCTCCGCAAAATCGACCATCTCGGCTTGCCGGTTGGTATCACTTCCAACTCTGTCTTGATGAGATAGCATGGTGTTGAAATCGCCACCGATGATCCAAGGTGTTCCCTCAAGAGGCCCGGCAATCTCTCTCATCTTGTCCCATAGGTGATGTCTTTCAGCCCTTGTACATTTGGCGTACACGGCTGAGATGGCCACCGGCCTAGCAAGGCGGTGGGATTTGAGGTACCCGTGGAGAATTTGTTCCGAGTCAACCTCAATATCAAAAGTGGACCCCTCTTCCGCAAACATCCAAATCTTCTCGTTCATGTTCGAACCAATGAAGGACAGCCCCAAGGCCTTAGAGAAACGGTCCGGGTCCGGATGTGTGAGCGGTTCCATTATTGCAAGAAATAAAACATTATGACAACCAATTAGTCTTTTCAGAACGTTTTGAGTGGGCGCATTCGCGATCCCCCTCACGTTCCAAAACATGAGATTGTACGACATTATTAACAAGAAGGGTGCGTACCCAAAGAGGTTGAAGGCCCTCCTTGATAATCAGTACGGTGTTGCTCTTTGTTCGGAGCGACCTCCTCGGCGTCCTCGGCCGAACTGTTGCCTCCTAACTTCTCGGCCCCCACATGCAATTCCATAAGGTCTTCGTCCGCATCCCCACAATTCTCAACATCAAATTCTCCGTTCTCCATGAGAGTATAATATTGGTTAGTGCTCATGTGGTTCTTTGCCGAGAAGAACCCACGCCCCCTTGTCAAAGCATGGCGCGCGCCTCCTCTCGGATTCCCTCGCCGAACTGGTGAGACCAAGCTCCTCGTAATGGGGGAGCCCCACTCCACGTCCATGTTCCCACGTGGTGTTGGTGGTTCGGTGGTGGGATGCAATGGATTCCCCCGGTTCGGTGGGGACTTCCCAATCTCGATCCCGGCAATAAGCCCGGCATTCTGAGTTCCGGAGCTCGGTCCGCTCCCCAAAGTAGAGTCACCCTTGGAGTTCGGTCCCTCCCAGGAAGTATCACCGGAGTCCTCCCCATTTGTTTTGTTATTGTTTGGTCGATCACCGGCCTTGCCTTGCTTCTTCCCCTGATGTTTCCATTCGTTGGAGCTGGAGGCATTCTTCCCCATATCTTGCTTCCCCTTCTCGGTCTGTCTCTCGGGTTGTGGCTGTTTTGGCGGGCCGTTGTGGTAGTTTCTCTTTGGCGGCCGTTCCTTCTTGCCCGTCGCATAGCACACCTCACTTGCATGGCCGACATGTTTGCATTCTCGGCAATATGATGGTATCTTGTCCCATCGGACTCGCTGCACCGTTTCTCGCCCACCAAGATCGAGGATTATCTCTTCGGTAGGTGGTTTTGTGATGTCTATCTCGACGCAGATTCGGGCAAATGAAAGCCGAGTCTTGTTTGCCGTGGCTCGATCAATTTGTATTGGATTGCCGAGAAGCTTGCCGATGGCGAATAAGGCGGATTGGTCGAAAAGGTGAATGGGGAGGCCAATTAGGTTGCACCAGATTGCCGCAATGGGGGACTCGCAGTAAGCATCAAAGTCCGGGGACCATTTGAAGACCCTCATCGGGTGTCGGTCAATGAGCCAAACGGGCGTACCCCTTGGGCCTCCAAGGATTCGGGCATAGTCCGCCAAGTCCTCGCATTGAATGAGAATATGTTTAGCATTAATGTACTTCCAACTAAATCCACACCGAAGTTTAATATTGTCGAGGGTCTTTTGGATTTGCAGTCCCGTAGGGATAGAGTGAGAAAACTTACCCACAATGGCGTGTCCCATGCTCTCAGCAAGCTTTTGAGTTTCCGCTCCGGAGAAGTAAATGGCCGGGATGCCGTCGGACACTGAAGCAAATCCAATGTTCTGGAGCTTATCCGGTTCAAAGGCTTGGGGGCCGGTAGGGTCAGTCGAGCCTTTGAGCATGTCCGCCATCGTTTTCGGCCGACCGGGGTGGTTTGCGGCGCCTTCACCCCGGCCTTGTAGAGTGTTACTCGCCGAGCCCGACGGGGTACCCCTAAGCAAGTCCGCCATCGATTTCGGCCACGGCGAGGGCCCCAGTGTAGCTTCTACCCCCCCCAAGTTGATTAACTACATTCAGCCCTTGTGTTGCGGCATCCGTCGCGGACTTAGGTGTGTTTCCATTTCTCTTCGGATTGTTGAGTTCGGCTTCTCCATTCTCGGTGTGGATCTTCTCGGCACCTACGTTGCCGTTGTGTGCCCTTCTCGGCTTTTCCATTCTCGGCTTTTCGGCTTTTTCTTTCTCGGTGTGGATCTTCTCGACTTTTTCCTTCTCGGTGAGGGTCTGTTCGGCATCATCCATAGGCGTATCGTTGGGTGTTGGTGTGTCTCTTGTCACTGCAACCATCTCGGCACTAGGCGTGGCCTTGTTCATCGTCTCGATAAAAGGCTTTTCTCGGTAGACGTTAGGGTTCGACTTCGGTCGCGGCTGGCCGAACTCCGCACTATGATGTTCCGAACTAGCCTCAAACGTAGCTCGGAGCTTGCTAGTTCGTCCTCGTTCGAGAGGGGGAAAGTCCTCAAGAGAGGGTCCATTTCCATCCCGAGGTGTGTGTGTGACACTTTGCATGCATCCCGAAGGGTTTAGGGGGAACTCCAGTGGATTGTGGCCGGCCGTAATGAGAGGTTGCGCAACCAATGTGTCTAGTATCTCCGCCGAGTCCAAGGCGGCTAAGTGGATGATTTCGGCCTTTGTTGGTTGCGTTGGGGCCTCCACGACAATCGTCTCACGTGAGCTCTTGGGACGGAAAGGAGTTAGCCCACTTTCGGAAGGAGGTTTTGGTCTCCAAGCCAATTCGGGAAAGTTGGGTTGCTGCAAAAAGGAGCTAGATTTTTGTTGTTTTGGGGGCTCAACGGATGCATTGGGGCCAGCATCACGTGGTGTTCCGAAGTGGCAAGGCGCCAAGGAACTTTCGGAAAGTGATTTTGTTGTTGTGCCCATTTCGGGCAAGTTGACTAGCGCGTCCACCCAGGCCTTTTGACCCATGCTAGAGCCATCTCTCTCCGAGCAGCCATCATGTGGGGGGTTGTGCTCTCCTCCGTCACCAGTCCCCGCGTTTGCGCCGGCCGCAAGGTCATCGGCCGGAGCGTTGTCAACAGTTCTGGCGCCGGCAAGTTCTTCATTAATCTTAGCTTCATCTTCACCGTTGAGATTAGGGGAGGGCTCCATCGACGTCGGGAAGATGGGGCCTTTGCATTTTGGGCTTCCGACCGGCGAGCTCCCTTCGGCCCCGAAATCAATCTTCTTCCTAAGTTGCTTGTCCTCCGGCATCGGTGAGGGTACGAACCTTTTCCGACCAGTGCCTTTGATGGGAGGGGCTGGTGTACTTTTCCGTGCCTTCACCTTCATTTTCAAAGTTTTCCTCGCCACTTTCCTGCAGGGAAAAATTATGGAGGGAGACTCCTCCGACGTGAAATTCATTGGCTGGTCCGAGAGAGGGTCCTCGGCCGGCCGGAGGACCATTAGCTGGTCCGAGATGGTGCGCGGTTCTTCTGACTCCGGGGGGGGGGTCCGGCAGGCGCTCCGGCATGATCGAGAGAATGAGTCGAGTCACCAGCCGCTCCGGAGCTTTGTTCGTGCCTTAGCCAAGGGAGTGGTTGGTTGGTGAGAATCCGAGGTCGGGAGGATGGTGGGTGGCTGGTGGAGCGGGGGCGTGAGGAGGACCGTCGACAGTGGTGAGCCGAGCAAGAATGGGGTGGGCGGCGATGTGGGAACTCAAAACGTGGTGGGGGATTCTAGAGAGAAGGGAGAGCGTCTCTCTCTAACTTACAATTCTTTTCTTGGATTCTCCTTCGGGATCCTATCATTTTCCATACTTTGCGAGTTTACCCGGACCACTCCGTTCCTTGAAAGTAGTTGCTTAAGATTAGTGAGAGAAGCTCTCCCTTCTCTCTAGAATTCGACCTCTCTCCCTCCCTCCCCTTTGAGGGAGGTGAAATGTGATTGTTGCATCCGACAATCACATTGCATGGCCCAAAACCAAAAGGGTTGGCACGCCCCACCCGGAGAAAGCTCGACAAGCCCTCAAACGAGCCGGTCTTGAATCTGGTTCGGAGGTGAGTCGGCTGGTGTTCGAAATGGCTGATGGACTCGTCGGCAAACTCCATGGTGAAGGGAGGGGGTCGCCGGATGTTAAGCAAGCTCTTATTGGGGAGATGTTGAGCTCTTTAGCTCAAATGGAAAAGGATGAGAAAGCTTCGACAAAAGATTTGGAAGGTCTTGATGGTGAGAGGATGGCCGGAATTGCGCCGGCGCCGGCGCCGGCTGGCCGGGACCTTGATGTCTCATGATTTGAGTATGAGATGGTCAACAAGGAGACCAATGCAAGTACACCCCTCCATGTGACGCCTAGGCTAGAGGATGGGTTGGCATGTGACTCACAAAAGAAGGAAAAGACAAAGGTTACTTTGCTTGGGCAAGAGAATGATGGTCCATTTGAGGTAAATGCCATTTTGAATTCAAAATCAGCACCATGTGCTATCCACACCCAATTCGGCATTGATGGAGACAAGAGGGACCATGGCACCGACGGCCGACCGCCGGAGTACCCGCCGGAAAACCTGGTCCCGCCAGCGAATGCATTGAAGGAGGCTAAAAACTTGTTAACATGGGGGGGGGGGGGATAGGGTGCATGGTGGGAGCCTCAACACCACATAAAACCCATAAGGACGAGCCAATCCCACTCGACGCCGGCAAGGTCACACCTTTGGGGACAGTCGGAGACTTTGAAGGTACACCTTATCTCTCCTTTACCGATGTTGAAACGGAATATCTCTCGGAGAAACTAGGACTAGCCATTGTTGGGAAGTTTTCCCACTTACTCCCTTCTTCTTTCCAAATTCAAAAAAGCTTAGGGGGTATGGGGCTGTTGGTTCTTTCACTTGGAAATACTTGAATGCCAAGCACATCCTACTTCAATTCCAAGATATGGCTGATTATGCTAAGGTCTTAAGTGGCCCTAATGGGAGTCCGGTTTGTATTGTTGACATTCACCTAATGAGGGTGTTCAAATGGGCGTCGGACTTTGATACGTTCGTTGAGTCGCCCATCGTTGCCGTGTGGTGCAATATCATGGGACTACCGGCCCATCACTTTGAGGAATCAGCCCTCATGGCGATCGGCAAGCTACTAGGCAAGCGTTACAAGCGAACCATGCCACAATCAACCAAACCCGGCTCTCTTTTGCTAGGATATGTGTTGAGATCGATATCTCCAACCCCCCGACGGAGGAGATCATGCTAAACATCCTAGGCAAAAATTCAAGACACAAAGTAGCATGGGATCGTATCCCATTGTTTTGCGAGAATTGTAAGCATGTTGGGCATGTCATTGATGAGTGTCATGCTTTGGGAAGGAAGGGTCGTGTTGGAGGCAAGGATTACCGAACACCAACCAAGGCGTTCTACCCTAGCCACGATCACAACATCATCCGTTGAGAATGGCGTCCAAAGGCGGCGATTAGGGTTGGTACCTCACCGGACATTGATCACACGAACAACGAAAAAGATAGTGGCAACCAAGAGAAGAACAAGGAGGGTACAATGAACGTCGATCCATTGGCTCCTCGAGCGCCCCTTGGGAGTCAACCAAGCATGGACGAGGATGGAATCCAATTGGTGTCGAGGAAGAGGAAAGGCAAGGCATAGAAGGGAGACATGCACTCCAATGACCCAACGTCTCGTAGCCAAACTCTAGAGAGAGATGCTCCTCCTTCTCTCTAGCAATCTCACCTCCGTTTAATAATTCGGCCCTCCCCACCCAAGGGATTCCTTCACCCGCCGTCTCCCAACACCTCTCATCGTCAACCTCCACCCCGGTGCGTCATCCCTATCTCTCGCGAGACCAGCCATCCGTGTCCGCCTCTCGGCCGGCCATGCCGGATCCTACCTCGAGCCCCGTCCGGGCCCCGCTGGATCCCGACACGGCAAGTACTATCCCGGACCAGCTCATGGTCTTCCACTCGAATGATGCCTCAAACCCGAAGCTTTCGGCCAAAGATCTGAAAATGAAGAGTAAGAAGAGCCGGGTTAGCGCGAGAAAGAGCACACCGGCTCCCCCCACCAAAGGTCATGGTCGGAAAAGGTTCGTACCTTCACCACTCCCGGAGGACAAGCAACTTCGGAAGAAACTCACCTTCGGTTCGGATGATAGCCCCGTCATTGAGGCCGCCGATGTGAGCTCCGACCATGACAACCCAAGTTGTAAGTCACTCTCGTTCCCATCTTGTCCCAATGACGGCTTGGAAGCAAAAGGGCCGGAAAACCACCTTTTGGCCCACACTCCTCCGGAAGGAGACCACATGGAGCCGGTGGCCCTTGCGATCTTGCCGGCAGGTGCATCGGACCCCCCCTCCGACCAAGGTCCCGCCGTGTATGAGACGACCGTTGGGGAAGGTGACGCCATGCTCACTTGCGTATCCCAAGAGGGTGGGGCAGAACCATGTGCTCCAAAAAGTACCTTGGAGAGTGGGTTAGTCAACTTACCCGAAATGTGCATAGAACCAAAATACCTTTCCGAAAGCACCTTTGTCCCTTACCAACAAGAGAAACCATGTGAAGACTCGTGCCACCCCCCCCCCAATGCAGCAAATGAAGCCAAAAAGGAATGATATCATGCAAGTACTCTCTTTGGCGGCGGCGAAAATCCTTGATTCCGCGGCGGCACAACCTCTCCTCGCCGGCCCGCCGCTGGAAACCGCCTTCCGGTCGATGGAAACCCCGCTCCTCCTTGAATATCAAAAAGAGATCACTCCCCCCAACCCCTTACTTGCTGATGGCCCCACCCTCTCCGACTTCCCTCCACTTGAGCGAGGGAGAACTAGGAAAATCCGGGACAACTTTGAAAACTGCACGTCGGGTGATGGGGTGAGGCCGGCTTGGCCGAAAGACAGGATGGAATCCAACTCCGTGCGGGCCACGATGGCTCTCGCGGCCCCGACCATGATCCCGACAAGCTCCGAACGGCCCAACGCCACCTTGGGGAACCCTTGGGACAAATTTACCCCAATGCATGTAGACGGTCTGGCCGTAGGACCTCAAGGGGATGGCTCAAGTGGAAACCACCCCCCCAACGAGATCATTAGGCCGATGAATCACACTCAAGGGCGAGAAAGCGGGGCGGCCGAGAAGGTACGCATCAAGCCGATTTCCATGGCCGACATGGTTCGAGGGTCCTCAAACCCCGAAGGTCCGCAAGCCTTCATCCCAGAGAACATCCAAAACATTGGGTATGCCACCACATCTAACGGCATCCCGGCCATCTACTTCTCCGGGGCGGAGATTCAAAAGTTGGCTACAAACCTAGGTCACGCCATCGTCGGTAAGTTCCCCCACTCAATTCCGTCATCACATCAAATTCAAAAGGCCTTGGATAACATTAAATTCAGTCGGGGTTTCACTTGGAAATTTATTAATGCAAAACATGTTTTTGTGCAATTTGAGGATATGGCGGACTATGCACGGCTCCTTAGTGGCCCTAAAGGTACTCCGGTGTGGTTCATCGACCGACATCCGATGAGAGTCTTTAAATGGACACCCGATTTTGATGCGTATTGTGAATCCCCAATCGCGGCGATTTGGTGCAATTTAATTGGCCTCCCAATTCATCTCTTTGGTCAATCGGCCGTTTTTGCCATCGGAAAGCTCCTAGGGACACCTATTCAAGTGGATCATGCCACGGCCAACAAGTCACGACTTTCGTTCGCCCGTATTTGTGTTGAGATCGACATCACCAAACCACCCTCCGAAGAGATCATCTTAGATATTTGTGGCCGAGAAATGGTTCAACAAGTGAGATGGGACAAGATCCCATCCTATTGCCGGGAATGCAAACACGTGGGCCACAAAAGCGACGTGTGCTATGCGGCGGGTAGAGGGGAACGGCCCCCCAAACATAACTACAACGTAGCCCCTCCGAAACAGCCACAACAAGGGGACCGTCAAGCCGGGAAAGTAAGTGAGGGTGCAAGGCATGATGGGAACTCGGAATGGACACAACAAGGGAAGAACAAGACAAAGGTACACCAACAACGGCTTAACCCGAAGGCAAATGCGCACAATGGCCCGAATTGGTCGGGGCCGGACATCATGGGGGAAATGCAAAATAAAGGGGGCATGGAGCTAGTCATCCACCCCATTGAGGAGGATCATAGCGCTCATCATTGCGCTAAACAGACTAGAGATCCGATTACTATTCCCTCCTCTTCCAGAGGCGGCCGAGGAGGCTCACCGAAGGGAGCGAATAAGGAAAGGTACCTTGCGCCCTCGGCATCGGGCACTCGAGAGAAATCGAAAGGCTCTTTCCTCCCTTTTAATCTCGATCGGGCTGAGTCACAAACGGTGGAAAACCACATGAGCACCAATCGGTACTACTCCCTCATGGCTCGGGAAAACTTTGTGGAAAATGAGCTTGAGGACATGGGTGTGTGGGAAGCATACAATCCCCCCAACGGAGTCGATGTTGGAAACGCCCCTAGACCCCCAAATTTGCCGGAGGTTGATGGGGATGAGTTCGAGGATTGCGATACCATTGAGGTGGAGCGGACGCCGAGCAAAAATGCCGAGGATACCACCATGTCAATCACGGAGGGTGATACATGCTACCCTCCGCAAGACCATCAACTTACCAAATTCCAAGGAGGGCTTTCACACCCGCCAGGTACGAACCTCCACTGTTAACTATGTCTTTCAATCTCATGTTTTGGAACGTTAGGGGGATCGCGAATGTGCCCACCCAAAACGTTTTAAAAAGATTAATTAAGTCTCATAATATTAATTTTCTTGCATTAATGGAACCACTAACAGCTCCTGACCCGGAGAAGTTCTCCAAGACCTTGGGGCTCGTCTTCCAAGGATCAAATCTGAATGGAAAGATATGGGTGTTTGCTGAAGAAGGCACAAGATTCTGTGCTGAATGCGACACGGATCAAGTTCTTCATGGCCGGGTCGAGTCCCCTCGCCTTGTGGGACACATTGGCATTTCAGCGGTTTATGCTAAATGCACAAGGGGCGAAAGGATCCATTTGTGGGACAAAATGAGGGAAATTGCATTGGCTACTGAAGGCTCGCCTTGGATCATTGGGGGAGACTTCAACACCATTCTTTCGACGGGCGATAGAGTTGGTAGTGAACTAACCGACAAGCTGAAATGGTGGACATTGCGGAGGCTATTGAAGATTGCAGAGTTCTTGATCCGGGGTTCGATGGCTCGGAATTTACATGGGCCAAGAATGGCCTTTTCGAGAGGCTCGATAGAGTGTTAGTGAATGAACCTTGGGCACAATGCTGTGAAGCGACTACATTGGGGGTGGAACTTGGGATGAGGCTAAGTTATGTCAACTTCACAACCAGGCTGGAATGCCACAAGAGGTTCACACAAATCCTCCATACCCCAATCGTCGCGGGAGAACCGGACGTCCTTCGATGGAAGCTTTCTCGGCTCGGGGAGTTCTCGCTCACTACGACCTGGGAGACTATTCGTACGCAAAGGCCGAGAATCCAAGCTCTCGACGACATTTGGAGGGCTGGCCTTACAAAATCTATTGCAATCTTCAATTGGCGATTATTGTCAAACAGGATTCCGGTTGACTCCAAGTTCCAATGGAGGAAGATTGAGCTTGCGTCGAAATGCCAATGCTGCCCACGGAGGCCTAACACCGAGTCCCTTCAACATCTCTTCATCCGAGGGTGGGGAGCAGCATGTGTCTGGAGGGAGTTCGACGGTTGGTTCGAAGGCTCGGCCCCATCTCTTAGGGTGAACGACACCATCCCGGACAGGTTGCAAGTGTGGTCCGCTATGACCCAACAGCATGATAGGAGACACCTTAGTCGAGTCATTCCATACCTCATTCTGTGGTTCCTTTGGGCGGAGAGGAATAGGAGTCGACATGAGCAAATTCAGTTCAAACCGTACAACGTTGTCTGGCAGGTTCACATGTTCATCCACAACAACATGACCAATGGTCACATCAAGCCGAAGCATTGGAATGGAGTGAAACTCGGAATGAGCCCTCCGAATCACCCCGAGACAAGGGGGCCGAGACCGTTAGTTATGCCGGTTAAGTAGCACCCCCCGGAACGCACATGGATCAAGCTTAACACGCATGGGGCGTTCTTTGAGGCAACAAACAAGGGTGGCGGAGGGGGTCTTGTTCGGGACCACAATGGGAAATTACTTGCAGCATTTGCAACCTCCTCGTCGTTCAATCGGCTCTTGAGGCCGAGCTCATGGCCATACACTATGGGTTGGAGGTAGCGAAGGCGTTCAACCTACCCATATGGATTGAATCAGATGCGGAACAAGCTATTAAGTTGCTCAATGGCACGACTTGGGGCCCGGCACAAGTTCGCCGCGTCATTGCCCTTTTGCATGGCTTCAAACGTGGACATATTTTCCGGGCCACCTTCATTCATAGGGAGGGCAACAAAGCGGCTGATATGCTCGCCAAAATGGGAGTGGAACAAGATAATTTCCAACAAATGTCCCCACAAAATGTTCCAAGAAGGATTAGAGCCATCATCCGGATGGACGAAATGGGAGTCCCCAATCTTCGGGTGAGAGATGAGGAACGAGAGTAGCACGAGGCACGGAAAGTGGTCACCGATCTTGCTTTGTACCGGACGCCGTAGAGTATGTGGGTGTCGGTCCATCCCCGGATTGACCCCTATTTACTCTTGTGGTGTTTTTGTAATAGGGTGTGGTGTAAATTGTTTTTGTCACTCTAGCTTTAGAAAGATTGGTCCTCTTGTAATCAAGTAATGGCTCTTTGTTGATATATAGGGATGAGGGACCCACGAACCCTCCACCGTGAAGGTGTTTGATTAAAAAAAAAAAAAACAATGCTTTGAAGCGACTAGAGTAACAAACTTACCTCGGGTTTCATCGGACCATGGCCCCGTGTTGGTCCGGTGCAGAACCCCACGTACCCACACTGAGGGCAGGCCGTTCCGCTTTCAAAATATGTGGGTTAGGCACGATGGTTTTGCTGATTTGGTTCGGGGTGACTGGAGCCAACCGACCGGGGCTGGAGGACTTCTCAATCTTCAGATTAAGCTTGGCCGAGTTAAGAAAACCCTTAAGAAGTGGAATAAGGCTGTCTTCGGGAACATTCATGACAACCTTAGGGAAATGGAGGAAAAAATCGCGATGGCCCAAGCAGAATTTGAGGAGAGGCCTTCCCCGGATAACAGGGCAGAAGTTAACCGTAGCATTGCCATGTATATCCGTCTTCTCAAGATGGAGGAGGACTTTTGGAGACAAAAGGCGACCCTTAGATGGCTTGCGGAGGGCGACAAGAACACCAAATTTTATCAAAGCTGGGTTAAACAAAAGAGATTAAGGATGCGCATCCACAAGATCAATGTGGGGGGGAGAGAACTCACGGAGGAATTGGAGATCAGGAACTCTGCCGTGGATTTCTTCCAAAACCTCCTTGCCCCGGGACCCCTCTCACTCCTGGAGCCGGATTTGGGCTTGATTCAGCGCCTCTCACCTTCTCCTGAAGTGGAAGCCCTACCGAATCCACCAAGCGCAGAGGAAGTGAAAAAAGCCGTATTTGACATCTCCGGAGATAGCGCCCCTGGACCGGATGGTTTCACAGCCACCTTCTATCAATCTTGTTGGGATACGGTCGGTATTGATGTTGTGGCCGCTATCCAGCAATTTTTTGAGGGAGCCTACCTACCCCGAAGCATTACGGCCACGAGCATCGTACTCATTCCGAAGAAGCTTGGCCCAGACTCGTGGAGTGATTATCGCCCCATTAGCTTGTGCAATGTTTCAAACAAGATCATCACCAAAATCCTCACAAGGAGGTTATCTCCCCTCCTCCCTCAGGTTATTGCGCCAAATCAGAGTGGGTTTGTGAAAGGCCGGCTGCTTAATGATAACGTCCTCTTGGCGCAAGAGATGTTCCATGAACTTCCGAGGAGCGCGCCGGCCCCCAATGTTGCGGTCAAGATTGATATGGCTAAAGCTTACGACAGAGTCCAGTGGCCCTATTGATCAAGGTCATGGACCGAATGGGCTTCCCCGCCAGATGGATCTCCATGATTGAGAGGTGTGTGGGCTCATGCTGGTTTTCGATCTTAATTAATGGAGTTCCATCCGGGTTTTTCAAGTCATCTCGCGGCCTTAGACAAGGTGACCCAATATCACCCTCCTTATTTGTGATTGCTGCGGATTACCTCTCAAGGTCTCTGGATAAACTCATTCTGGGAAAGAAGGAGATGATCTTTAAAGCCTCTCGGGGATGCATGGAGATTAGTCACCTCGCCTATGCCGACGATATTGTAATCTTCACCCAAGCGGCAGAAGTCCCTCTGAGGCAGCTCAGAGCTTGTCTTGATGAATACGCGGGAATCTCCGGACAACAGATCAATCTTGCAAAGAGTAACTTCTACATTGCCGAAAAACATGAGAGGTGTGCCGGCCTAATCCACGCCGAAGGGGGATTCACTCGAGGTGCCTTCCCTTTCCTTTATCTCGGGGTCCCTATTTATCGAGGTGTAAAGCGTACAGACATGTTTATGTTCCTTCGGGAAAATCTTGCCGCGAGGGTCACAGGGTGGGCTCACCGCCACCTCTCGTTTGGAGGGAGACTCACCCTCATCAAGAGTACGCTCGAAGCGGTGCCACTCCACATCTTCCAAGCCATCGAGCCAACCTCCGGGGCGCTCAAAAAATTGGATCAGCAGATGGCTCGGTTCTTCTGGGGATCGACAAGTGAGAGGAAAAAAACACACTGGATCGGTTGGGATCAGATCTGCCTCCCGACGTCCGAAGGAGGGCTCGGAGTTCGAAAAACCAAAGAAGTACTCCGAAGCCTTTAGCATTAAGTTATGGTGGAGATTCCGAGAGCAAAGCTCACTCTGGGCTAGATATATGATGATAAAATATTGCAAGAAGGTCTCCCCCCTTGCGGCCAACCCCTCCGGGCATAACAGCCCAACTTGGAAAAGACTCATGCGCACAAGACATCAGGCGAACCCTCACATTCGTTGGGTGGTGGGTAAAGGGGAATCTACTTTTGGGATGACATTTGGGTGGGTGATTCCACTCTTCGGTGCCTTACTTTTGATGATAGAGGCAAACACACTTCCCGGGTCGAAGAATTCCTCAGGGATGGCGAGTGGAATGAAGCCAAGCTCCAACAACTCCATGACCAGGCCGGGCTACCACAACAGGTTATTTCTCAGATCCTCGACACCCCGGTCATTGCAGGGGAGCCAGACACGCCGAGGTGGTCCCTTTCTAGCCTCGGAGAATTTACGCTAGCAACAACATGGGACACTATCCGCACACATAGACCGAGGATACAAGGGCTCGACGACATTTGGACGGCAGGCCTAACCAACTCTATTGCAATCTTCAACTGGCGCCTTCTGTCGAATCGAATCCCAGTTGATACTAAACTCCAATGGAGGAAGATCGACTTGGCCTCAAAATGCCAATGCTGCCCAAGGAATCCGAGCACCGAATCCCTTCAGCACCTCTTCATCCAAGGTCGGAGAGCAACTAGTGTGTGGCGGGAATTCGACGGGTGGTTCGGGGGATCAGCACCTCCCCTACGGATTAACGACACCATTCCGGATCGGCTTGAGACCTGGTCGCATCGGATGCAACAACAAGACCCGAAACACCTTTGCCGAGTTACGCCATACCTCATCCTGTGGTTCCTTTGGGCGGAGCGAAACAGAAGCCGGCATGATCAAGTCCAATTCAAACCGTACAATGTGGTGTGGCAAGTTCAGATGTACATTTACAATAACATAACTAACGGAAGCACTAGAAGGGAGTGCAAATGGGCATGAGTATTCCGAGCCACCCTGCCTCAAGACGGCCGAGACCACTGGTGACGTCTGTTAAGTGGCACCCCCCTGAAGGCCCGTGGATTAAAGTCAATACGGACGGGGCATACACTGGGGCACCGGACAGAGCGGGAGGGGGAGGAGTGGCACGCGACTGGTCCGGAAAGTTGCTCGCGGCCTTCTCAACCCCCCTTGACGCACACTCAGCCCTAGAGGCCGAATTGATGGCTGCTCATCATGGACTTGAGCTTGCGAGGGTACATGAGCAACCCATTTGGATCGAGACGGACTCAGAACAAGCCGCCAAACTCCTCAATGGCTTTACGTGGGGACCGGCACATCTCCGCCGTGTCATGGCGCGAATTTTCCTCTTCAAGCGCCGGTACACCATGCGCGCCTCCTTTATCTCCCGGGAGGGGAATCAAGCGGTGGACTTGCTCGCTAAGATGGGCCTTGGCCAGCAATGCTTCCTTAGGTTCTCCGCCCAAACAGCCCCAAGACCCCTAAAGGACATCATTAGAATGGAAGAAATGGGAATACCCAACATTCGAGTTCGGTCGGAAGAACACGAGTAGCACAGTTTCCGAGGAAGGAAGGAGTGTTTTATCTTTTGATTTTGTTCATTTGTATCTTGTCTTTTGGAAGGGAGTATGATGAGGTCCGGGTTGTGGGATCCGGACCGCTTTCTACTCCTAATCTTTGTGTTGGCACACCACTTTTGGGTGTGGCCAGGATCTGTATTCAACCTCTTATGAAATATAGGGATGAGGGACCCACGAACCCTCCACCGTAAAGGTGTTTGATTAAAAAAAAAAAAAGGAGACATGCACTCCAAAGCTCTACACATCGACAATTTGCGTTTGAAAGACAATGTCGCCACGGTGTCATTCGATCGGGATGACTCTAGTGCGAACGAGCCGAGCACTTGCTCAATGAATGTCTCATGTGGGCTCCCCAACCGGGAGAAGGAAGGCTTCATCGAGGAACTTGATCCGAGAGGGATCGTTGATCGCGGAGGTATCCCTATTGCGGGCCTCAATAAGTGACAGACCTTGGATTTTGTGATGTGAAGGTTGCACCATGTTAATTGTAATAGAATAGTGAAGAGTACATTGATGACCACTCTAGTTGGTAGGGAGGCCGTCGTTGTACTCTAATTGGTTTTGGCGAGCCGTCACTTTTTGGCGGCTCGGTGTTCCTGGTTGTTCGTTGCAATTGTCCTTAGTAATTCATAGGTGTGGGTCCGCCTTAAAAAAACTCCGTTCCTTGTAGGTCGCCGCTCGCTTAGTGTCATCAAATTTCCTCATGGCATCAAGCAAACTTTGGTAATCCACACTTCTGCAGGTTCGAAATTAAGTTCCTCTTCTGGCTCCTCTTCAGATTCACTGGACCTAGCAGGGCGAACCGGCTCTCTAGCATATGGTACCTTCACCGGGGAAGGGAGGGAGACTTCAATAGCTTTACCACCAGAGGGCCTTTTCGTCTTCTTGACCAAGGAAGAAGCTGCATGTTTGCCCTTCCGTTTCCTTTCCGCCGCCTAGCAGCGCTCCTCCCCATCACTCCCTTCCTCGCTAGGTCTAGGAGGGTTATCCTCCACGGTTTCCATGGGTGCTAGGCCCAGTATTTCACCTTCAGTAGGTGGGACGAAATCATCTATCACGTTTAACAGGCTCCGTCGAGCCTGTCTCCTGGCTTTTCGTTCGTTCACCGGTGAATCCGTCCCTTCCGGGACATATGCCAAATCCACTATCAGATTCACCCTATCCTCAACGGATTCCTGTACTCCTTCAGTAACGGGAGCCTCTGCCTCCCCAGACAAGCCAGGGGTTGCCCCCTCGATATAAATAGGGGTTTCCCCCTCAACAACCTTCTTTTCAGAAATTAGGGCATCGCCGCCCGCCATCCCTTCCGGGGTTCTCCTCCCAGCAAATTCTTCAGAAATATCAGGGGTCGCCCCCTCCAACTCACCAACAGGGGTTTCCCCCTCAACAACACCAACAGTAGCAGAAATAACACGGCTTTCCCCCTCAACAGCACCAACCTCAGAGACAACAGGGGTTTCCCCCTCAACAAACGTCGTCTGCTCCATCTCCACAACCAGATCTCTCCCTTGTTCCTGCTCTCCGCCTACCGCGAATTCTTTTTCCGGTTCACCAGTAAACGGGTCGGCTTCTGCATGTACAGTAGACGATCGGGAAATCGTATCCTCAGGAACTTGCGGCGGTGCGGTGGTTGTGATGGACGTCGACGCGACAGGTGTGGCCTTCCCCATTATTGACGTGAACAGGGCGAAGGCTTTCATCGCCCCTTCCGGCCCGCCAAACTTCTGCATCAACTCTGCCATGAACGTTGCCGTGTTGGAATCGGCAGATCCGGTGGGATTTCCTGCATTTGATGTGTTCTCCATGGTCTGAATCTGAGTCACTCCAACACCTCTTCATCCAGGGATATGGAGCTCGCAGAGTATGGAGTGAGTTCGACGGCTGGTTCACAGGCCCGTTCCCATGCATCCATATCAATGACACAATCCCTACGAGAATCGAAGTGTGGGCGCGAAGGTGCCAACAGCCGAACAAGAAACATCTTAGCCGAGCCACTCCATACCTCATCCTTTGGTTTATTTGGTCGGAGAGAAACAGGAGCCGCCACCAAGGCACACAGTTTAAACCACAAAACGTGGTATGGCAGGTCCACATGTTCATTCGAAATGCTATGTCTAATGGAAGCTTGAAGCCGAAACATTGGAAGGGAGTTAAACTTGGAATCAATATTCCTCAACAAGCGGCGGCAATCAGGGCGCTACCCCTAGCCATGGCAATCAAATGGAACCCCCCGGATCAGCCGTGGATAAAGCTCAACACGGATGGCTCCTATAATGAAGCGAACGGCAGTACAGGGGCTGGCGGGATTATTCGAGACCACTCGGGTAAGATGCTCGTCGCCGTCAGCACACCCCTTGAAGCCCACTCGGCGTTAGAAGCGGAGCTGTTGGCCATGATTCACGGGCTAAATATAGCCAAGGAATTCGGCCTACCAATCTGGATTGAGTCAGATGCAGAGCAAGCAATCAAATTGGTCAATGGGACGGGATGGGGGCCGGCACTCGCTCGGCAAGCGGTGGCGCAACTAACCATTCTCAAACGCCAACTCAAATTCCGAGCCACCTTCATACACAGGGAGGGGAACAAAGCGGCGGACTTCCTTGCGAAAATGGGGCTAGTCCAAAACAGTGGCCTACGAATGCACTACAACTCAGCACCGAGAGAACTATTGGACTTGGTTAGATTGGACGAGATGGGAGTGTCGCACATCCGAAACCTAGACGGGGACGGGCATCAAAGTTGATCATGAGACGATGGGAGATAATAGTGACTAGCTTTGTGGTTAATTGTATTTTGGAAAGGAGTATGATGAGGTCCGAACCTTGTGGGATCGGACCGCATACTACTCTTGATTTTGTTACGGCACACCACTTTTGGGTGTGGCCACGCCTTGTAATTATCTCTTTTGGAAATATAGGGATGAGGGACCCACGAACCCTCCACCGTAGAGGTGTTTGAATAAAAAAAAAAAAAAAAAAAAAAAAAAATGGGAACAGTTGCAGGCATGATGTAAGCATCCGTACCCCTACCCATAAAGTGGGCTTTGAATATCGAAACCGTATCTCTTCCCTCCCAAGCTAACATTTCTCTGCCCCATGTAAACGCTTCCCTCTCGCAATTCCACACTTAGAGAAAAACAACAAAAATGAAACAACAGGTTCCTAGGCTAAGCTCCCCGGCGTTGTTTGTGATTGCCGCAGAGTATCTCTCCAGGGCCCTCGACAAGCTCATCCTTGGTAAAAAAGAGATGACCTTCAAAGCGGCCAGGAGGTGCATGGAAATCAGCCACTTAGCGTATGTCGATGACATTATTATCTTCACTCAAGCAGCTGCAACCCCATTGCGTCGGCTTAGAGAGTGCCTTGACGGGTATGAGAGAGTCTCCGGGCAGCAGATCAATCTTGCAAAAAGCAATTTCTATATTGCTGAAGCGCACGAGCATTGGGCGCATGAAATCCAAAACGAGGGAGGCTTTGCTCGGGGGTCCTTCCCATTCCTCTATTTGGGGATCCCTATATACCGTGGAGTCAAGAAAACCGAAATGTTCATGTTCATTCGAGAGAAGATCGCTAGAAGGATTTCCGGATGGGCGCAACGTCATCTATCTTTTGGAGGAAGGCTAACTCTCATTAAGAGCACTCTTGAGGCAGTTCCTATCCACATCTTCCAAGCCATTGAGCCCACGGCCGGAACCCTTAAGCTACTCGATCAGCAATTGGCTCGCTTCTTTTGGGGCTCGACGACTGAGAAAAAACGGACACATTGGATCAGCTGGGACCAAATGTGCCTCCCCACCAAGGAGGGAGGGCTCGGGATCCGAAAGTTCACAGAAGTTCTAAGAGCATTCAACATTAAACTCTGGTGGCGGTTCAGAGAACAGAACTCTTTATGGGCCCGGTACATGATGAGAAAGTATTGCGCCAATTCCTCGCCACTTTCGCCAAGGATCAAGGGAAGGAATAGCCCGAAGTGGAGGAGGCTGGCCAAAGCTTGGGCCCACGCTCACCCGCACATTCGTTGGATTGTTGGTCAAGGTAAGATCTACTTCTGGGATGATATATGGCTTGGCAACGTCCCTCTTAGGGGGCTATGTTTCGACGAGAGGGGCAGCCCTACAATGATTGTCTCAGATTTTATCACGGATGGTGAGTGGGACGCTCCAAACCTCCAAGTTCTCCACGACCAGGCGGGCCTTCCCCAACAGATCATTGATCAAATTTGCAGATACTCCCCGGGGAGCCGGACATCCCACGATGGACGCTCACGAGGCGAGGAGATTTCTCGCTAGCCTCGACTTGGGAGACGGTCCGGTCGCCTCAACCCATCATCCAAGGGCTCGAGGAGATTTGGACGGCTGGCCTCACAACTACCATCTCTATCTTCAATTGGAGGCTCATTTCTAACCGCATCCCTGTTGATGCAAAGCTGCAATGGCGCAAGATTGAACTCGCATCCAAATGCCAGTGCTGCCCACACAGGCCTAGTACCGAGTGTCTCCAACATCTCTTCATTCAAGGAGTAGGTGCAACAAGAGTGTGGAGGGAATTCGATGGTTGGTTCGAAGGCTCGGCCCCCACTCTCGTGGTCAATGACACGATCCCAACAAGAATTGAGAGCTCCCTCATTTTATCCCAAAGTGTGTATCTCTCCGATCTAGTACATTTTGCATAAACTGCCGAGATGAATATGTGGCTTGCCATGCGATTTGATGTTATTCGCCCATGAAGGATCTGGTCCGTGTCCTCTTCAAAATCAAAATTGGTTCCTTCTTCAGCAAAAATCCAGATTTTGCCCGATGTGTTTGAGCCTTTGAAATTTAGTCCGAGAGCCTTGGAATATCGGTCCGGATCGGGGGTTGTGAATGGCTCCATGATTGCAAGAAACATAACATTATAGCATTTGATTAGTCTTCTTAGAACGTTTTGGGTTGACGCATTAGCAACTCCCCTAGCGTTCCAAAACATGATATTGTAAGACATGATTAACGAGGTAAGTTCGTACCCGGAGGTGTGAATGGCCTCCTTGGAATATGACGATTTGTTGTTCTTCCTCCCTTGTGTGCTCGCCGACAAAGGAGTAGGGGTGAATCTTCAACATGTTCGCAAAAAGGTTGTGTATCCATGAGCGCCACATCCTCCTCCCCACAACCATCAACATCGAATTCCCCATTGGCCATGAGGGAGTAGTACTTGTTAGTGCTCATGAAGTTTGTTGGAGTTGCGGAGCCGCCCCTCCCGGCCGTTGTGTAGCGCGTTCCCCCTCTCATGCCCCCCGTGTGTACGAGGACACTCGGCGGGATGTGTCCTCATGTCCCCACGACAAATCCATGTATCCACCTTCTTGCATGGAGGGTTCGGATGTCGGGCTCGGGTGGGTTTGTTGAGCTCTCCATCTTTTCGACCCTTCCTATTGTGGTGAGTTCCTTTATCGGAGCCACATTTTTCATGAATATCTCCCACAATGTCCGGTTCCTCCAACTCCGGCTCCAATCCTTTCGCCCCATTCGGCTCAACACTTGTTGAAGACCCGACCCATTTGTTCTTCCTTTGGTGTCTCCATTCATTGTTGTTGTTTGAGTTGTCCTTTGTCAACTCCTGCTTTTCGGTAGTACCTTTTTTTTATCTAAACACCGTCGCGGAGGAGGGTTCGTGGGTCCCTTGATATGGATTAGGATAGGACGAAGGACCCGTTGGATATATTGATCCAAGAACCCCACGTATAAGGTTTGGCAGCGGACTCCCTTAATTGATAATCTGGTTTGATCCACTTCCAGAGCTTGGAAAACCTCGACCCGTTGGCTATATGATCAGCCAAGAACCTCGGTATGGTTGAACGCCACAAGAACTTGCCCAAAGTATCTTGATAAGTTCCAAACAAGTGAAAAACTCTACAAAGAGAATTCAACTCACAAGACAAAGTCTATTTTCGTATTTGATCAATGGTGTCCTCAAATGACATGCTTAAAAGCCTATTTATAGGCTAGAATGGACTCTTGAAAGTCTCATATCATTAGTACAACTTAAGACCTTTAGAATGACTCATAATAAGTGAAAAGTAACTCCTAAACTATTGGTGTGACTTTAGGACATCTAAAGTCACTTATTTAACTCAAAAAGTAACTTAAAAATGACTCTTCATTTTGGTTGCTCCAACTTGGACGAAAATGCATCATGTATCTTCAATTTGGGCCTCCAAAATGTGATATATAGTGACTCAAAACTTCATGCATTGGGCTGCCCACTAACTTGAATAATATTCACCATTTGGCCCAATGTAGATTGGTCTTGGAATTGGGCTTTTATTTCATCAACTAAAAGCATCATGGACTCCTTTATCTTCTTAGCTCTAGCTCTTGTAATTGGTCCACTTTGAATGAACAATGGATCCATCTTCTTGTCCTTGTAGATCAGCTTGGGTGTAGCTCCATCATCCCTCATCCCTCTATTTCCGGATCAAAGAAGTACATAGCACGGCCACACCCAAAAGTGATGTGCCAAGACAAAAGGAGTAGTACGCGGTCCGCACCCAACAAGGTTCGGACCCCATCATACTCCCACCAAATTTAGAATTACGTAGCCTAACAGCCGATTTAAACAGACTAATCCCCATCGGTTTGACGGACCCGTATATTAGGGATCCCCATTCCGTCCACCCGGATAAGAGCTCTTAGTAGCCTCGGGGTGGTTTGGGCAGTGATCCGTCAAAAGGCTTCGCGCTCAAGGCCCTCCTTAGCAAAAAGGTCGGCCGCCTTGTTTCCTTCCTGGGAGATGAATGTTACGCGGGAATTGTGATGCCGCCTAGCGACCACCAACTGCGCCACGGCTTGGTGAACATGCGCCGGCCCCCATTTTTTGCCCATCGCCAACTTGACCACCTGCTCAGAGTCCGACTCAATCCAGACGGGTTTCCCGAATTCCTTAGCCAGTTCCAAACCATGAAACATCGCCATGAGTTCCGCTTCAAGGGCGGACTTTGCTTTAAGGGGAGTTGCGAACGCTATAAGCAACTTGCCCGATGCATCTCGCACGACCCCTCCTCCACCCGCTTTTCCACTTGTCTCAGTATATGCCCCATCCGTGTTCACTTTGATCCAGGGCTGGTCCGAGGGGTACCATTTAATTGGTATCACGAGAGGCCTCGGCCTTCTAGTCTCGGCACCGGGTGGAATGCTCATTTTTTGCCGAACTCCTCGCCAATGCTTCGGTTGGATTGTCCCATTACCCATGCTATTGCGTATGAACATTTGAACCTGCCAGACCACGTTAAAAGGCTTGAATTGTACCTGCTGGAGTCGGCTCCTATTTCGTTTCTGCCATTGAAGCTTTGAATCCACCGGGATCCGATTTGACAAAGACGCCAATTGAAGATGGAGATGGAGAGAGTAAGTCCAGCCTTCCTGATATCATCAAGGCCTTGAATAATCGGCCTATGCGTCCTCAAGGTCTCCCACAATGTGGCCAATGTGAAGTCCCCATGTCGGGATAACATCCACCTTGGGACGTCCGGTTCCCCACTGATGATTAGCGATGCGAGGATCCTGTCTACAATGTGTTGAGGGATACCGGCTTGAGCTTGAAGTAATCGAAGTTTTGGCTCATCTCACATACCTTCATTAAACAATTCAGAAACCAGGGTCAACTCGGCGACTCTCTCATCCATACAATGTTCACGGATGCCCGAGTCGCCAAGCCATATATCATCCCAAAAGGATATTTTACCTTTCCCAATCATCCACCGAATAAATGGTTGCGTTTGTCCCCTCGCTTTCAGGAGCCGTCTCCATGTTGGACTGTTCCTCCCGGATGGCCTAGCCATTAGTGGGGAAACGCTGTTTTTTTTTTGTTTTTTTTTTGTCAAACACCTTCACGGGGGAGGGTTCGTGGGTCCCTCATCCCTATATATCAAAAAATAGTTCTCGGTTACATTTGCCCTAGCACAAGACTAAAGGATACAAGTAGCTATTATAACCAGAAATCAAGAACTATCAAAAATGAAGTCACCACAAGTGTAAGTAGGGGTCGTGTCAAAATTGGCTCGACACCCGCCTACTCTATAGTGTCCTATGTTTCTTCCTCGGCACGGACCCGGACATTAGGAATCCCCATTTGTTCCATTCTAATGATATCATGGACGGCTCTCGGTATGTCTTGGGCATCCAAAGCTCAACAGTGGTTCATATCCACGCCAATCTTTGCAAGTAAGTCAGCCGCCTTATTGCCTTCTCGGTGGATGAAGGTTGTTCGAAGGGCGAGTAGATGCTTGTGTAAGGCCATGTGCGCCATGACTTGACGAGTGTGAGCAGGCCCCCAGCTTGGCCCTTTGATGAGATTAAGTGCTTGCTCGGAGCCCGATTCAAGCCATATTGGCTTCCCGAGCTCCGAGGCCAACTTCAAACCGTGGTGCATGGCGAGCAGCTCGGCTTCAAGTGGTGATTGTGCTTCGAGGGGGAGCGCATAGGCGACGAGCAACTTACCCAAGTGATCTTGAATGAGACCTCCTCCCCCGGCTTTTCCTGTTGCATCAATAAAGGACCCGTCCGTGTTGAGTTTAATCCAGGGCTGATCCGGTGGTTCCCACTTAACCATCATAGCAAGACGTGGTGACCGTTGAGGTTCGGCATGGCTTGGAATACTAACTCCGAGCTTCACCCCTCTCCAATGCTTCGGCTTGAGACTGCCATTGGCCATGCTGTTTCGGACGAATGTGAGGACCTGCCAAATCACATTGCTCGGTTTGAATTGAACATCGTGGTGGCGGCTTCTATTTCTCTCTGCCCAGAGGAACCAAAAGAGAAGGTAAGGCATGGCTCGACTGAGGTGCTTCCTTTCCGGCTGCTGCGATCTCCTCGCCCAAACTCCAATTCTTGTTGGAATCGTGTCGTTCGCCCCAAGAGTGGTGGTCGAGCCTTCGAACCAGCCGTCGAATTCCCACCATAATCTAATCGCCCCTGCGCCTTGTATGAAGAGGTGTTGGAGGGACTCGGTACTTGGCCTATGTGGGCAGCATTGACATTTGGATGAAAGTTCAATCTTGCGCCATTGTAACTTTGCGTCAACAGGGATGCGGTTCGATATGAGCCTCCAATTGAAGATAGCAATGGAGGTTGTGAGGCCAGCCTTCCAAATCTCCTCAAGACCTTGGATAATGGGCCGAGGCGACCGGATCGTCTCCCACGTCGAGGCTAGCGAGAAATCTCCTCGCCGTGATAGTGTCCATCGCGGGATGTCCGGCTCCCCAGGTAGGATCGGGGTTGTGCATATTTGATCAATAATCTGTTGGGGGAGTCCAGCCTGGTCATGAAGTACTTGGAGTTTGGGGACGTCCCATGCACCATCCGTGATGAATTCCGAGACGGTCGTTGTAGGGCTACCTCTCTCGTCGAAACAGAGGCCCCTAAGAGGGACATTGCCAAGCCATATATCATCTCAAAAGTATATCTTACCATGTCCAACAATCCATCGAATGTGCGGGTGAGCATGGGCCCAAGCTTTGGCCAGCGTCTTCCACGTCGGACTATTCCTTCCCATGATCCTTGACGAAAGTGGTGAGGATATGGCGCAATATTTTCTCATCATGTAACGGGCCCATAATGAGTTCTGTTCTCTGAACCGCCACCGGAGTTTGATGTTAAAGGCTCGTAGGACTTCAGTGAACTTTCGGATCCCGAGCCCTCCCTCCTTGGTGGGAAGACACATTTGGTCCCTGCTGATCCAATGGGTCCGTTTTCTTTCTGTTGTCGAGCCCCAAAAGAAGCGAGCCAGTTGCTGGTCAAGAAGATTAAGGGTACCGGCTGTGGGAACCACTACCGCCACAGCCGGTACCCGACCACTACCGAGTTTCCAACCTTATGACCCACCACAGTCAAGGCAGCCTTCTTGTTGGGAACCACCGCCCCACCGTGCACCGCAAGGATACTCGGATTATGAACCCGTTTCCAGTAAACTAGATCGCGTTTTGGACAGATTGGACAAATTCGATGCTTGGAGAGACGACACAGATCGCCGCTTCGAGAATCTTGAGACCGAACCTCCTTCCGGTTTCGACGACGGCGATGATTGGGATTATGAGGATATGCGTCGGCAGAGATCAGGAGATAGGGGTTTGCGCGGGAGAAACCCTAGCGGGGGCTTTCGCGAGGGCCCACATGAGGATAGGGCGCGACGTGATAGCGGGGGTCGTAATGGACCGGGATGGACCACGCAAGGTAACCGCCACCCAAGCCAGCAGTTTGGGGGGGTCGATCAGTCTTATGATCGTACGAAGCCTTGTTGGGATCCACATCAGCTATATCAGGCCAACACGCAGGGTTTCGACGGACAACAACGGGTTAAGATGGAACCACCTCAGGCCGCTACCGGCTCGGGTCAGGCCACAGGTTCAGGGGGTCGCAACGGAGAACGGCCGCGACCCGCGGTGATTCGGGTATCACAAGCGGAAAAGGGTGAACGAGGCCGTCTGGGTTTGTGTTAATATTTTGACGATAATCTAGTTGAGGATGTTCCCGACAGCGTTGCTCACAATGGGGGTGCTAATCTTGTTGTACTAAATGACGAGTCCCTAGAAGAGATCGTCGAGACCGACAATACGCCGCTGCAAGTGCTCGTCGGGGTATATGATGAGAAGAATTTTTTTTTTATCAAACACCCTCATGGTGGAGGGTTCGTGGGTCCCTCATCCCTATATTTCAAAGAGTGACGATTACAAAACATGGCCACACCCGAAAGTGGTGTGTCCTCATAAACTTAAGAGTAGTATGCGGTCCCAAGCCACAAGCCCGGACCTCATCATACTCCCTTACAGAAAACAAAATACAATCAATCAAGGAACAAAGGGTACCCTCCAAACATCCCAAACACAATTCTATTCTTCGTCGTCATGTTGGACCCGAATGTTCGGGATTCCTAGTGCTTCCATCCTAGTAATTGCAGCGAGGTGTCTCGGCATTGTGTGGGCATTCATACGGTAGTAGTTTTGACTGTCAATTCCCATCTTTGCAAGTAAGTCTCCGGCCTTGTTCCCTTCCCGAGGGGTGTAGGTGAGGTGCACAACTCGTTGGCGCTTGAGGAGTAAGATCCGCGCCACCACCCTGCTCGTGTGTGCCGGTCCCCATCGTGTACTATTAAGGAGCTGGACCACTTGTTGTGCATCCGACTCAATCCAGATAGGCCGATTGAACTCCAGGGCAAGTTCTAACCCGAGTTGGATGGCTAGGAGCTCTGCCTCAAGGGCGGAGTGGGCATCAAGTGGGGATGCGAAGGCTGAAAGCACTTTGCCCGTATGATCTCGGATGATACCACCTCCCCCGGCTTTATCCGACGCTTCCAAGAATGCACCATCGGTGTTGAGCTTGATCCAGGGGTCATCCGGCGGGTGCCACTTGATTGCCACTGCAAGCGGCCTAGGGCTCCGTAGTTCATCATGACTCGGGACAGTGATTTTTAGACGAACTCCCTTCCAATGCTTCTTCTTGTATATCCCGTTGGCCATACTATTCCTGATGTAGATTTGAACTTGCCAGATGACATTGAAAGGCCTAAATTGTACGGACTGGTGGCGGCTCCTATTCCGTTCTGCCCAAATGAACCATAAAATGAGATACGGCATGGCTCTGCTTAGGTGTTTCTTGCCTGGTTGCCGAGCTCTTCTTGTCCAGACCACGAGTCGTTCCGGTATGGTGTCATTGATCCGAAGGGGTGGTGAGGAGCCCTCAAACCATGCGTCAAATTCCCTCCATATCCCGTGAGCCCCGTCCCCTTGAATGAAGAGATGTTGGAGGGATTCAATCCCTGGTCTATGTGGGCAGCATTGGCATTTGGACGCCAATTCCATTCGTCTCCATTGCAGCTTTGTATCCACCGGAATGCGGTTGGAGAGAAGTCGCCATAAAAAGATGGCAATAGAGGACGTGAGGCCCGCTCTCCAAATGTCGTCGAGGCCTTGCACAATCGGCCTTTGGCTTCGAAGGGTCTCCCAAGTAGTAGCGAGAGAGAACTCTCCATTGGATGATAACGTCCATCTTGGTATATCCGGCCCATCCGAGATGACGGGTGTGTCGATGATCTTCTGGACGATGTGCTGTGCTAGGCCGGCTTGCGCTTGGAGATTCCGCAGCTTAGGCTCATCCCAGGCACCATCCTTAATATAGTCCGCCAGACGAGCAAGAGGCCCTCCTCTATCATCAAGGCTAAGTTCTCTCAGGGGAGCCTCTCCTAGCCATAAGTCATCCCAAAATAGTATCTTTCCTTCTCCCACCACCCATCGAATGTGTGGTTGGGCTTGAGGCCGAGCCTTCAGCATCCTCTTCCACGTAGGGCAACCCCTACCCAAGGGTCTAGCTGTAAGTGGGGAGACCTTATGGCAGTATTTAGCCATCAAGTACGTAGCCCACAGGGAATTTTGTTCCCTGAACCGCCACCATAACTTGATGTTAAAGGCTCTTAAGACTTCCATGATCTTCCGGATGCCCAAGCCCCCTTCGACCGTTGGTAGGCAGACCTGATCCCAGCTAATCCAGTGCGTCCTCTTCTTCTCATTAGTTGACCCCCAAAAGAAACGAGCCATTTGCTGATCCAATTGCTTGAGGGCACCACCCGTAGGCTCGATAGCTTGGAAAATATGTAGTGGGATCGCTTCAAGTGTGCTTTTAATCAGAGTAAGTCTCCCCCCAAAGGAGAGGTGTCGATGGGCCCACCCAGAGATCCTAGCCGAGATTTCTCACGGAGGAACAAGAACATGCTCGTACGCTTCACACCCCGGTAAATAGCGACTCCAGGGTAAAGGAAGGGAAACGTACCTCGGACGAAGCCTCATTCTCTTTGTATTGTGTTTGTCCACCCTTCATGAGCATCGGCAATGTAGAAGTTGCTTTAGGTTGATTTGTTGGCCTGACACCTCGGCGTAATGATCAAGGCATGCGCGTAGCCTCCGGAGGGGGTTCGCCGCCGCTTGGCCTGACTCCAATATTGCAAGAAAATGGATATTATGAGATTTACAAACGGTGGAAAACCACATGAGCACCAATCGGTACTACTCCCTCATGGCTCGGGAAAACTTTGTGGAAAATGAGCTTGAGGACATGGGTGTGTGGGAAGCATACAATCCCCCCAACGGAGTCGATGTTGGAAACGCCCCTAGACCCCCAAATTTGCCGGAGGTTGATGGGGATGAGTTCGAGGATTGCGATACCATTGAGGTGGAGCGGACGCCGAGCAAAAATGCCGAGGATACCACCATGTCAATCACGGAGGGTGATACATGCTACCCTCCGCAAGACCATCAACTTACCAAATTCCAAGGAGGGCTTTCACACCCGCCAGGTACGAACCTCCACTGTTAACTATGTCTTTCAATCTCATGTTTTGGAACGTTAGGGGGATCGCGAATGTGCCCACCCAAAACGTTTTAAAAAGATTAATTAAGTCTCATAATATTAATTTTCTTGCATTAATGGAACCACTAACAGCTCCTGACCCGGAGAAGTTCTCCAAGACCTTGGGGCTCGTCTTCCAAGGATCAAATCTGAATGGAAAGATATGGGTGTTTGCTGAAGAAGGCACAAGATTCTGTGCTGAATGCGACACGGATCAAGTTCTTCATGGCCGGGTCGAGTCCCCTCGCCTTGTGGGACACATTGGCATTTCAGCGGTTTATGCTAAATGCACAAGGGGCGAAAGGATCCATTTGTGGGACAAAATGAGGGAAATTGCATTGGCTACTGAAGGCTCGCCTTGGATCATTGGGGGAGACTTCAACACCATTCTTTCGACGGGCGATAGAGTTGGTAGTGAACTAACCGACAAGCTGAAATGGTGGACATTGCGGAGGCTATTGAAGATTGCAGAGTTCTTGATCCGGGGTTCGATGGCTCGGAATTTACATGGGCCAAGAATGGCCTTTTCGAGAGGCTCGATAGAGTGTTAGTGAATGAACCTTGGGCACAATGCTGTGAAGCGACTACATTGGGGGTGGAACTTGGGATGAGGCTAAGTTATGTCAACTTCACAACCAGGCTGGAATGCCACAAGAGGTTCACACAAATCCTCCATACCCCAATCGTCGCGGGAGAACCGGACGTCCTTCGATGGAAGCTTTCTCGGCTCGGGGAGTTCTCGCTCACTACGACCTGGGAGACTATTCGTACGCAAAGGCCGAGAATCCAAGCTCTCGACGACATTTGGAGGGCTGGCCTTACAAAATCTATTGCAATCTTCAATTGGCGATTATTGTCAAACAGGATTCCGGTTGACTCCAAGTTCCAATGGAGGAAGATTGAGCTTGCGTCGAAATGCCAATGCTGCCCACGGAGGCCTAACACCGAGTCCCTTCAACATCTCTTCATCCGAGGGTGGGGAGCAGCATGTGTCTGGAGGGAGTTCGACGGTTGGTTCGAAGGCTCGGCCCCATCTCTTAGGGTGAACGACACCATCCCGGACAGGTTGCAAGTGTGGTCCGCTATGACCCAACAGCATGATAGGAGACACCTTAGTCGAGTCATTCCATACCTCATTCTGTGGTTCCTTTGGGCGGAGAGGAATAGGAGTCGACATGAGCAAATTCAGTTCAAACCGTACAACGTTGTCTGGCAGGTTCACATGTTCATCCACAACAACATGACCAATGGTCACATCAAGCCGAAGCATTGGAATGGAGTGAAACTCGGAATGAGCCCTCCGAATCACCCCGAGACAAGGGGGCCGAGACCGTTAGTTATGCCGGTTAAGTAGCACCCCCCGGAACGCACATGGATCAAGCTTAACACGCATGGGGCGTTCTTTGAGGCAACAAACAAGGGTGGCGGAGGGGGTCTTGTTCGGGACCACAATGGGAAATTACTTGCAGCATTTGCAACCTCCTCGTCGTTCAATCGGCTCTTGAGGCCGAGCTCATGGCCATACACTATGGGTTGGAGGTAGCGAAGGCGTTCAACCTACCCATATGGATTGAATCAGATGCGGAACAAGCTATTAAGTTGCTCAATGGCACGACTTGGGGCCCGGCACAAGTTCGCCGCGTCATGGCCCTTTTGCATGGCTTCAAACGTGGACATATTTTCCGGGCCACCTTCATTCATAGGGAGGGCAACAAAGCGGCTGATATGCTCGCCAAAATGGGAGTGGAACAAGATAATTTCCAACAAATGTCCCCACAAAATGTTCCAAGAAGGATTAGAGCCATCATCCGGATGGACGAAATGGGAGTCCCCAATCTTCGGGTGAGAGATGAGGAACGAGAGTAGCACGAGGCACGGAAAGTGGTCACCGATCTTGCTTTGTACCGGACGCCGTAGAGTATGTGGGTGTCGGTCCATCCCCGGATTGACCCCTATTTACTCTTGTGGTGTTTTTGTAATAGGGTGTGGTGTAAATTGTTTTTGTCACTCTAGCTTTAGAAAGATTGGTCCTCTTGTAATCAAGTAATGGCTCTTTGTTGATATATAGGGATGAGGGACCCACGAACCCTCCACCGTGAAGGTGTTTGATTAAAAAAAAAAAAAACAATGCTTTGAAGCGACTAGAGTAACAAACTTACCTCGGGTTTCATCGGACCATGGCCCCGTGTTGGTCCGGTGCAGAACCCCACGTACCCACACTGAGGGCAGGCCGTTCCGCTTTCAAAATATGTGGGTTAGGCACGATGGTTTTGCTGATTTGGTTCGGGGTGACTGGAGCCAACCGACCGGGGCTGGAGGACTTCTCAATCTTCAGATTAAGCTTGGCCGAGTTAAGAAAACCCTTAAGAAGTGGAATAAGGCTGTCTTCGGGAACATTCATGACAACCTTAGGGAAATGGAGGAAAAAATCGCGATGGCCCAAGCAGAATTTGAGGAGAGGCCTTCCCCGGATAACAGGGCAGAAGTTAACCGTAGCATTGCCATGTATATCCGTCTTCTCAAGATGGAGGAGGACTTTTGGAGACAAAAGGCGACCCTTAGATGGCTTGCGGAGGGCGACAAGAACACCAAATTTTATCAAAGCTGGGTTAAACAAAAGAGATTAAGGATGCGCATCCACAAGATCAATGTGGGGGGGAGAGAACTCACGGAGGAATTGGAGATCAGGAACTCTGCCGTGGATTTCTTCCAAAACCTCCTTGCCCCGGGACCCCTCTCACTCCTGGAGCCGGATTTGGGCTTGATTCAGCGCCTCTCACCTTCTCCTGAAGTGGAAGCCCTACCGAATCCACCAAGCGCAGAGGAAGTGAAAAAAGCCGTATTTGACATCTCCGGAGATAGCGCCCCTGGACCGGATGGTTTCACAGCCACCTTCTATCAATCTTGTTGGGATACGGTCGGTATTGATGTTGTGGCCGCTATCCAGCAATTTTTTGAGGGAGCCTACCTACCCCGAAGCATTACGGCCACGAGCATCGTACTCATTCCGAAGAAGCTTGGCCCAGACTCGTGGAGTGATTATCGCCCCATTAGCTTGTGCAATGTTTCAAACAAGATCATCACCAAAATCCTCACAAGGAGGTTATCTCCCCTCCTCCCTCAGGTTATTGCGCCAAATCAGAGTGGGTTTGTGAAAGGCCGGCTGCTTAATGATAACGTCCTCTTGGCGCAAGAGATGTTCCATGAACTTCCGAGGAGCGCGCCGGCCCCCAATGTTGCGGTCAAGATTGATATGGCTAAAGCTTACGACAGAGTCCAGTGGCCCTATTGATCAAGGTCATGGACCGAATGGGCTTCCCCGCCAGATGGATCTCCATGATTGAGAGGTGTGTGGGCTCATGCTGGTTTTCGATCTTAATTAATGGAGTTCCATCCGGGTTTTTCAAGTCATCTCGCGGCCTTAGACAAGGTGACCCAATATCACCCTCCTTATTTGTGATTGCTGCGGATTACCTCTCAAGGTCTCTGGATAAACTCATTCTGGGAAAGAAGGAGATGATCTTTAAAGCCTCTCGGGGATGCATGGAGATTAGTCACCTCGCCTATGCCGACGATATTGTAATCTTCACCCAAGCGGCAGAAGTCCCTCTGAGGCAGCTCAGAGCTTGTCTTGATGAATACGCGGGAATCTCCGGACAACAGATCAATCTTGCAAAGAGTAACTTCTACATTGCCGAAAAACATGAGAGGTGTGCCGGCCTAATCCACGCCGAAGGGGGATTCACTCGAGGTGCCTTCCCTTTCCTTTATCTCGGGGTCCCTATTTATCGAGGTGTAAAGCGTACAGACATGTTTATGTTCCTTCGGGAAAATCTTGCCGCGAGGGTCACAGGGTGGGCTCACCGCCACCTCTCGTTTGGAGGGAGACTCACCCTAATCAAGAGTACGCTCGAAGCGGTGCCACTCCACATCTTCCAAGCCATCGAGCCAACCTCCGGGGCGCTCAAAAAATTGGATCAGCAGATGGCTCGGTTCTTCTGGGGATCGACAAGTGAGAGGAAAAAAACACACTGGATCGGTTGGGATCAGATCTGCCTCCCGACGTCCGAAGGAGGGCTCGGAGTTCGAAAAACCAAAGAACTACTCCGAAGCCTTTAGCATTAAGTTATGGTGGAGATTCCGAGAGCAAAGCTCACTCTGGGCTAGATATATGATGATAAAATATTGCAAGAAGGTCTCCCCCCTTGCGGCCAACCCCTCCGGGCATAACAGCCCAACTTGGAAAAGACTCATGCGCACAAGACATCAGGCGAACCCTCACATTCGTTGGGTGGTGGGTAAAGGGGAATCTACTTTTGGGATGACATTTGGGTGGGTGATTCCACTCTTCGGTGCCTTACTTTTGATGATAGAGGCAAACACACTTCCCGGGTCGAAGAATTCCTCAGGGATGGCGAGTGGAATGAAGCCAAGCTCCAACAACTCCATGACCAGGCCGGGCTACCACAACAGGTTATTTCTCAGATCCTCGACACCCCGGTCATTGCAGGGGAGCCAGACACGCCGAGGTGGTCCCTTTCTAGCCTCGGAGAATTTACGCTAGCAACAACATGGGACACTATCCGCACACATAGACCGAGGATACAAGGGCTCGACGACATTTGGACGGCAGGCCTAACCAACTCTATTGCAATCTTCAACTGGCGCCTTCTGTCGAATCGAATCCCAGTTGATACTAAACTCCAATGGAGGAAGATCGACTTGGCCTCAAAATGCCAATGCTGCCCAAGGAATCCGAGCACCGAATCCCTTCAGCACCTCTTCATCCAAGGTCGGAGAGCAACTAGTGTGTGGCGGGAATTCGACGGGTGGTTCGGGGGATCAGCACCTCCCCTACGGATTAACGACACCATTCCGGATCGGCTTGAGACCTGGTCGCATCGGATGCAACAACAAGACCCGAAACACCTTTGCCGAGTAACGCCATACCTCATCCTGTGGTTCCTTTGGGCGGAGCGAAACAGAAGCCGGCATGATCAAGTCCAATTCAAACCGTACAATGTGGTGTGGCAAGTTCAGATGTACATTTACAATAACATAACTAACGGAAGCACTAGAAGGGAGTGCAAATGGGCATGAGTATTCCGAGCCACCCTGCCTCAAGACGGCCGAGACCACTGGTGACGTCTGTTAAGTGGCACCCCCCTGAAGGCCCGTGGATTAAAGTCAATACGGACGGGGCATACACTGGGGCACCGGACAGAGCGGGAGGGGGAGGAGTGGCACGCGACTGGTCCGGAAAGTTGCTCGCGGCCTTCTCAACCCCCCTTGACGCACACTCAGCCCTAGAGGCCGAATTGATGGCTGCTCATCATGGACTTGAGCTTGCGAGGGTACATGAGCAACCCATTTGGATCGAGACGGACTCAGAACAAGCCGCCAAACTCCTCAATGGCTTTACGTGGGGACCGGCACATCTCCGCCGTGTCATGGCGCGAATTTTCCTCTTCAAGCGCCGGTACACCATGCGCGCCTCCTTTATCTCCCGGGAGGGGAATCAAGCGGTGGACTTGCTCGCTAAGATGGGCCTTGGCCAGCAATGCTTCCTTAGGTTCTCCGCCCAAACAGCCCCAAGACCCCTAAAGGACATCATTAGAATGGAAGAAATGGGAATACCCAACATTCGAGTTCGGTCGGAAGAACACGAGTAGCACAGTTTCCGAGGAAGGAAGGAGTGTTTTATCTTTTGATTTTGTTCATTTGTATCTTGTCTTTTGGAAGGGAGTATGATGAGGTCCGGGTTGTGGGATCCGGACCGCTTTCTACTCCTAATCTTTGTGTTGGCACACCACTTTTGGGTGTGGCCAGGATCTGTATTCAACCTCTTATGAAATATAGGGATGAGGGACCCACGAACCCTCCACCGTAAAGGTGTTTGATTAAAAAAAAAAAAAGGAGACATGCACTCCAAAGCTCTACACATCGACAATTTGCGTTTGAAAGACAATGTCGCCACGGTGTCATTCGATCGGGATGACTCTAGTGCGAACGAGCCGAGCACTTGCTCAATGAATGTCTCATGTGGGCTCCCCAACCGGGAGAAGGAAGGCTTCATCGAGGAACTTGATCCGAGAGGGATCGTTGATCGCGGAGGTATCCCTATTGCGGGCCTCAATAAGTGACAGACCTTGGATTTTGTGATGTGAAGGTTGCACCATGTTAATTGTAATAGAATAGTGAAGAGTACATTGATGACCACTCTAGTTGGTAGGGAGGCCGTCGTTGTACTCTAATTGGTTTTGGCGAGCCGTCACTTTTTGGCGGCTCGGTGTTCCTGGTTGTTCGTTGCAATTGTCCTTAGTAATTCATAGGTGTGGGTCCGCCTTAAAAAAACTCCGTTCCTTGTAGGTCGCCGCTCGCTTAGTGTCATCAAATTTCCTCATGGCATCAAGCAAACCTTTGGTAATCCACACTTCTGCAGGTTCGAAATTAAGTTCCTCTTCTGGCTCCTCTTCAGATTCACTGGACCTAGCAGGGCGAACCGGCTCTCTAGCATATGGTACCTTCACCGGGGAAGGGAGGGAGACTTCAATAGCTTTACCACCAGAGGGCCTTTTCGTCTTCTTGACCAAGGAAGAAGCTGCATGTTTGCCCTTCCGTTTCCTTTCCGCCGCCTAGCAGCGCTCCTCCCCATCACTCCCTTCCTCGCTAGGTCTAGGAGGGTTATCCTCCACGGTTTCCATGGGTGCTAGGCCCAGTATTTCACCTTCAGTAGGTGGGACGAAATCATCTATCACGTTTAACAGGCTCCGTCGAGCCTGTCTCCTGGCTTTTCGTTCGTTCACCGGTGAATCCGTCCCTTCCGGGACATATGCCAAATCCACTATCAGATTCACCCTATCCTCAACGGATTCCTGTACTCCTTCAGTAACGGGAGCCCCTGCCTCCCCAGACAAGCCAGGGGTTGCCCCCTCGATATAAATAGGGGTTTCCCCCTCAACAACCTTCTTTTCAGAAATTAGGGCATCGCCGCCCGCCATCCCTTCCGGGGTTCTCCTCCCAGCAAATTCTTCAGAAATATCAGGGGTCGCCCCCTCCAACTCACCAACAGGGGTTTCCCCCTCAACAACACCAACAGTAGCAGAAATAACACGGCTTTCCCCCTCAACAGCACCAACCTCAGAGACAACAGGGGTTTCCCCCTCAACAAACGTCGTCTGCTCCATCTCCACAACCAGATCTCTCCCTTGTTCCTGCTCTCCGCCTACCGCGAATTCTTTTTCCGGTTCACCAGTAAACGGGTCGGCTTCTGCATGTACAGTAGACAATCGGGAAATCGTATCCTCAGGAACTTGCGGCGGTGCGGTGGTTGTGATGGACGTCGACGCGACAGGTGTGGCCTTCCCCATTATTGACGTGAACAGGGCGAAGGCTTTCATCGCCCCTTCCGGCCCGCCAAACTTCTGCATCAACTCTGCCATGAACGTTGCCGTGTTGGAATCGGCAGATCCGGTGGGATTTCCTGCATTTGATGTGTTCTCCATGGTCTGAATCTGAAAATTTTGCAAAGAATAAGGAGGGAAAAGAGATATTTAGGTAGGAATGGGAACAGTTGCAGGCATGATGTAAGCATCCGTACCCCTACCCATAAAGTGGGCTTTGAATATCGAAACCGTATCTCTTCCCTCCCAAGCTAACATTTCTCTGCCCCATGTAAACGCTTCCCTCTCGCAATTCCACACTTAGAGAAAAACAACAAAAATGAAACAACAGGTTCCTAGGCTAAGCTCCCCGGCGTTGTTTGTGATTGCCGCAGAGTATCTCTCCAGGGCCCTCGACAAGCTCATCCTTGGTAAAAAAGAGATGACCTTCAAAGCGGCCAGGAGGTGCATGGAAATCAGCCACTTAGCGTATGTCGATGACATTATTATCTTCACTCAAGCAGCTGCAACCCCATTGCGTCGGCTTAGAGAGTGCCTTGACGGGTATGAGAGAGTCTCCGGGCAGCAGATCAATCTTGCAAAAAGCAATTTCTATATTGCTGAAGCGCACGAGCATTGGGCGCATGAAATCCAAAACGAGGGAGGCTTTGCTCGGGGGTCCTTCCCATTCCTCTATTTGGGGATCCCTATATACCGTGGAGTCAAGAAAACCGAAATGTTCATGTTCATTCGAGAGAAGATCGCTAGAAGGATTTCCGGATGGGCGCAACGTCATCTATCTTTTGGAGGAAGGCTAACTCTCATTAAGAGCACTCTTGAGGCAGTTCCTATCCACATCTTCCAAGCCATTGAGCCCACGGCCGGAACCCTTAAGCTACTCGATCAGCAATTGGCTCGCTTCTTTTGGGGCTCGACGACTGAGAAAAAACGGACACATTGGATCAGCTGGGACCAAATGTGCCTCCCCACCAAGGAGGGAGGGCTCGGGATCCGAAAGTTCACAGAAGTTCTAAGAGCATTCAACATTAAACTCTGGTGGCGGTTCAGAGAACAGAACTCTTTATGGGCCCGGTACATGATGAGAAAGTATTGCGCCAATTCCTCGCCACTTTCGCCAAGGATCAAGGGAAGGAATAGCCCGAAGTGGAGGAGGCTGGCCAAAGCTTGGGCCCACGCTCACCCGCACATTCGTTGGATTGTTGGTCAAGGTAAGATCTACTTCTGGGATGATATATGGCTTGGCAACGTCCCTCTTAGGGGGCTATGTTTCGACGAGAGGGGCAGCCCTACAATGATTGTCTCAGATTTTATCACGGATGGTGAGTGGGACGCTCCAAACCTCCAAGTTCTCCACGACCAGGCGGGCCTTCCCCAACAGATCATTGATCAAATTTGCAGATACTCCCCGGGGAGCCGGACATCCCACGATGGACGCTCACGAGGCGAGGAGATTTCTCGCTAGCCTCGACTTGGGAGACGGTCCGGTCGCCTCAACCCATCATCCAAGGGCTCGAGGAGATTTGGACGGCTGGCCTCACAACTACCATCTCTATCTTCAATTGGAGGCTCATTTCTAACCGCATCCCTGTTGATGCAAAGCTGCAATGGCGCAAGATTGAACTCGCATCCAAATGCCAGTGCTGCCCACACAGGCCTAGTACCGAGTGTCTCCAACATCTCTTCATTCAAGGAGTAGGTGCAACAAGAGTGTGGAGGGAATTCGATGGTTGGTTCGAAGGCTCGGCCCCCACTCTCGTGGTCAATGACACGATCCCAACAAGAATTGAGAGCTCCCTCATTTTATCCCAAAGTGTGTATCTCTCCGATCTAGTACATTTTGCATAAACTGCCGAGATGAATATGTGGCTTGCCATGCGATTTGATGTTATTCGCCCATGAAGGATCTGGTCCGTGTCCTCTTCAAAATCAAAATTGGTTCCTTCTTCAGCAAAAATCCAGATTTTGCCCGATGTGTTTGAGCCTTTGAAATTTAGTCCGAGAGCCTTGGAATATCGGTCCGGATCGGGGGTTGTGAATGGCTCCATGATTGCAAGAAACATAACATTATAGCATTTGATTAGTCTTCTTAGAACGTTTTGGGTTGACGCATTAGCAACTCCCCTAGCGTTCCAAAACATGATATTGTAAGACATGATTAACGAGGTAAGTTCGTACCCGGAGGTGTGAATGGCCTCCTTGGAATATGACGATTTCTTGTTCTTCCTCCCTTGTGTGCTCGCCGACAAAGGAGTAGGGGTGAATCTTCAACATGTTCGCAAAAAGGTTGTGTATCCATGAGCGCCACATCCTCCTCCCCACAACCATCAACATCGAATTCCCCATTGGCCATGAGGGAGTAGTACTTGTTAGTGCTCATGAAGTTTGTTGGAGTTGCGGAGCCGCCCCTCCCGGCCGTTGTGTAGCGCGTTCCCCCTCTCATGCCCCCCGTGTGTACGAGGACACTCGGCGGGATGTGTCCTCATGTCCCCACGACAAATCCATGTATCCACCTTCTTGCATGGAGGGTTCGGATGTCGGGCTCGGGTGGGTTTGTTGAGCTCTCCATCTTTTCGACCCTTCCTATTGTGGTGAGTTCCTTTATCGGAGCCACATTTTTCATGAATATCTCCCACAATGTCCGGTTCCTCCAACTCCGGCTCCAATCCTTTCGCCCCATTCGGCTCAACACTTGTTGAAGACCCGACCCATTTGTTCTTCCTTTGGTGTCTCCATTCATTGTTGTTGTTTGAGTTGTCCTTTGTCAACTCCTGCTTTTCGGTAGTACCTTTTTTTTATCTAAACACCGTCGCGGAGGAGGGTTCGTGGGTCCCTTGATATGGATTAGGATAGGACGAAGGACCCGTTGGATATATTGATCCAAGAACCCCACGTATAAGGTTTGGCAGCGGACTCCCTTAATTGATAATCTGGTTTGATCCACTTCCAGAGCTTGGAAAACCTCGACCCGTTGGCTATATGATCAGCCAAGAACCTCGGTATGGTTGAACGCCACAAGAACTTGCCCAAAGTATCTTGATAAGTTCCAAACAAGTGAAAAACTCTACAAAGAGAATTCAACTCACAAGACAAAGTCTATTTTCGTATTTGATCAATGGTGTCCTCAAATGACATGCTTAAAAGCCTATTTATAGGCTAGAATGGACTCTTGAAAGTCTCATATCATTAGTACAACTTAAGACCTTTAGAATGACTCATAATAAGTGAAAAGTAACTCCTAAACTATTGGTGTGACTTTAGGACATCTAAAGTCACTTATTTAACTCAAAAAGTAACTTAAAAATGACTCTTCATTTTGGTTGCTCCAACTTGGACGAAAATGCATCATGTATCTTCAATTTGGGCCTCCAAAATGTGATATATAGTGACTCAAAACTTCATGCATTGGGCTGCCCACTAACTTGAATAATATTCACCATTTGGCCCAATGTAGATTGGTCTTGGAATTGGGCTTTTATTTCATCAACTAAAAGCATCATGGACTCCTTTATCTTCTTAGCTCTAGCTCTTGTAATTGGTCCACTTTGAATGAACAATGGATCCATCTTCTTGTCCTTGTAGATCAGCTTGGGTGTAGCTCCATCATCCCTCATCCCTCTATTTCCGGATCAAAGAAGTACATAGCACGGCCACACCCAAAAGTGATGTGCCAAGACAAAAGGAGTAGTACGCGGTCCGCACCCAACAAGGTTCGGACCCCATCATACTCCCACCAAAATTAGAATTACGTAGCCTAACAGCCGATTTAAACAGACTAATCCCCATCGGTTTGACGGACCCGTATATTAGGGATCCCCATTCCGTCCATCCGGATAAGAGCTCTTAGTAGCCTCGGGGTGGTTTGGGCAGTGATCCGTCAAAAGGCTTCGCGCTCAAGGCCCTCCTTAGCAAAAAGGTCGGCCGCCTTGTTTCCTTCCTGGGAGATGAATGTTACGCGGGAATTGTGATGCCGCCTAGCGACCACCAACTGCGCCACGGCTTGGTGAACATGCGCCGGCCCCCATTTTTTGCCCATCGCCAACTTGACCACCTGCTCAGAGTCCGACTCAATCCAGACGGGTTTCCCGAATTCCTTAGCCAGTTCCAAACCATGAAACATCGCCATGAGTTCCGCTTCAAGGGCGGACTTTGCTTTAAGGGGAGTTGCGAACGCTATAAGCAACTTGCCCGATGCATCTCGCACGACCCCTCCTCCACCCGCTTTTCCACTTGTCTCAGTATATGCCCCATCCGTGTTCACTTTGATCCAGGGCTGGTCCGAGGGGTACCATTTAATTGGTATCACGAGAGGCCTCGGCCTTCTAGTCTCGGCACCGGGTGGAATGCTCATTTTTTGCCGAACTCCTCGCCAATGCTTCGGTTGGATTGTCCCATTACCCATGCTATTGCGTATGAACATTTGAACCTGCCAGACCACGTTAAAAGGCTTGAATTGTACCTGCTGGAGTCGGCTCCTATTTCGTTTCTGCCATTGAAGCTTTGAATCCACCGGGATCCGATTTGACAAAGACGCCAATTGAAGATGGAGATGGAGAGAGTAAGTCCAGCCTTCCTGATATCATCAAGGCCTTGAATAATCGGCCTATGCGTCCTCAAGGTCTCCCACAATGTGGCCAATGTGAAGTCCCCATGTCGGGATAACATCCACCTTGGGACGTCCGGTTCCCCACTGATGATTAGCGATGCGAGGATCCTGTCTACAATGTGTTGAGGGATACCGGCTTGAGCTTGAAGTAATCGAAGTTTTGGCTCATCTCACATACCTTCATTAAACAATTCAGAAACCAGGGTCAACTCGGCGACTCTCTCATCCATACAATGTTCACGGATGCCCGAGTCGCCAAGCCATATATCATCCCAAAAGGATATTTTACCTTTCCCAATCATCCACCGAATAAATGGTTGCGTTTGTCCCCTCGCTTTCAGGAGCCGTCTCCATGTTGGACTGTTCCTCCCGGATGGCCTAGCCATTAGTGGGGAAACGCTGTTTTTTTTTTGTTTTTTTTTTGTCAAACACCTTCACGGGGGAGGGTTCGTGGGTCCCTCATCCCTATATATCAAAAAATAGTTCTCGGTTACATTTGCCCTAGCACAAGACTAAAGGATACAAGTAGCTATTATAACCAGAAATCAAGAACTATCAAAAATGAAGTCACCACAAGTGTAAGTAGGGGTCGTGTCAAAATTGGCTCGACACCCGCCTACTCTATAGTGTCCTATGTTTCTTCCTCGGCACGGACCCGGACATTAGGAATCCCCATTTGTTCCATTCTAATGACATCATGGACGGCTCTCGGTATGTCTTGGGCATCCAAAGCTCAACAGTGGTTCATATCCACGCCAATCTTTGCAAGTAAGTCAGCCGCCTTATTGCCTTCTCGGTGGATGAAGGTTGTTCGAAGGGCGAGTAGATGCTTGTGTAAGGCCATGTGCGCCATGACTTGACGAGTGTGAGCTGGCCCCCAGCTTGGCCCTTTGATGAGATTAAGTGCTTGCTCGGAGCCCGATTCAAGCCATATTGGCTTCCCGAGCTCCGAGGCCAACTTCAAACCGTGGTGCATGGCGAGCAGCTCGGCTTCAAGTGGTGATTGTGCTTCGAGGGGGAGCGCATAGGCGACGAGCAACTTACCCAAGTGATCTTGAATGAGACCTCCTCCCCCGGCTTTTCCTGTTGCATCAATAAAGGACCCGTCCGTGTTGAGTTTAATCCAGGGCTGATCCGGTGGTTCCCACTTAACCATCATAGCAAGACGTGGTGACCGTTGAGGTTCGGCATGGCTTGGAATACTAACTCCGAGCTTCACCCCTCTCCAATGCTTCGGCTTGAGACTGCCATTGGCCATGCTGTTTCGGACGAATGTGAGGACCTGCCAAATCACATTGCTCGGTTTGAATTGAACATCGTGGTGGCGGCTTCTATTTCTCTCTGCCCAGAGGAACCAAAAGAGAAGGTAAGGCATGGCTCGACTGAGGTGCTTCCTTTCCGGCTGCTGCGATCTCCTCGCCCAAACTCCAATTCTTGTTGGAATCGTGTCGTTCGCCCCAAGAGTGGTGGTCGAGCCTTCGAACCAGCCGTCGAATTCCCACCATAATCTAATCGCCCCTGCGCCTTGTATGAAGAGGTGTTGGAGGGACTCGGTACTTGGCCTATGTGGGCAGCATTGACATTTGGATGAAAGTTCAATCTTGCGCCATTGTAACTTTGCGTCAACAGGGATGCGGTTCGATATGAGCCTCCAATTGAAGATAGCAATGGAGGTTGTGAGGCCAGCCTTCCAAATCTCCTCAAGACCTTGGATAATGGGCCGAGGCGACCGGATCGTCTCCCACGTCGAGGCTAGCGAGAAATCTCCTCGCCGTGATAGCGTCCATCGCGGGATGTCCGGCTCCCCAGGTAGGATCGGGGTTGTGCATATTTGATCAATAATCTGTTGGGGGAGTCCAGCCTGGTCATGAAGTACTTGGAGTTTGGGGACGTCCCATGCACCATCCGTGATGAATTCCGAGACGGTCGTTGTAGGGCTACCTCTCTCGTCGAAACAGAGGCCCCTAAGAGGGACATTGCCAAGCCATATATCATCTCAAAAGTATATCTTACCATGTCCAACAATCCATCGAATGTGCGGGTGAGCATGGGCCCAAGCTTTGGCCAGCGTCTTCCACGTCGGACTATTCCTTCCCATGATCCTTGACGAAAGTGGTGAGGATATGGCGCAATATTTTCTCATCATGTAACGGGCCCATAATGAGTTCTGTTCTCTGAACCGCCACCGGAGTTTGATGTTAAAGGCTCGTAGGACTTCAGTGAACTTTCGGATCCCGAGCCCTCCCTCCTTGGTGGGAAGACACATTTGGTCCCTGCTGATCCAATGGGTCCGTTTTCTTTCTGTTGTCGAGCCCCAAAAGAAGCGAGCCAGTTGCTGGTCAAGAAGATTAAGGGTACCGGCTGTGGGAACCACTACCGCCACAGCCGGTACCCGACCACTACCGAGTTTCCAACCTTATGACCCACCACAGTCAAGGCAGCCTTCTTGTTGGGAACCACCGCCCCACCGTGCACCGCAAGGATACTCGGATTATGAACCCGTTTCCAGTAAACTAGATCGCGTTTTGGACAGATTGGACAAATTCGATGCTTGGAGAGACGACACAGATCGCCGCTTCGAGAATCTTGAGACCGAACCTCCTTCCGGTTTCGACGACGGCGATGATTGGGATTATGAGGATATGCGTCGGCAGAGATCAGGAGATAGGGGTTTGCGCGGGAGAAACCCTAGCGGGGGCTTTCGCGAGGGCCCACATGAGGATAGGGCGCGACGTGATAGCGGGGGTCGTAATGGACCGGGATGGACCACGCAAGGTAACCGCCACCCAAGCCAGCAGTTTGGGGGGGTCGATCAGTCTTATGATCGTACGAAGCCTTGTTGGGATCCACATCAGCTATATCAGGCCAACACGCAGGGTTTCGACGGACAACAACGGGTTAAGATGGAACCACCTCAGGCCGCTACCGGCTCGGGTCAGGCCACAGGTTCAGGGGGTCGCAACGGAGAACGGCCGCGACCCGCGGTGATTCGGGTATCACAAGCGGAAAAGGGTGAACGAGGCCGTCTGGGTTTGTGTTAATATTTTGACGATAATCTAGTTGAGGATGTTCCCGACAGCGTTGCTCACAATGGGGGTGCTAATCTTGTTGTACTAAATGACGAGTCCCTAGAAGAGATCGTCGAGACCGACAATACGCCGCTGCAAGTGCTCGTCGGGGTATATGATGAGAAGAATTTTTTTTTTATCAAACACCCTCATGGTGGAGGGTTCGTGGGTCCCTCATCCCTATATTTCAAAGAGTGACGATTACAAAACATGGCCACACCCGAAAGTGGTGTGTCCTCATAAACTTAAGAGTAGTATGCGGTCCCAAGCCACAAGCCCGGACCTCATCATACTCCCTTACAGAAAACAAAATACAATCAATCAAGGAACAAAGGGTACCCTCCAAACATCCCAAACACAATTCTATTCTTCGTCGTCATGTTGGACCCGAATGTTCGGGATTCCTAGTGCTTCCATCCTAGTAATTGCAGCGAGGTGTCTCGGCATTGTGTGGGCATTCATACGGTAGTAGTTTTGACTGTCAATTCCCATCTTTGCAAGTAAGTCTCCGGCCTTGTTCCCTTCCCGAGGGGTGTAGGTGAGGTGCACAACTCGTTGGCGCTTGAGGAGTAAGATCCGCGCCACCACCCTGCTCGTGTGTGCCGGTCCCCATCGTGTACTATTAAGGAGCTGGACCACTTGTTGTGCATCCGACTCAATCCAGATAGGCCGATTGAACTCCAGGGCAAGTTCTAACCCGAGTTGGATGGCTAGGAGCTCTGCCTCAAGGGCGGAGTGGGCATCAAGTGGGGATGCGAAGGCTGAAAGCACTTTGCCCGTATGATCTCGGATGATACCACCTCCCCCGGCTTTATCCGACGCTTCCAAGAATGCACCATCGGTGTTGAGCTTGATCCAGGGGTCATCCGGCGGGTGCCACTTGATTGCCACTGCAAGCGGCCTAGGGCTCCGTAGTTCATCATGACTCGGGACAGTGATTTTTAGACGAACTCCCTTCCAATGCTTCTTCTTGTATATCCCGTTGGCCATACTATTCCTGATGTAGATTTGAACTTGCCAGATGACATTGAAAGGCCTAAATTGTACGGACTGGTGGCGGCTCCTATTCCGTTCTGCCCAAATGAACCATAAAATGAGATACGGCATGGCTCTGCTTAGGTGTTTCTTGCCTGGTTGCCGAGCTCTTCTTGTCCAGACCACGAGTCGTTCCGGTATGGTGTCATTGATCCGAAGGGGTGGTGAGGAGCCCTCAAACCATGCGTCAAATTCCCTCCATATCCCGTGAGCCCCGTCCCCTTGAATGAAGAGATGTTGGAGGGATTCAATCCCTGGTCTATGTGGGCAGCATTGGCATTTGGACGCCAATTCCATTCGTCTCCATTGCAGCTTTGTATCCACCGGAATGCGGTTGGAGAGAAGTCGCCATAAAAAGATGGCAATAGAGGACGTGAGGCCCGCTCTCCAAATGTCGTCGAGGCCTTGCACAATCGGCCTTTGGCTTCGAAGGGTCTCCCAAGTAGTAGCGAGAGAGAACTCTCCATTGGATGATAACGTCCATCTTGGTATATCCGGCCCATCCGAGATGACGGGTGTGTCGATGATCTTCTGGACGATGTGCTGTGCTAGGCCGGCTTGCGCTTGGAGATTCCGCAGCTTAGGCTCATCCCAGGCACCATCCTTAATATAGTCCGCCAGACGAGCAAGAGGCCCTCCTCTATCATCAAGGCTAAGTTCTCTCAGGGGAGCCTCTCCTAGCCATAAGTCATCCCAAAATAGTATCTTTCCTTCTCCCACCACCCATCGAATGTGTGGTTGGGCTTGAGGCCGAGCCTTCAGCATCCTCTTCCACGTAGGGCAACCCCTACCCAAGGGTCTAGCTGTAAGTGGGGAGACCTTATGGCAGTATTTAGCCATCAAGTACGTAGCCCACAGGGAATTTTGTTCCCTGAACCGCCACCATAACTTGATGTTAAAGGCTCTTAAGACTTCCATGATCTTCCGGATGCCCAAGCCCCCTTCGACCGTTGGTAGGCAGACCTGATCCCAGCTAATCCAGTGCGTCCTCTTCTTCTCATTAGTTGACCCCCAAAAGAAACGAGCCATTTGCTGATCCAATTGCTTGAGGGCACCACCCGTAGGCTCGATAGCTTGGAAAATATGTAGTAGGATCGCTTCAAGTGTGCTTTTAATCAGAGTAAGTCTCCCCCCAAAGGAGAGGTGTCGATGGGCCCACCCAGAGATCCTAGCCGAGATTTCTCACGGAGGAACAAGAACATGCTCGTACGCTTCACACCCCGGTAAATAGCGACTCCAGGGTAAAGGAAGGGAAACGTACCTCGGACGAAGCCTCATTCTCTTTGTATTGTGTTTGTCCACCCTTCATGAGCATCGGCAATGTAGAAGTTGCTTTAGGTTGATTTGTTGGCCTGACACCTCGGCGTAATGATCAAGGCATGCGCGTAGCCTCCGGAGGGGGTTCGCCGCCGCTTGGCCTGACTCCAATATTGCAAGAAAATGGATATTATGAGATTTAATTAATCTTTTAAGGACGTTTTGGGTTGGCGCATTTGTGATCCCCCTAACGTTCCAAAATAAGAGATTGAGAGACATAATTAACAATGGGGAGACGTACCCGGTGACTGTGAAAGGTCCCCTTGGAATTCCACCATTTGGAGATTGTCCGGTACTTGACAAGGTTCCTCGTTCATGATTATGAGGATTTCATCAGAGTCCTCGATGTTGGGCCGGGGGTCCCGAGCATCTTCCCCTCCCCCGCCATAGTCACCTTCATCCATTGAGAAGTCTTCATTCTCCATGAGGGAGTAGTATTGATTGGTGCTAAGGAGACCCATCGTCCCTTGGATATTTTGGCCTTTTGTCGAGGACCCCCTTGACGCGCTATGCGAGCCTCGACGCCAATTTGTGAACGCACCTCGTCGTGGAAATGAAAACTCCCTCGACTTGTCACCATCTACCTCCTCATGAGAGGTATATCCCCCGGCTTTACCAAAGCTTCGGTCAAATCTTGCATGTGAGGGGATGCCCTCACCCTCGGGTTGGGTGAATGGATTCTTGTCGCGTGTGTTTTGTAGCTCACCCATGATATCTGGCCCATGCCACTCCGTCGGTCCAGGTTCTTTTGGTCCTTTCCCTCCATTCAGCTGATCCTTAGGTCCTTTCGGTTTCCCTTGATATCTCCACTCATTGGAATTTGATGTTTGCTTCGATTGATCTTGCTTGTCTTTGCCTCCTTGGGATCCACGGTTTGATTGGTCTTGGGCGGGATAGTTGTAGTTTCTTTTGGCCAGCCTCTTCGTCTTCCCCATCGCATAGCATACCTCGCTCTTGTGCCCAACATGCTTGCACTCCCGACAATATGATGGGATTTTATCCCACTTAACTTGTTGCACCGTTTCACGTCTACAAATATCAAGGATGATTTCTTTGGGTGGCGGTTTGGATATGTCAATCTCGATGCAAAGGCGAGCGAAGAGTGCCGCTTTATCATACAAGTGTATAGGGAGGCAGATTAGGTTGCACCAAATTGCCGCGATGGGGGACTCACAGCAGGCGTCAAAATCCGGGGACCATTTGAAAACCCTCATCGGGTGTCGATCAATATACCAAACCGGAGTATCTTTAGGGCCGTTAAGCAAACGAGCATAGTCCGCCAAATCCTTAAATTGTACGAGAATATGTTTGGCATTAATATATGTCCACGAAAAGCCTCTGCAGAATTTAATGTTATCTAGTGCTTTCTGAATTTGATAAGAGGCCGGGATGGAATGTGAGAATACCTACGATGGCGTGGCCAAGGGACGTCGCCAATTTTTGTGTTTCGGCTCCTGAGAAGTAGATGGCCGGAATACCGTTCGAGGTGGTTGCATATCCGATGTTTTGGATTTTTTCAGGGATGAACACTTGTGGCCCCTCGTTACTCGGCTTCCCCCTAACCACATCCGCAACGGTCTTCGGCATGGCACCAGCCTCCCTCGAGCCATGATGATCCCTAGCTGGTGGAGTCACACTCGTCCCGACACCTGGTTCGGGAGGGATCCCGGTACTATCTCCCCCGGCCAAGTGTGAATTCCTTTTCGGCTGGCCAATCGTTTCGGGCCTCCCCGGCTTATCGCAACCTCGAATCATCCCATCCCTCCCATCCTCGGACCTCGGCATGTCGACGGCGCCCGAAGTCTTCTCTCCATCCTTGGCTTGCCTACGCTCGGCCGGTGCAGGAGTGTTTGCGGACACATGCGCCGAAGCGCCTCGGCTATAAAGAGTATTCGAACTCGACAAAGGAGGCGCCGAGCCACTTTCATAGGTATCCCGGATCTTCCGAATCCTCCCTCGTTCAAGCGGTGGGAATTCCTCATAGTATGTGTTGCTCTTAGACATAGGTAAGGTTACCGTAGGCTCGGCTGTCCATGGGAGGGAGGTGGGTTGGACATTCGTCGGTTGGTCTTCAATCGGAGCCTTGCCGGTGAGTAGCGGTTGAGCCACCATGGAGTCGAGCATCTCCGCCGACTCTAGGTACGCTAGCTGCACAATGGGGTAACATTTTGGCGGCATTAGGGTCCCAACGGAACCTTCATCACGTGAATCCTCGGTTGGGATAGGCTCCAAGGCGCTTTCAGAAAGTGCATTTGGTGTCACTAACAATTCGGGTAAGTTGACTTCCACAACTTTCAAGGCGGTTTGTCCCATGCTAGACTCTCCCAACTTCTCTTGGCCGGCAAATGGTACTATTTGCATGTCCTCGCCGGTGGTCCCCGCCATCCCGCCGTGTTCATGGTCGACGGTCAGGAGCTTGGAAGTGTCGCCGGCGCCGGGAAGTGCCTCAGTTTGCGTTTTTTCAGCCTCTTGTTTAGAGTGAGGACTACAAGTCTCCAAGGTAGATCTTTCCTCATCATCTTGGGGGAAGCTTGGCCGGAAAATGGCCGCTTTACATTTGGGGCTTCCGGCGTTAGGGCCATCACCTTCTCCGAACGAGAGTTTCTTCCGAAGTTGTTTATCCTCTGGGAGAGGAGATGGAACAAACCGTTTTCGTCCATTTCCTTTCGACGGTGGTGCGGGAGTGCTCTTCCTAGCCTTCGCCTGGGTCTTCTTGTTCTTTAGAGATAAGCCTTTGGTCGGAAACTTCGAAAGAGTATCCTCGGATGAGAGGAAGACCATTTGGTTGTCCGGGATATGCCTTGCTTCCTCGGGGTCCGGTGGAGGAGGGGGGAGTGTAGGGGGGTCCGTCATGGTCGGCCGAAGGAGAAGGCGCCACTCGAGAGGGAGTGGGGGCTCAGCGGGTGGGGGCGGGTTATTCTGCGTCTGACTCGATAGCCAACCTTGTAGAGGGTGGGGGTGTTCGGGATGAAGGTTGACCGGCGTAAAGAGGATTGATCGGCGGAAGAGGAGCAGTGGGTTTGTTGTTGAAGGTGGGGGTATTGTTAGAGAGAAGGAGGAGCGTCTCTCTCTAAAAGTTTGCTTTAGCTGATTTTGAGAGGCAAAGATTTTGTCCCACACATGCCTCGCCTTGAGAATGGTTCATCCTTTGAAGATTTCCCACCTCTTGAAAAGGGAAGGACCCAAAAAATCCGAGCTACGTTCGAACCCAGCACGGTGATAGAGGGGCCGGCCTGGCCGAGGACCAAGTTAATCACGGCCTCAGCCATGCACTCGGCGAATGCGAAGCGGACCGAGAAGGAGGTGGGAACATCGCGGCCACCCGTCGAAACAATGGACGAGGGGGACCCGATTAGAGTACCGCGAAGAGAAGCACACGTTGGGGTCGGACGGAAAGTTCACCCGACCGAGTAACCCCCTAGGATGTGATTCCGAGCCGGCCGAGAGGAACACCGACAATCCAAAATCCATGGCCGATATGGTGCGGGAGACGTCGTCTAGTGAAGGCCCGCAAGTCTTCATTCCGGAGAACATCCAAAATATTGGCTTTGCTTCCACGTCCAATGGAGTCCCATCCATCTACTTCTCCGGAGCGGAAATCCAAAAATTGGCTACATCCCTCGGCCACGCCATTGTCAGTAAGTTCTCGCATTCAATTTCGGCTTCCTATCAAATCCAAAAGGCCCTAAACAATATTAAATTTAGCCGAAGTTACACTTGGAAATATTTTAACGCCAAACACATTCTTGTGCAATTCGAGGATATGGCGGATTATGCTCGGCTCCTTAGTGGCCCTAAAGGTACTCCGGTGTGGTTCATTGACCGGCACCCGATGAGAGTTTTCAAATGGTCACCGGACTTTGATGCATATTGTGAGTCTCCAATTGCGGCGATATGGTGCAACCTAGTAGGACTTCCGATCCACCTTTATGATCAATCGGCCCTCTATGCCATTGGGAAACTCCTTGGTACACCGATCCAAGTAGATAGAGCAACGGCCAACAAGTTAAGACTCCTTCGCGAGGTTGTGCATCGAGATCGACATCACAAACCCGCCACCCGACGAGATCATTCTGGATATGTGTGGGCGTACTTCGGTGCAACAACTAAAGTGGGATAAGATCCCGTCCTACTGTGGGGAATGTAAACACGTGGGTCACAAAAGTGATGTTTGCTACGCTACCGGGAAGGCGGAGCGACCTCCAAAACACAACTACAACATAGCACCTCTGAAACAGCCACAACATGGAGGGAATGGAGCTCAGAAGAACAATGTTGAACTGAAGCAAACCGATAACAACATGGAATGGAAACATCAAGGGAAAAACAAGGCAAGGGAAAGTAACTATCGAAGGAACCCGAAGGCAACTGAGCATCCGAAAACGGAGTGGTCGGGGCCGGACTTCTTGGGTGAAATGCATTGTGCGGGGGGCATGGAAATGATCATTTTTTCGAACAAGCTTGACCCCATGCAACCCAAAGAACCACTTGCTAGATCCTCGTCTCTTGGAGGCGGACGTGGGAGTAGGCCGAAAGGAGCGGACATGGCACGGCGAGAAGCGGCCTCTGCATCGGGTGACCTAGTGCAACCGAAAGGTCATTTCAAACCTTTTTCCCTAGAGAGGCCCGAGACACAAGGGGTGCCAAGTCACTTGAGCACCAACCGCTATTTCTCCCTCATAGCTCGGGAGAACTTCTTGGAGAATGATATGGAAGACAAGAAAGAATGGGAAGATACCATTTCTCACAATGAAAATGAGGATGAAGCCAATCCCACCCTTATGGAGGCCGAGACGTCTCAAGGAAGGGATGGCCTTCAAATCATTGAATTTCAAGGGGGGCCTTCAAACCCGCCGGGTACGAACTCCTCTTGTTAATCATGTCTTTAAACTTTCTATTTTGGAATGTTAGGGGGATCGCGAACGCGTCAACCCAAAACGTCCTAAAAAGACTAATCAATTTGCATAATATTTGTTTTCTTGCAATAATGAAGCCACTTACTTCCCCTAACCCGGACAAGTTCTCGAAGGCGTTGGGGATGTCCTACAAGGGCTCGAACATCAATGGGAAAATATGGATTTTTGTGGAGGAGGGGGCGGATTTTGTAGTGGAGGATAACTCGGAACAAATGTTTCATGGGAGGTTTACGTGTCCTCGGATACCAAATCCTATTATGCTCTCGGCCGTGTATGCCAAATGCACGAGAGGGGAGCGGCTCGCTCTTTGGGAAAAGATGAGGGACATTACTCAAGTGTTGGAAGAGATGCCTTTGTTCATTGGAGGGGACTTCAACACCATCCTCTCCACTCGAGATAGAACGGGAAGTGACACCAATTGGCAGGCGGAGATGGTAGACTTTGCCGAGGCCATTGAGGATTGCAGACTTATGGACCCAGGAATTGATGGATCAGAATACACTTGGGCAAAGAATGGCCTTATGGAAAGGTTGGATCGGGTGCTAGTCAGTGAAACGTCATCCCAACTGTTTGACGCAATAAGAGTCACTAATCTCCCCCACATTGCTTTGGATCACGGACCAATCCTCGTCAGATGCAGAATGCCGAACAACCACGAGGGTGGCAGAGCGTTCCGGTTCCAAAACATGTGGGTAAGGCATGAGGGCTTTGCCGGGGTGGTGCAAGACGATTGGATGGCTCCTACAGAAGCTCCTCGCCTTCTCAACTTAAAGATCAAGCTTGCAAGGATCAAAAGAAAGTTCAAACGGTGGAACAAAGAGGTCTTCGGGAATATACACGCCAATCTCAAAACTTGTGAAGAGAACATTGCCGTGGCTCAATCGGAGTTCGAAGGAAACCCCTCGGCCCGGAATAGAACGGAGGTCAACAAACAAATAGCCGAGTACATCCTTCTTCTCAAGATGGAGGAAGACTTTTGGCATTAGAAAGCGGCACATCGATGGCTGGAAGAGGGGGATAAAAACACTAGATTCTACCAAAGTTGGGTGAAGCAGAAGAGGATTCGGTTACGAATTCACAAGATTAACTCTAATGGGAGAGAACTTACGGATGACACAGAAATCAAAGAATCGGCGGTCGAGTTCTTCCAAAATCTTCTTGCTCCAGCCTACCCGGAGCTTGCTGACCCGGACCTTAGTCTCTTGCAACAACTCCCCCCCTCGGAGCATTTGGAGGATCTCCCCAAACCGCCGGATGCAGATGAGGTGAAACGAGCGGTATTCGATATCTCGGGCAATAGTGCTCCCTGGTCGGATGGCTTCTCGGCCTTGTTCTTCCAAGCATGCTGGGGTATCGTGGGACCAGACGTGGTGGAAGCGGTTAGGCAATTCTTCCGTGGGGCTCTCCTTCCCCGTAGCTTTACGGCCACGAGTATTGTTCTTATCCCCAAGAAGACTCTACCCGAAACTTGGGGAGACTACAGGCCCATTAGTTTGTGCAATGTGATCAACAAGGTGATAACTAAAATCCTCACGAAACGACTCGCCTCGTTCCTCCCGTGTGTCGTCGCTACAATTCAAAGTGGGTTTGTCAAAGGGAGGCTTCTCAACGACAATGTGCTCCTTGCACAGGAAATGTTCCATGAGCTCCAAAGAAGCACCCCAACCCCGAACGTAGCTATCAAGATCGATATGGCCAAGGCCTATGATCGAGTGCAATGGCCCTTCCTTCTCAAGGTTCTTAAGCAAATGGGCTTCCCGGAGTCCTGGGTGGTGATCATCGAGAGGTGTATTGGGACATGCTGGTTCTCGATCCTCATTAATGGTGCTCCGGCGGGGTTCTTCAAATCCACCCGTGGGCTCAGGTAAGGAGACCCCATCTCCCCCGCCCAATTTGTTCTTGCCGCAGATTATCTCTCGAGATCACTTGTTAAACTGATCATTGGAAACAAAGAGATGACATTCAAAGCCACTCGGGGTAGCTTGGAGATCAGCCATCTGGCCTATGCCGATGATATCATCATTTTCACGCAAGCGGCCGTGGCCCCTCTCAGAAAGCTACGTGCATGCCTTGACCACTATGCCGAGGTGTCCGGCCAACAAATCAACCTTGGCAAGAGCAATTTCTACATTGCCGAGGCCCATTGAAATGGCTGCTTGTCGTGTGAGTGTATGTGTAGTAAACTTCTAGGTCGAGCTACCTAGTCCAATGAATCCACTAAACACTAGGTCTAGGAACTCAAGGTGACACGGAAGACTCTGTCTATGAACACACAAACTCTTGCGTTTCAAAGATCCCTCAACTCGTTATACTATAGATTAGTATAGAGAAGCAGGGGTCGATCCCACGAAGATGGACACGTAAGAAAGCATCTAGAGACTTTGGTTTAGAAAGCGGCTGCTGCCACGCAAATTTGGGTTGAGGTATAACTACGGCTAGACCTAGGCACAAAATCAAACACTAGACCTAGGAAACTGTAAACGTCATGCTGAGATCGAACATCCTTAGGACCACGTAATTTTAAACTAACTTCCTAAACCGAGCAACAATTACTAACTATAGCTAAACAGAACGCAAATAAAAGTGGAGACCAACTCCCAGAAATATCAAGTACGGAAGAAAAGCTGCAACTAACAAACTATGAATTTAACTAACAATGACATGTATAACTTCAACTGAATCAAACACGAAGATGAAGAAAACAAAGCACATACCGAGATTCAAACAAAATGTAAAGATTCGGATGACGGAAACTCGCAACCAATCGGAAATAAAACAGATCTACGTATACTAGACGGAATGAAATGAAAACACGAAAATTAGGCATAAATCCTGATCACTCTGTGGCAGATCTAACCGTCGAAAGCTTCATCCACTCCGGATCCAAGCAGTCCGAACCCAACAACAACCAAACTCACTCCATAACTTCTGATTCAACAAATATACTCTGATCTACACCAGATCCCAACGATTCTACTCTAATAAACAACCAGCACGGAAACCAAACATCCAATTCAGTAACCAACAAGCTCAAAGTAAACGACATCCATAATCAAAACTCAACAACAGCTCAAATACGGAAAACAGAGATTTCATAAACTACGAACGCTTCAAACGAGAACAGGGCCGAGCTTCAAGCAGCGAAGCTTGGTGAAATCAACAACAGTAACTTAAATTAAAGCAAGTAATTGTTTCTTCGCCCTCTGCAAGGACGGTGTTACACCATAATTTTTTTGGAATCAGAAAACAGCCGTGGACCCGAACGTAACCCCTTTCAAAACAAGAAAAATCCCTAAGTGAGCAGAAGTGTGTGAGCTAAGAACCAGAGGCCTCAGTGCCAAAAAAAGGTGCCCCCCCCTGAGCATTGCAAGCTCTCTTCCTTATATAGATGCGATAGGATCTTCTAGAAACCTTCGCAGAAATCTCCATTCTGCCCTTCAGCTTCACGATCCCTCCGTCTTGTCATTTTCCTCCGAATTTGCTCACTTATTCGCCGCAATTGCATGGTCATTGTAATTCGCCTTCTTTGTTCCTTGACCTGGCGAATTCTTCTGCACACCTGGCTTAAGACATGTATTAGACCCTATAATTGTATGAATTCAACCCCTAGACCTATGCATGAAATTAGCCTTATCAAACTGCTCACACTTAAACCATACTTGTCCTCAAGCATGAAAGACAAGAAAAAAGAAATAAGGCGAATTTCAATGCACAGTTCCCATGAACGATTCTACAAACAAGACACGAACAACACACAAACTACTAGACCTAGACATACTACAGATTCACAAAAGAGAAAACAACACTTAAAGAAAGAAAAAAAAACACACAAGCATGAACTAGTTTCAACTTTTAGGCGATCGTCCCCACAAGATTAAGTTCTATCCGATTGACTACAGCCTTCAAATCCTCCTCCTTCCTTGTTCCACCTAAACGGTCTGTCAGTTTGTCAAGATAGCCTATCGATTTCCCAGTTGTTAGGTTAGCTCAATCACTCATTCCTCACCAGGGATGTTAGGATCGATTCACTCTTAAGTCAACGACACACCACTGATGCTTCAGGTTATGAGAGTTTCAACTTACTACAGTCCCCCTTCCCTTTTGATTCCTGGGTCAGGTTACTTATTGCTTCATGTCCTTAGATTTCTTTTTTTTTTCTATTCCTCTTTTTATATATGTGTTTTTTTCCCCTGGACTTCGTCCAGCTTATACCTCCAATTCCTGGACTTCGTCCATCTTATACCTCCAGAACCACATTTTTTCTCCTTCCGACTCTACTCCCTAAACATCAAGTGGCGGCCCCGTTTCTAACATGTTAGCTCAATATGTTTACGCTTATAACTCGCATTATAGTGGGGCTGCACAACTAGGTTATCTAAAGCATCTTCTATCGTCCTTACTTCATTCATACCGCATTCGGCTTATTAAGGTAAAAAGGCCTCAAAGTTGACATGCATCATATCTTCAATCGCTCTTACTAAGGGAATCTTACCTTATTATATCACTAGCTCATGCGACACATAAAAACATTAAACCTAGACTAGACCTAGAGACTCCTAACCACAAAAACAAATACTGCACTCACTCCCTCCCCCTCCCACTTCACTCTAGCTTGTCCCCAAGCTATCCCAGTGAAGGGGGGAAACAGGGAAGTAAAACCCAGTACAAAAAAAACACTCAACAATAAACAAGACAAGACACGCACAAACAACACAAACTTTTCACACTTAGACCGAACATCGGGCTAAGTGGGAGAAGTGCAACAGAGAAAAGCCAAAACATGCATAAAAGAACAACCCCTTCTCACACTTAGACAAATCATTGGGCTAAGTGTGTGAAAGCACAACACATATATACAGAAAAAAGCATGCTGGCAAAGAACATATATAAACTGAAAAGAAAGAAGAAAGGAAAAAAAACAGAAAAGTAAAAGTTACTTGTTCATGGGGGATTCAATTCGGAGTCTGGCCCCCGCAGGAGCCAGACTGGGGCGGTACGTAAGGTCGGGTCACCTTTGCTTTCTTTCTCGCCGGCGAATCCGACTTCTCCTTCACTTCCTCACTCGGTTGCTTGGTCAATGTCCGCTTCACAGTCAAGGTCTTTGATGTCGACGGGGCTAACATTGGTTTAGATGCGGGTGGGGGATGCCGGGGAGTCGAACTCCCTGGCCCTGGCTGGGTGGACACCGTGCTGGGTCTAGTATTCAGTTTCGACTGGGGCTCGGAGAAGTTCTCCTTTATCCATTTTGTCATCATCATCATTAACTGGACAGCCTCCTTCATCTGACCGCTGTGGGCTGACGACATCCCCACCAATTCATTCACACTACCCCGTAGGGCCGCCATTTCTTCTCTGACTCCTCTGATATCTGTCCTCATTTCTGCCACCTCCTTCCTCATCGCCTCAATTTCAACAGTAGTTTTGGACTCGACAACTTCCGGTTCTTGCTTGACCTGGGGCTCCACCCAGCTGACTTCGTAGAAACAAACCTCCTTCCCATGCATGTACAACAACCCCTTGTCTAAAAAGTAGTCAACGTTAAAGATTTCTGGAGGCTCACAGAAAACCACCTCAGGGGACTATTTGGCGATCTTCATTATCGTGTTTCGCTGAAGATAAGCCCCTAAAATGGGAGTCTCACAGAAAACCTCCTTAGTGGCATGAGGCTAGTTGGAGCATTCACATGGAAATACTTGAATGCTAAGCATATTTTATTCCAATTTCAAGAGGTGGCCGATTATGCTAAGGTGCTAAATGGCCATAATGGGAGTACGAATTGGTATGTTGATAGTCATCCGATGAGGGTGTTCAAGTGGGCGCCGGATTTTGACACGTTCTTTGAGTCGCCAATTGTTGCCGTGTGGTGTAACATATTGGGTATACCGGCTCATCTCTATGAGGAATCGGCCCTCTTGGTAATCCGTAAGCTCCTTGGCAAGCCACTACAAGCCGATCATGCCACAATACATCAAAGACTCTCCTTCGCGAGGATTTGCGTAGAGATTAACATCTCTACTCCCCCGACGGAAGAGATCATCCTTAATATCCGAGGCAAAGACTCGAGGTACAAAGTGGCATGGGACCGTATTCCATTGTTTTGTGATAATTGTAAACATGTTGGGCATGAGAAAGAGGATTGCCATGCAGCGGGAAGGAAGTCTCGGGGTAGAGACAAGGGTCGCCGAGCACCATACAAGGAGAACCTCTCAAGCCATGCCGCCAAGTTCATCCACCATGAGTGGCGCCCAAAGGCGAATGCTTGGCCCGACACTCCATCGTCCATTGGACAGTTGGAAAAGCCCAAAGATTGTAACAACCACGCGGAGTACATCGAGGGTACATTGGGTGCGGGATCGTCGAAGTCAAGAGTGGCTAGTAGAAGTCACCCAAGTGTGGATGGATGGCTTCCAATTGGTGTCAAGGAAGAGGAAAGGAAAAGTGCATGAGGGCGATATGCACACCAAGGCTCCACACGTTGATGATTGGCATTTGAAGGAGAATGTTGCTACGGTGACATTTGGGAGTGTCCCATCGGGTGCGAATGATGCGAGCTTTAGCTCCATGAGTGTCGCATGTGGGCGCCCCAACCGGGAGATAGAGTGCCACGTCGAGGACTTTGATCCAGGAGGGCATGTACCTAGCGGAGGTATCCCTATTGCGGGCCTTAGCTAGGTGATGGACGGAAGTGTTGGGGATGCAAAGGTTGTATCAAATGGTAATTGGATTTTGAGAGTATATAGATGACCACCTCTAGTTGTTAGGGAGGCCCTCGTTGTACTCTAATTTGTCATGCCTTGGCGAGTCGTCACTTTTGGGCGACTCGGTGTATGTTTGTTTGTAACCAATGGTTTTGGTAATGCACAAGTGTGGGTCCGCCTCAACCCTCCGCCCATTGGGGTGTGTTTAAAAAAAAAAGAAGATAAGCCCCTAAAAGGTGACACGTGTACATGTGTCGGGAAGGGTTGGCGGTCATTTGATGGCATGTCTGGGCTAACTAGTAGCCTAAATGCACTCGTACTCCCTTGGCCATGCACCAAGTAAGGTATAAATCCGCTGTTGTCAAGGCTGAGTTGGCAGTCCCCATGAGATTGTAACTGATGAAAGTCTGAGCAAATCAAAGTATGCGATTCTCTATATGAAACCCCTTCGAAATACTTGTCTTAAACTGTCCCACCTTCGGGTGGATGATGAGCTCCCAGGCCGATTGTGGTATGAATCCAGGCGTAAACTTCGGCGCTCCAACCACCCGATCATTCCATAGTCCCTCATCATCCTCCGTACGCGTGAACAATCCCATTCGGAGGGACCATTCTCGGATACTCATTTCATGTTCTTCGGTGAATAGACGGAAAGTGATGGAATCGGCATCCAAGCCGGTGGTTGGTTTCAAACGGAATGTAGAAAAGAATTCACGTGCCAGCGCCGTTGGAACCTCCATAGAGCTATGCTTCAACAACCAATCGAAACTGATGGCATCAATGTACTGCCGGAATTCTTCATCGGAATCTATCTCCTTTAATTCTTCGGGATCCTATCATTTTCCATACTTTGCGAGTTTACCCGGACCACTCCGTTCCTTGAAAGTAGTTGCTTAAGATTAGTGAGAGAAGCTCTCCCTTCTCTCTAGAATTCGACCTCTCTCCCTCCCTCCCCTTTGAGGGAGGTGAAATGTGATTGTTGCATCCGACACATGGTGAAGTCCGGTGGTGAGCTGCCGAAGGGGGAGGCCACGGCCTTGATACACACGATGCAACCCCCTTCCTCGCCGGAGTGGAAGTTTCGTTCGATTGCATGGCCCAAAACCAAAAGGGTTGGCACGCCCCACCCGGATAAAGCTCGACAAGCCCTCAAACGAGCCGGTCTTGAATCTGGTTCGGAGGTGAGTCGGCTGGTGTTCGAAATGGCTGATGGACTCGTCGGCAAACTCCATGGTGAAGGGAGGGGGTCGCCGGATGTTAAGCAAGCTCTTATTGGGGAGATGTTGAGCTCTTTAGCTCAAATGGAAAAGGATGAGAAAGCTTCGACAAAAGATTTGGAAGGTCTTGATGGTGAGGGGATGGCCGGAATTGCGCCGGCGCCGGCGCCGGCTGGCCGGGACCTTGATGTCTCATGATTTGAGTATGAGATGGTCAACAAGGAGACCAATGCAAGTACACCCCTCCATGTGACGCCTAGGCTAGAGGATGGGTTGGCATGTGACTCACAAAAGAAGGAAAAGACAAAGGTTACTTTGCTTGGGCAAGAGAATGATGGTCCATTTGAGGTAAATGCCATTTTGAATTCAAAATCAGCACCATGTGCTATCCACCCCCAATTCGGCATTGATGGAGACAAGAGGGACCATGGCACCGACGGCCGACCGCCGGAGTACCCGCCGGAAAACCTGGTCCCGCCAGCGAATGCATTGAAGGAGGCTAAAAACTTGTTCGCACATGGGGGGATAGGGTGCATGGTGGGAGCCTCAACACCACATAAAACCCATAAGGACGAGCCAATTCCACTCGACGCCGGCAAGGTCACACCTTTGGGGACAGCCGGAGACTTTGAAGGTACACCTTATCTCTCCTTTACCGATGTTGAAACGGAATATCTCTCGGAGAAACTAGGACTAGCCATTGTTGGGAAGTTTTCCCACTTACTCCCTTCTTCTTTCCAAATTTAAAAAAGCTTAGGGGGTATGGGGCTAGTTGGTTCTTTCACTTGGAAATACTTGAATGCCAAGCACATCCTACTTCAATTCCAAGATATGGCTGATTATGCTAAGGTCTTAAGTGGCCCTAATGGGAGTCCGGTTTGTATTGTTGACATTCACCTAATGAGGGTGTTCAAATGGGCGTCGGACTTTGATACGTTCGTTGAGTCGCCCATCGTTGCCGTGTGGTGCAATATCATGGGACTACCGGCCCATCACTTTGAGGAATCAGCCCTCATGGCGATCGGCAAGCTACTAGGCAAGCGTTACAAGCGAACCATGCCACAATCAACCAAACCCGGCTCTCTTTTGCTAGGATATGTGTTGAGATCGATATCTCCAACCCCCCGACGGAGGAGATCATGCTAAACATCCTAGGCAAAAATTCAAGACACAAAGTAGCATGGGACCGTATCCCATTGTTTTGCGAGAATTGTAAGCATGTTGGGCATGTCATTGATGAGTGTCATGCTTTGGGAAGGAAGGGTCGTGTTGGAGGCAAGGATTACCGAACACCAACCAAGGCGTTCTACCCTAGCCACGATCACAAGATCATCCGTTGAGAATGGCGTCCAAAGGCGGCGATTAGGGTTGGTACCTCACCGGACATTGATCACACGAACAAGGAAAAAGATAGTGGCAACCAAGAGAAGAACAAGGAGGGTACAATGAACGTCGATCCATTGGCTCCTCGAGCGCCCCTTGGGAGTCAACCAAGCATGGACGAGGATGGATTCCAATTGGTGTCGAGGAAGAGGAAAGGCAAGGCACAGAAGGGAGGCATGCACTCCAATGACCCAACGTCTCGTAGCCAAACTCTAGAGAGAGATGCTCCTCCTTCTCTCTAGCAATCTCACCTCCGTTTAATAATTCGGCCCTCCCCACCCAAGGGATTCCTTCACCCGCCGTCTCCCAACACCTCTCATCGTCAACCTCCACCCCGGTGCGTCATCCCTATCTCTCGCAAGACCAGCCATCCGTGTCCGCCTCTCGGCCGGCCATGCCGGATCCTACCTCGAGCCCCATCCGGGCCCCGCTGGATCCCGACACGGCAAGTACTATCCCGGACCAGCTCATGGTCTTCCACTCGAATGATGCCTCAAACCCGAAGCTTTCGGCCAAAGATCTGAAAATGAAGAGTAAGAAGAGCCGGGTTAGCGCGAGAAAGAGCACACCGGCTCCCCCTACCAAAGGTCATGGTCGGAAAAGGTTCGTGCCTTCACCACTCCCAGAGGACAAGCAACTTCGGAAGAAACTCACCTTCGGTTCGGATGATAGCCCCGTCATTGAGGCCGCCGATGTGAGCTCCGACCATGACAACCCAAGTTGTAAGTCACTCTCGTTCCCATCTTGTCCCAATGACGGCTTGGAAGCAAAAGGGCCGGAAAACCACCTTTTGGCCCACACTCCTCCGGAAGGAGACCACATGGAGCCGGTGGCCCTTGCGATCTTGCCGGCAGGTGCACCGGACCCCCCCTCTGACCAAGGTCCCGCCGTGTATGAGACGATCGTTGGGGAAGGTGACGCCATGCTCACTTGCTTATCCCAAGAGGGTGGGGCTGAACCATGTGCTCCAAAAAGTACCTTGGAGAGTGGGTTAGTCAACTTACCCGAAATGTGCATAGAACCAAAATACCTTTCCGAAAGCGCCTTTGTCCCTTACCAACAAGAGAAACCATGTGAAGACTCGTGCCACCCCCTCCCAATGCAGCAAATGAAGCCAAAAAGGAATGATATCATGCAAGTACTCTCTTTGGCGGCGGCGAAAATCCTTGATTCCGCGGCGGCACAACCCCTCCTCGCCGGCCCGCCGCTGGAAACCGCCTTCCGGTCGATGGAAACCCCGCTCCTCCTTGAATATCAAAAAGAGATCACTCCCCCCAACCCCTTACTTGCTGATGGCCCCACCCTCTCCGACTTCCCTCCAGTTGAGCGAGGGAGAACTAGGAAAATCCGGGACAACTTTGAAAACGGCACGTCGGGTGATGGGGTGAGGCCGGCTTGGCCGAAAGACAGGATGGAATCCAACTCCGTGCGGGCCACGATGGCTCTCGCGGCCCCGACCATGATCCCGACAAGCTCCGAACGGCCCAACGCCACCTTGGGGACCCCTTGGGACAAATTTACCCCAATGCATGTAGATGGTCTGGCCGTAGGACCTCAAGGGGATGGCTCAAGTGGAAACCACCCCCCCAACGAGATCATTAGGCCGATGAATCACACTCAAGGGCGAGAAAGCGGGGCGGCCGAGAAGGTACGCATCAAGCCGATTTCCATGGCCGACATGGTTCGAGGGTTCGAGCGACTACATTGGGGGTGGAACTTGGGATGAGGCTAAGTTATGTCAACTTCACAACCAGGCTGGAATGCCACAAGAGGTTCACACAAATCCTCCATACCCCAATCGTCGCGGGAGAACCGGACGTCCTTCGATGGAAGCTTTCTCGGCTCGGGGAGTTCTCGCTCACTACGACCTGGGAGACTATTCGTACGCAAAGGCCGAGAATCCAAGCTCTCGACGACATTTGGAGGGCTGGCCTTACAAAATCTATTGCAATCTTCAATTGGCGATTATTGTCAAACAGGATTCCGGTTGACTCCAAGTTCCAATGGAGGAAGATTGAGCTTGCGTCGAAATGCCAATGCTGCCCACGGAGGCCTAACACCGAGTCCCTTCAACATCTCTTCATCCGAGGGTGGGGAGCAGCATGTGTCTGGAGGGAGTTCGACGGTTGGTTCGAAGGCTCGGCCCCATCTCTTAGGGTGAACGACACCATCCCGGACAGGTTGCATGTGTGGTCCGCTATGACCCAACAGCATGATAGGAGACACCTTAGTCGAGTCATTCCATACCTCATTCTGTGGTTCCTTTGGGCGGAGAGGAATAGGAGTCGACATGAGCAAATTCAGTTCAAACCGTACAACGTTGTCTGGCAGGTTCACATGTTCATCCACAACAACATGACCAATGGTCACATCAAGCCGAAGCATTGGAATGGAGTGAAACTCGGAATGAGCCCTCCGAATCACCCCGAGACAAGGGGGCCGAGACCGTTAGTTATGCCGGTTAAGTGCACCCCCCGGAACGCACATGGATCAAGCTTAACACGGATGGGGCGTTCTTTGAGGCAACAAACAAGGGTGGCGGAGGGGGTCTTGTTCGGGACCACAATGGGAAATTACTTGCAGCATTTGCAACCCCCCTCGTCGTTCAATCGGCTGTTGAGGCCGAGCTCATGGCCATACACTATGGGTTGGAGGTAGCGAAGGCGTTCAACCTACCCATATGGATTGAATCAGATGCGGAACAAGCTATTAAGTTGCTCAATGGCACGACTTGGGGCCCGACACAAGTTCGCCGCGTCATGGCCCTTTTGGATGGCTTCAAACGTGGACATATTTTCCGGGCCACCTTCATTCATAGGGAGGGCAACAAAGCGGCTGATATGCTCGCCAAAATGGGAGTGGAACAAGATAATTTCCAACAAATGTCCCCACAAAATGTTCCAAGAAGGATTAGAGCCATCATCCGGATGGACGAAATGGGAGTCCCCAATCTTCGGGTGAGAGATGAGGAACGAGAGTAGCACGAGGCACGGAAAGTGGTCACCGATCTTGCTTTGTACCGGACGCCGTAGAGTATGTGGGTGTCGGTCCATCCCCGGATTGACCCCTATTTACTCTTGTGGTGTTTTTGTAATAGGGTGTGGTGTAAATTGTTTTTGTCACTCTAGCTTTAGAAAGATTGGTCCTCTTGTAATCAAGTAATGGCTCTTTGTTGATATATAGGGATGAGGGACCCACGAACCCTCCACCGTGAAGGTGTTTGATTAAAAAAAAAAAAAAAAAAACAATGCTTTGAAGCGACTAGAGTAACAAACTTACCTCGGGTTTCATCGGACCATGGCCCCGTGTTGGTCCGGTGCAGAACCCCACGTACCCACACTGAGGGCAGGCTGTTCCGCTTTCAAAATATGTGGGTTAGGCACGATGGTTTTGCTGATTTGGTTCGGGGTGACTGGAGCCAACCGACCGGGGCTGGAGGACTTCTCAATCTTCAGATTAAGCTTGGCTGAGTTAAGAAAACCCTTAAGCAGTGGAATAAGGCTGTCTTCGGGAACATTCATGACAACCTTAGGGAAATGGAGGAAAAAATCGCGATGGCCCAAGCAGAATTTGAGGAGAGGCCTTCCCCGGATAACAGGGCAGAAGTTAACCGTAGCATTGCCATGTATATCCGTCTTCTCAAGATGGAGGAGGACTTTTGGAGTCAAAAGGCGACCCTTAGATGGCTTGCGGAGGGCGACAAGAACACCAAATTTTATCAAAGCTGGGTCAAACAAAAGAGATTAAGGATGCGCATCCACAAGATCAATGTGGGGGGGAGAGAACTCACGGAGGAATTGGAGATCAGGAACTCTGCCGTGGATTTCTTCCAAAACCTCCTTGCCCCGGGACCCCTCTCACTCCTGGAGCCGGATTTGGGCTTGATTCAGCGCCTCTCACCTTCTCCTGAAGTGGAAGCCCTACCGAATCCACCAAGCGCAGAGGAAGTGAAAAAAGCCGTATTTGACATCTCCGGAGATAGCGCCCCTGGACCGGATGGTTTCACAGCCACCTTCTATCAATCTTGTTGGGATACGGTCGGTATTGATGTTGTGGCCGCTATCCAGCAATTTTTTGAGGGAGCCTACCTACCCCAAAGCATTACGGCCACGAGCATCGTACTCATTCCGAAGAAGCTTGGCCCAGACTCGTGGAGTGATTATCGCCCCATTAGCTTGTGCAATGTTTCAAACAAGATCATCACCAAAATCCTCACAAGGAGATTATCTCCCCTCCTCCCTCAGGTTATTGCGCCAAATCAGAGTGGGTTTGTGAAAGGCCGGCTGCTTAATGATAACGTCCTCTTGGCGCAAGAGATGTTCCATGAACTTCCGAGGAGCGCGCCGCCCCCAATGTTGCGGTCAAGATTGATATGGCTAAAGCTTACGACAGAGTCCAGTGGCCCCTATTGATCAAGGTCATGGACCGAATGGGCTTCCCCGCCAGATGGATCTCCATGATTGAGAGGTGTGTGGGCTCATGCTGGTTTTCGATCTTAATTAATGGAGTTCCATCCGGGTTTTTCAAGTCATCTCGCGGCCTTAGACAAGGTGACCCAATATCACCCTCCTTATTTGTGATTGCTGCGGATTACCTCTCAAGGTCTCTGGATAAACTCATTCTGGGAAAGAAGGAGATGATCTTTAAAGCCTCTCGGGGATGCATGGAGATTAGTCACCTCGCCTATGCCGACGATATTGTAATCTTCACCCAAGCGGCAGAAGTCCCTCTGAGGCAGCTCAGAGCTTGTCTTGATGAATACGCGGGAATCTCCGGACAGCAGATCAATCTTGCAAAGAGTAACTTCTACATTGCCGAAAACATGAGAGGTGTGCCGGCCTAATCCACGCCGAAGGGGGATTCACTCGAGGTGCCTTCCCTTTCCTTTATCTCGGGGTCCCTATTTATCGAGGTGTAAAGCGTACAGACATGTTTATGTTCCTTCGGGAAAATCTTGCCGCGAGGGTCACAGGGTGGGCTCACCGCCACCTCTCGTTTGGAGGGAGACTCACCCTCATCAAGAGTACGCTCGAAGTGGTGCCACTCCACATCTTCCAAGCCATCGAGCCAACCTCCGGGGCGCTCAAAAAATTGGATCAGCAGATGGCTCGGTTCTTCTGGGGATCGACAAGTGAGAGGAAAAAAACACACTGGATCGGTTGGGATCAGATCTGCCTCCCGACGTCCGAAGGAGGGCTCGGAGTTCGAAAAACCAAAGAAGTACTCCGAAGCCTTTAGCATTAAGTTATGGTGGAGATTCCGAGAGCAAAGCTCACTCTGGGCTAGATATATGATGATAAAATATTGCAAGAAGGTCTCCCCCCTTGCGGCCAACCCCTCCGGGCATAACAACCCAACTTGGAAAAGACTCATGCTCACAAGACATCAGGCGAACCCTCACATTCGTTGGGTGGTGGGTAAAGGGGAATCTACTTTTGGGATGACATTTGGGTGGGTGATTCCACTCTTCGGTGCCTTACTTTTGATGATAGAGGCAAACACACTTCCCAGGTCGAAGAATTCCTCAGGGATGGCGAGTGGAATGAAGCCAAGCTCCAACAACTCCATGACCAGGCCGGGCTACCACAACAGGTTATTTCTCAGATCCTCGACACCCCGGTCATTGCAGGGGAGCCAGACACGCCGAGGTGGTTTCTTTCTAGCCTCGGAGAATTTACGCTAGCAACAACATGGGACACTATCCGCACACATAGACCGAGGATACAAGGGCTCGACGACATTTGGACGGCAGGCCTAACCAACTCTATTGCAATCTTCAACTGGCGCCTTCTGTCGAATCGAATCCCAGTTGATACTAAACTCCAATGGAGGAAGATCGACTTGGCCTCAAAATGCCAATGCTGCCCAAGGAATCCGAGCACCGAATCCCTTCAGCACCTCTTCATCCAAGGTCGGAGAGCAACTAGTGTGTGGCGGGAATTCGACGGGTGGTTCGGGGGATCAGCACCTCCCCTACGGATTAACGACACCATTCCGGATCGGCTTGAGACCTGGTCGCATCGGATGCAACAACAAGACCCGAAACACCTTTGCCGAGTAACGCCATACCTCATCCTGTGGTTCCTTTGGGCGGAGCGAAACAGAAGCCGGCATGAGCAAGTCCAATTCAAACCGTACAATGTGGTGTGGCAAGTTCAGATGTACATTTACAATAACATAACTAACGGAAGCACTGGAAGGGAGTGCAAATGGGCATGAGTATTCCGAGCCACCCTGCCTCAAGACGGCCGAGACCACTGGTGACGTCTGTTAAGTGGCACCCCCCTGAAGGCCCGTGGATTAAAGTCAATACGGACGGGGCATACACTGGGGCACCGGACAGAGCGGGAGGGGGAGGAGTGGCACGCGACTGGTCCGGAAAGTTGCTCGCGGCCTTCTCAACCCCCCTTGACGCACACTCAGCCCCAGAGGCCGAATTGATGGCTGCTCATCATGGACTTGAGCTTGCGAGGGTACATGAGCAACCCATTTGGATCGAGACGGACTCAGAACAAGCCGCCAAACTCCTCAATGGCTTTACGTGGGGACCGGCACATCTCCGCCGGGTCATGGCGCGAATTTTCCTCTTCAAGCGCCGGTACACCATGCGCGCCTCCTTTATCTCCCGGGAGGGGAATCAAGCGGTGGACCTGCTCGCTAAGATGGGCCTTGGCCAGCAATGCTTCCTTAGGTTCTCCGCCCAAACAGCCCCAAGACCCCTAAAGGACATCATTAGAATGGAAGAAATGGGAATACCCAACATTCGAGTTCGGTCGGAAGAACACGAGTAGCACAGTTGCCGAGGAAGGAAGGAGTGTTTTATCTTTTGATTTTGTTCATTTGTATCTTGTCTTTTGGAAGGGAGTATGATGAGGTCCGGGTTGTGGGATCCGGACCGCTTTCTACTCCTAATCTTTGTGTTGGCACACCACTTTTGGGTGTGGCCAGGATCTGTATTCAACCTCTTATGAAATATAGGGATGAGGGACCCACGAACCCTCCACCGTAAAGGTGTTTGATTAAAAAAAAAAAGGAGACATGCACTCCAAAGCTCTACACATCGACAATTTGCGTTTGAAAGACAATGTCGCCACGGTGTCATTCGATCGGGATGACTCTAGTGCGAACGAGCCGAGCACTTGCTCAATGAATGTCTCATGTGGGCTCCCCAACCGGGAGAAGGAAGGCTTCATCGAGGAACTTGATCCGAGAGGGATCGTTCATCGCGGAGGTATCCCTATTGCGGGCCTCAATTAAGTGACGGACCTTGGATTTTGTGATGTGAAGGTTGCACCATGTTAATTGTAATAGAATAGTGAAGAGTACATTGATGACCACTCTAGTTGGTAGGGAGGCCGTCGTTGTACTCTAATTGGTTTTGGCGAGCCGTCACTTTTTGGCGGCTCGGTGTTCCTGGTTGTTCGTTGCAATTGTCCTTAGTAATTCATAGGTGTGGGTCCGCCTTAAAAAAACTCCGTTCCTTGTAGGTCGCCGCTCGCTTAGGGTCATCAAATTTCCTCATGGCATCAAGCAAACCTTTGGTAATCCACACTTCTGCAGGTTCGAAATTAAGTTCCTCTTCCGGCTCCTCTTCAGATTCACTGGACCTAGCAGGGCTAACCGGCTCTCTAGCATATGGTACCTTCACCGGGGAAGGGAGGGAGACTTCAATAGCTTTACCACCAGAGGGCCTTTTCGTCTTCTTGACCAAGGAAGAAGCTGCATGTTTGCCCTTCCGTTTCCTTTCCGCCGCCAAGCGGCGCTCCTCCCCATCACTCCCTTCCTCGCTAGGTCTAGGAGGGTTATCCTCCACGGTTTCCATGGGTGCTAGGCCCAGTATTTCACCTTCAGTAGGTGGGACGAAATCATCTATCACGTTTAACAGGCTCCGTCGAGCCTGTCTCCTGGCTTTTCGTTCGTTCACCGGTGAATCCGTCCCTTCCGGGACATCTGCCAAATCCACTATCAGATTCACCCTATCCTCAACGGATTCCTGTACTCCTTCAGTAACGGGAGCCTCTGCCTCCCCAGACAAGCCAGGGGTTGCCCCCTCGATATAAATAGGGGTTTCCCCCTCAACAACCTTCTTTTCAGAAATTAGGGCATCGCCGCCCGCCAACCTCAGAGACAACAGGGGTTTCCCCCTCAACAAACGTCGTCTGCTCCATCTCCACAACCAGATCTCTCCCTTGTTCCTGCTCTCCGCCTACCGCGAATTCTTTTTCCGGTTCACCAGTAAACGGGTCGGCTTCTGCATGTACAGTAGACGATCGGGAAATCGTATCCTCAGGAACTTGCGGCGGTGCGGTGGTTGTGATGGACGTCGACGCGACAGGTGTGGCCTTCCCCATTATTGACGTGAACAGGGCGAAGGCTTTCATCGCCCCTTCCGGCCCGCCAAACTTCTGCATCAACTCTGCCATGAACGTTGCCGTGTTGGAATCGGCAGATCCGGTGGGATTTCCTGCATTTGATGTGTTCTCCATGGTCTGAATCTGAAAATTTTGCAAAGAATAAGGAGGGAAAAGAGATATTTAGGTAGGAATGGGAACAGTTGCAGGCATGATGTAAGCATCCGTACCCCTACCCATAAAGTGGGCTTTGAATATCGAAACCGTATCTCTTCCCTCCCAAGCTAACATTTCTCTGCCCCATGTAAACGCTTCCCTCTCGCAATTCCACACTTAGAGAAAAACAACAAAAATGAAACAACAGGTTCCTAGGCTAAGCTCCCCGGCGTTGTTTGTGATTGCCGCAGAGTATCTCTCCAGGGCCCTCGACAAGCTCATCCTTGGTAAAAAAGAGATGACCTTCAAAGCGGCCAGGAGGTGCATGGAAATCAGCCACTTAGCATATGCCGATGACATTATTATCTTCACTCAAGCAGCTGCAACCCCATTGCGTCGGCTTAGAGAGTGCCTTGACGGGTATGAGAGAGTCTCCGGGCAGCAGATCAATCTTGCAAAAAGCAATTTCTATATTGCTGAAGCGCACGAGCATTGGGCGCATGAAATCAAAAATGAGGGAGGCTTTGCTCGGGGGTCCTTCCCATTCCTCTATTTGGGGGTCCCTATATACCGTGTAGTCAAGAAAACCGAAATGTTCATATTCATTCGAGTGAAGATCGCTAGAAGGATTTCCGGATGGGCGCATCGTCATCTATCTTTTGGAGGAAGGCTAACTCTCATTAAGAGCACTCTTGAGGCAGTTCCTATCCACATCTTCCAAGCCATTGAGCCCACGGCCGGAACCCTTAAGCTACTCGATCAGCAATTGGCTCGCTTCTTTTGGGGCTCGACGACTGAGAAAAAACGGACACATTGGATCAGCTGGGACCAAATATGCCTCCCCACCAAGGAGGGAGGGCTCGGGATCCGAAAGTTCACAGAAGTTCTAAGAGCATTCAACATTAAACTCTGGTGGCGGTTCAGAGAACAGAACTCTTTATGGGCCCGGTACATGATGAGAAAGTATTGCGCCAATTCCTCGCCACTTTCGCCAAGGATCAAGGGAAGGAATAGCCCGACGTGGAGGAGGCTGGCCAAAGCTTGGGCCCACGCTCACCCGCACATTCGTTGGATTGTTGGTCAAGGTAAGATCTACTTCTGGGATGATATATGGCTTGGCAACGTCCCTCTTAGGGGGCTATGTTTCGACGACAGGGGCAGCCCTACAACGATTGTCTCGGATTTTATCACGGATGGTGAGTGGGACGCTCCAAAACTCCAAGTTCTCCACGACCAGGCGGGCCTTCCCCAACAGATCATTGATCAAATTTGCAAAACCCCGATACTCCCCGGGGAGCCGAACATCCCACGATGGACGCTCACGAGGCGAGGAGATTTCTCGCTAGCCTCGACTTGGGAGACGGTCCGGTCGCCTCAACCCATCATCCAAGGGCTCGAGGAGATTTGGACGGCTGGCCTCACAACTACCATCTCTATCTTCAATTGGAGGCTCATTTCTAACCGCATCCCTGTTGACGCAAAGCTGCAATGGCGCAAGATTGAACTCGCATCCAAATGCCAGTGCTGCCCACACAGGCCTAGTACCGAGTCTCTCCAACATCTCTTCATTCAAGGAGTAGGTGCAACAAGAGTGTGGAGGGAATTCGACGGGTGGTTCGAAGGCTCGGCCCCCACTCTCGTGGTCAATGACACGATCCCAACAAGAATTGAGGTATGGGCGAGAAGAGTGCAGCAGCCGGGAAGGAAGCACCTCAGCCGAGCCATGCCTTACCTTATCTTGTGGTTTCTCTGGGCAGAAAGAAATAGAAGCCGCCACCATGATGTTCAATTCAAACCGAGCAATGTGATTTGGCAAATCCTCACTTTCGTCCGAGAAGGCCGAGGATCCGGGGTCATTGAGTCACATGAGCACCAATCGTTATTTCTCCCTCATGGCCCAAGAGAACTTCACGGAGAATGATATGGAGGACAATGAGAATTGGGAGGACTCCTTCTCGCACAAGGAAGACGAAGATGGAGCCAATCCAGCCCTTATGGAGGCCGAGACACCCCATGGAGGGAGCAATCTCCAAATCACTGAATTTCAAGGGGGGGCGTCAATCCCACCGGGTACGATCTCCGCTAGTTAATGATGTCTTTGAACTTTCTAGTTTGGAACGTTAGGGGGATCGCAAATGCGTCAACCCAAAACGTCCTAAAGAGAATAATTAAATCTCATAATATTTGTTTTCTTGCAATAATGGAACCACTTGTCGACCCTAACCCGGACAAGTTTTCAAAAGTGTTGGGGCTGCATTATAAGGGATCGAATGCCAATGGGAAGATATGGATTTTTGTGGAGGAAGGGATGGATTTTGAGGTGGTGGATGACTCGGAGCAACTATTGCATGGGCTGTTCACTTGCCCCCGGACTCCAACACCTATTTTAATCTCGGCCGTGTATGCTAAATGTTCGAGAGGAGAGAGGCTTGCTTTGTGGGAAAAAATGAGGGAGCTGACCCAAGTCTCGGAAGGAATGCCGTGGTTTATTGGAGGGGATTTTAACACAATCCTCTCCGCGGGAGACAGAATGGGGAGTGACACAAACCGCCTGGCCGAAATGGTGGACTTTGCAGAGGCTATTGAAGACTGTGGTCTTTTGGATCCAGGGTATGATGGATCAGACTTTACTTGGGCTAAGAATGGCCTTATGGAAAGGCTAGACAGGGTGCTGATTAATGAGGTGGCGTCTCAACGGTTCGAGGCAATACGAGTCACGAACCTCCCCCGTATTGCATCGGATCATGGCCCTCTCCTTGTCCGATGCAAGATGCCTAATACCCCCGGAGGAGGTAAAGCCTTTCGGTTCCAAAACATGTGGGTACGGCATGAAGGATTTAATGAATTGGTGAGGGAAGATTGGGGGACCCCCACGGAGGCGGCGGGTCTCCTCTACTTGAAGCTCAAGCTAGCAAGGATTAAGAGAACATTAAAATGGTGGAATAGAGAGGTATTTGGGAACATTCACGCCAACCTCAAGTCCTGTGAAGAAAGCATTGCGATTGCCCAAGCGGAGTTCGAAGATGATCCCTCGGCCCGGAATAGAACGGAGGTCAACAAACAAATTGCGGAGTACATCCTCCTTCTTAAGATGGAGGAGGACTTCTGGCGTCAGAAGGCGGCACTACGGTGGCTGGAAGATGGGGATAAAAACACCAGATTCTATCAAAGCTGGGTGAAGCAGAAGAGGGTTCGGCTACGGATACACAAGATCAACGTGAATGGGTGTGAACTCACGGAAGACTCGGCCATCCAAGCATCGGCGGTTGAGTTTTATCAAAACCTTCTTGCTCCATGCAATCCGGTACTTACGGAACCGGACCTAAGCCTCCTACACCGACTTCCCCCTTCGGAGTCTTTGGCGGCCCTCCCCGAACCTCCAGATGCGGATGAAGTGAAAAGAGCGGTCTTCGACATCTCGGCCAATAGTGCTCCTGGACCGGATGGCTACTCGGCTCTCTTTTTCCAAGCCTGCTGGAGCATTGTGGGATCGGATGTGGTGGATGCGGTTAGACAATTTTTCGGTGGGGCCTTTCTTCCCCGAAGCTTCACGGCCACAAGCATTGTACTCATCCCGAAGAAGCCCATTCCAGAGTCATGGGGAGACTACAGGCCCATTAGTTTGTGTAATGTGATCAATAAGGTGATTACTAAGATACTCTCCAAGCGACTAGCCCCTTTACTCCCACGCGTGGTAGCTTCCAACCAAAGTGGTTTTGTCAAAGGGAGACTCCTCAATGATAACGTACTACTTGCTCAGGAGATGTTCCATGAGCTACAACGAAGCACACCGGCCCCTAATGTTGCAATCAAGATAGATATGGCCAAGGCCTATGATCGAGTTCAATGGCCGTTTCTCCTAAAAGTCCTTAAACACATGGGATTCCCCGAGCCGTGGGTGGACCTCATCAAGAGATGCATTGGGTCTTGTTGGTTCTCAATCCTTGTCAATGGGGCGCCGGCCGGTTTTTTCAAATCTACCTGTGGCCTTAGGCAAGGGGACCCCATCTCTCCCGCCCTATTCGTCCTGGCCGCGGATTACCTCTCGAGACTTCTTGATAAACTCATCCTCGGCAACAAAGAAATGACGTTCAAAGCAACCCGGGGAAGTATTGAGATCAGCCACCTCGCCTATGCAGATGACATCATCATCTTCACGCAAGCGGCGGCGAACCCTCTCCGGAGGCTACGAGCATGCCTTGATCATTATGCCGAGGCGTCCGGCCAACAAGTCAACCTTGGGAAAAGCAATTTTTTCATTGCCGAGGTTCATGAAGGGTGGACAAACACAATACAAAGGGAAGGAGGATTCACTCGAGGTACGTTCCCGTTCCTTTACCTTGGAGTCCCTATTTACCGAGGTGTGAAGCGCTCGAGCATGTTCTTGTTCCTCCGTGAGAAAATCGCGGCTAGGATCTCTGGGTGGGCCCATCGACACCTCTCCTTTGGGGGGAGACTTACTTTGATTAAAAGCACACTCGAAGCGATACCACTTCATATCTTCCAAGCTATCGAGCCTACGGGCGGTGCCCTCAAGCAATTGGATCAGCAAATGGCCCGTTTCTTTTGGGGGTCAACTAATGAGAAGAAGAGGACGCACTGGATAAGCTGGGAACAGGCTTGTCTACCAACGGCCGAGGGGGGATTGGGCATCCGGAAGATCAAGGAAGTCTTAAGAGCCTTTAACATCAAGTTATGGTGGCGGTTTAGGGAACAAAATTCCTTGTGGGCTACGTACTTAATGGCTAAATATTGTCAAAAGGTCTCCCCGCTAACAGCTAGACCATTGGGGAGGGGAAGCCCTACGTGGAAGAGGATTCTGAAGGCTCGGCCTCTTGCTCAACCGCACATTCGATGGGTGGTGGGAGAAGGGAAGATGCTATTTTGGGATGACTTATGGCTTGGAGAGACGCCTTTGAGAGAACTTAGCCTTGATGATAGAGGAGGGCCTCTCGCTCGGGTGGCGGACTACATTAAGGATGGTGCATGGGATGAGCCTAAATTGCGGAATCTCCAAGCGCAAGCTGGCCTAGCACAACATATCGTCCAAAAGATCCTCGACACACCCATCATCTCGGATGGGCCGGATGTACCAAGATGGAGATTATCAACCAATGGAGAGTTCTCACTTGCTACTACATGGGAGACTTTACGAAGTCAAATGCCGATTGTGCAAGGCCTCGACGACATTTGGAGAGCGGGCCTCACGTCCTCTATGGCCATATTTTTATGGCGACTCTCTCCAACCGCATTCCGGTGGACACAAAGCTGCAATGGAGACGAATGGAATTGGCCTCCAAATGCCATTGCTGCCCACATAGACCAGGGATTGAATCCCTCCAACACCTCTTCATTCAAGGGGACGAGGCTCACGGGATATGGAGGGAATTTGACACATGGTTCGAGGGTCCGTCACCACCCCTCCGGATCAATGACACCATACCGGAATGACTTGTGGTCTGGACGAGAAGAGTTCGGCAACCGGGCAAAAAACACCTAAGCAGGGCCATGCCGTATCTCATTTTATGGTTCATTTGGGCAGAACGGAATAGGAGCCGGCACCAGTCCGTACAATTTAGGCCTTTCAATGTCATTTGGCAAGTTCAAATCTACATCCGGAATAGTATGACGAACGGGATATACAAGAAGAAGCATTGGAAAGGGGTACGTCTTAAAATCAATGTCCCGAGGCATGATGAAATTCGGAGCCCTAGGCCGCTCGCAGTAGCAATCAAGTGGCAACCGCCGGAGGACCCCTGGATCAAGCTCAACACCGATGGTGCATACTTGGAAGAGTCGGATAAAGTCGGGGGAGGTGGTATCATCCGAGATCACACGGGCAAAGTGCTTTCAGCCTTTGCATCCCCCCTTGAGGCCCACTCCGCCCTTGAGGCGGAGCTCCTTGCCATCCAACTCGGGTTAGAACTTGCCCTGGAATTCAACCGGCCTATCTGGATTGAGTCGGATGCACAACAAGTGGTCCAGCTCCTTAATAGCATGCGATGGGGGCCGGCACACACGAGCCGGGTGGTGGCGCGGATCTCCCTCCTCAAGCGACAACGAGGTGTGCGTATCACCTTCACCCCCCGGGAAGGGAATAGGGCCGGAGACTTACTTGCAAAGATGGGAATTGACAGTCTCAACTATTGCCGTATGAATGCCCACACGATGCCGAGACACCTCGCTGCAATTACTAGGATGGATGCACTTGGAGTCCCGAACATTCGGGTCCATCATAATGATGAAGAATAGTATAGTGTTTTGGAGGTTGGGAGGGTACCACCGTTGTTTTCTTGATTCTTTGTATTTTGTGTTTTGTAATGGTGTAGGATGAGGTCCGGGTTTATGGCTTGGGACCGCATACTACTCCTAAGTTTGTGAGGACACACCACTTTTGGGTGTGGCCACGTATTGTAATCGTCACTTTTTGAAATATAGGGATGAGGGACCCACGAACCCTCCACCATGAAGGTGTTTGGTTAAAAAAAAAAAAAAAATCCTCACTTTCGTCCGAAACAGCATGGCCAATGGGAGGCTTAAGCCAAAGCATTGGAGAGGGGTTAGGCACGGAGTCAGTATCCCAAGCCATGCCGAACCTCAACGGCTACCGCGACTCGCTATGATGGTTAAGTGGGAACCACCGGATCAGGCCTGGATCAAACTTAATACGGACGGGTCCTTTAACGAAGCAACAGGAAAAGCTGGGGGAGGCGGCCTCATTCGAGACCATTTGGGTAAGGCGCTCGTCGCCTACGCGCTCCCTCTCGAAGCACATTCACCACTCGAAGCCGAACTACTCGCCATGCACCACGGCTTGATGCTGGCCTCGGAGCTTGAGAAACCAATTTGGCTCGAATCGGACGCCGAGCAAGCACTCAATCTCATTAAAGGGCCAAGTTGGGGGCCTGCTCACACTCGCCAAGCCATTTTTTTTTTTTTTTTTTTTTTTTTTTTTTATCAAACACCTCTACGGTGGAGGGTTCGTGGGTCCCTCATCCCTATATTTCCAAAGGCGGTAATTACAAGGCGTGGCCACACCCAAAAGTGGTGTGCCGTAACAAATCAAGAGTAGTATGCGGTCCAATCCCACAAGGTTCGGACCTCATCATACTCTTTTCCAAAATACAATTAACCAAAAAGCTAGTCACTATTGTCTCCCATCGTCTCATTATCAACTTTAATGCCCGTTCCCGTCAAGGTATCGGATGTGCGACACTCCCATCTCGTCCAATCTAACCAAGTCCAACAGTTCTCTCGGTGCTGAGTTGTAGTGCATTCGTAGACCACTGTCTTGGACTAGCCCCATTTGATTGCCATGGCTAGGGGTAGCGCCCTGATTGCCGCCGCTTGAGGGATGTTGATTCCAAGTTTAACTCCCTTCCAATGTTTCGGCTTCAAGCTTCCATTGGACATAGCATTCCGAATGAACATGTGGACCTGCCATACCACGTTTTGTGGTTTAAACTGTGTGCCTTGGTGGCGACTCCTGTTTCTCTCCGACCAGATAAACCACAGAATGAGGTATGGAGTGGCTCGGCTAAGATGTTTCTTGTTCGGCTGTTGGTACCTTCGCGCCCACACTTCGATTCTCGTAGGGATTGTATCATTGATATGGATGCGGGGGAACGGGCCTGTGAACCAACCGTCAAACTCACTCCATACTCTGCGAGCTCCATGTCCCTGGATGAAGAGGTGTTGGAGGGACTCGGTATTCGGTCGGTGGGGGCAGCATTGGCACTTAGAGGCTAGCTCAATCTCCCGCCACTGAAGCTTCGTGTCAACCGGCACCCGATTGGAGAGAAGCCTCCAGATAAAGATGGCTATTGAGTTGGTGAGGCCTGCCTTCCAAACGTCCCCCAAACCTTGGATGATCGGGTTTCGCCCTCGAAGTGTGTCCCATGTCGAAGCCACCGTGAATTCCCCATGTTTAGAGAGGTTCCACCTCAGGATATCCTGTTCATCATGGAGGATCGGTGTATTAATGATGCCATCGATAACATGCTGAGGGAGGCCGGCCTGATTGTGAAGAAGCTGAAGCTTGGGCACATCCCAACCCCCATTAGTAATGAACTCCGAAACCCGGGTGGTTGGTCTTCCCCTATCATCAAGACTAAATTCCCTCAGAGGGCTATTGCCAAGCCAAATGTCATCCCAGAAGTAGATGTCCCCTTGTCCCACTAGCCATCTCATGTGCGGTTGTGCGAGGGGCCATGCTCTTGAGAGCCTTCTCCACGTAGGGCTACTCCTGCTCGGCAGTCTCAAGGTGAGCGGTGTGGAGTTGGTGCAATATTTTGCCATCATGTATCTTGCCCAAAGGGAGTTTTGCTCCCGAAAGCGCCACCAAAGTTTGATATTGAAGGCGCGGAGGACCTCCATAGTTTTCCGGATCCCAAGGCCTCCTTCATCAGTGGGCCGACACATTTGTTCCCAACCAATCCAATGGGTCCGCTTCTTCTCATTCGTAGACCCCCAAAAGAATCGGGCCATTTGTTGATCAAGTTGCTTAAGGGTACCGGCCGTGGGCTCGACGGCTTGGAAGATGTGTAAGGGGATCGCTTCAAGGGTGCTCTTAATCAACGTAAGCCTTCCTCCAAAGGATAGGTGACGGTGTGCCCATCCTGAGATCCTTCTTGCAATCTTTTCTCGTAGAAAGAGGAACATGTCCGTGCGTTTGACACCACGATAGATAGGTACTCCGAGGTAGAGGAAAGGGAAAACCCCTCTAGTGAAGCCCCCTTCCGCCTGGATCGAGTTTGCCCAATGCTCATGGGCCTCGGCAATATAGAAATTACTCTTAGCAAGGCTGACTTGTTGGCCGGAGACTCTTTCATACTTTTCAAGACAAGCTCTTAGCCGGCGCATAGGATTTGCCGCCGCTTGGGTGAAGATGATAATGTCGTCCGCATAGGCTAGATGGCTGATCTCCATGCATCTCCGGGAGGCTTTGTACGTCATGTCCTTTTGGCCGAGGATGAGCTTATCTAATGCTCGGGACAGGTATTCCGCAGCGATCACGAACAGAGCGGGGGAGATCGGATCTCCTTGCGGAAGTCCACGAGTTGATCTAAAGAAGCCCGCGGGTGCCCCGTTAACAAGGACCGAGAACCAGCAATACCCAATACACCTCTCCATAAGTGAAATCCATGAATCCGGGAATCCCATACGGCGTAAAACTTTGAAGAGGAAGGGCCATTGGACCCTATCATAGGCTTTAGCCATGTCAATCTTTACTGCCACATTAGGCGCTGGGGAGCATCTAGCAAGCTCATGGAACATTTCTTGAGCCAGAAGTGCGTTGTCGTTAAGGAGCCGACCTTTGACAAAACCACTTTGGTTTGGGGAGATGACCTGTGGGAGGAAAGGAGAGAGTCGAGAGGTGAGTACCTTGGTAATGATCTTGTTTAAAACATTGCAGAGACTGATGGGTCGGTAGTCGGTCCATGACTCCGGCGATGCCTTCTTTGGGATAAGGACAATGCTTGTGGCCGTGATGCTCCTTGGCAGGAAGGCCCCTCTGAAGAACTGTCTGATTGCTTCCACTACCTCCGGCCCCACAATGGACCAGCAGGCTTGATAGAAGGTGGCCGAGAAGCCATCAGGTCCGGGTGCACTATCTCCGGAAATGCAAAAGGTGGCACTCCTGACCTCGTCCGCACTTGGAGCATCTGCGATGTCAACGAACTGCTCGGCTGAGTGGACCTGCTGGATTAGGTCGAGGTCTGGGTCTTCAAGTGTCGGATTGTTGGGGGCAAGGAGTTGTTGGAAGAACTCCACTGCGGACTTTTTAATCTCGGCTTCCTCGGTGAGCTCCTGCCCATTGACACGAATTGAATGGATGCGGAGACGGACCCTCTTTTGTTTCACCCAGCTTTGATAGAACCGGGTATTTTTGTCTCCCTCGGCAAGCCACCTCAAAGCTGCCTTCTGTCGCCAAAAATCTTCTTCCATTCTCAGCAAAAGGATGTACTCGGCAATGTGTTTGTTGATCGCTGTCCTGTGCTCCGGAGTCGGCCTTGCCTCGAAACTAGATTGGGCCAGAGCAATTTCTTCCTCCTTTTCCTTTAGATTAGCATGGATGTTCCCAAAGACCTCTTTGTTCCACTCCTTAAGGGCCTTTTTAACTCTGGCCTGCTTGATTTGAATGTTTAGGATTCCACCCGCCCCCGTGGGTTCCTCCCATGCTTTTTGCACTACGGCCATGAATCCTTCATGTCGGATCCACATGTTCTGGAACCTGAATGCCTTGGCTCCAGCGGATGTGTTCATCTTCGTGCACCTGACAAGAATTGGTCCATGGTCCGAGGCAACCCGGGGGAGGTTCGTAACCCGAGTAGCCTCGAAGGTCTTAGTCCAATCCTCACTGACAAGCACTCTATCCAACCTTTCAAAGAGGCCATTCTTGGCCCAAGTGAATGCCGCTCCATCGAAACCAGGATCAAGCAGCCTACAGTCTTCCGTTGCCTCCGCAAAATCAACCATCTCGGCTTGCCGGTTAGTATCACTTCCGACTCTGTCTTGGTGTGATAGAATGGTGTTGAAATCGCCACCGATGATCCAAGGTGTTCCCTCGAGAGGCCCGGCAATCTCTCTCATCTTGTCCCATAATTGATGTCGTTCAGCCCTTGTACATTTGGCGTACACGGCTGAAATGGCCACCGGCCTAGCAAGGCGGTGGGACTTGAGGTAACCGTGAAGGATTTGTTCCGAGTCATTCTCAATATCAAAAGTGGACCCCTCTTCCGCGAACATCCAAATCTTCCCGTTCGTGTTCGAACCAATGAAGGGCAGCCCCAAGGCCTTAGAGAATCGGTCCGGGTCCGGGTGTGTGAGCGGTTCCATTATTGCAAGAAATAAAACATTATGACAATCAATAAGTCTTTTTAGAACGTTTTGAGTGGGCGCATTCGCAATCCCCCTCACGTTCCAAAACATGAAATTGTACGACATCATTAACAGGAAGGGTGCGTACCCAAAGAGGCTGAAGGCCCTCCTTGGTAGTCAGTGCGGTGTTGCTCTTTGTTCGGGGCGACCTCCTCGGCATCGTCGGCCGAACTGTTGCCTCCTAACCTCTCGACCCCCATGTGCAACTCCATGGGGTCTTCGTCCGCATCCCCACAATTCTCAACATCAAATTCTCCGTTCGCCATGAGAGAGTAATATTGGTTAGTACTCATGTGGTTCTTTGCCGAGAAGAACCCTCGCCCCCTTGTCAAGGCATGGCGCGCGCCTCCTCTCGGGTTCCCTCGACGAGCTGGTGAGACCGAGCGCCTCGCATTAGGGGAGCCCCACTCCACGTCCATGTTCCCACGTGGTGATGGTGGTTCGGAGGTGGGATGCAATGGGTTCCCCCGGTTCGGTGGGGACTTCCCAACCTCGGTCCCGGCCTTGAGCCCGGCATTTTGAGTTCCGGAGCTCGGTCCGCTCCCCAAAGCAGAGTCCGGCATTTTAGAGTCCGGTCTTGAGCCCGGCATTTTCGAGTTCGGTCCCTCCCAGGAAGTACCACCGATATCCTCCCCATTTGTTTTGTTATTGTTTGGTCGATCACCGGCCTTGCCTTGCTTCTTCCCATAACGTTTCCATTCATTGGAGCTGGGGGCATTCTTCCCCGTATCTTGCTTCCCCTTCTCGGTTTGTCTCTCGGGTTGTGACTGTTTAGGCGGGCCGTTGTGGTAGTTTCTCTTTGGCGGCCGTTCCTTCTTGCCCGTCGCATAGCACACCGCACTTGCATGGCCGACGTGTTTACATTCTTGACAATATGATGGTATCTTGTCCCATCGGACCCACTGCACTGTTTCTCGCCCACCAAGGTCAAGGATTATCTCTTCGGTAGGCGGTTTTGTGATGTCTATCTCGACGCAAATTCGGGCAAATGAAAGCCGAGTCTTGTTTGCCGTGGCTCGATCAATCTGTATTGGAGTGCCGAGAAGCTTGCCGATGGCGAATAAGGCGGATTGGTCGAAAAGATGAATGGGGAGGCCAATTAGGTTGCACCAAATTGCCGCAATGGGGGACTCGCAGTATGCATCAAAGTCCGGGGACCATTTGAAGACCCTCATCGGGTGACGGTCAATGAGCCATACGGGCGTACCCCTTGGGCCTCCAAGGATTCGGGCATAGTCCGCCAAGTCCTCGCATTGAATGAGAATATGTTTAGCATTAATGTACTTCCAACTGAATCCACACCGGAGTTTAATATTATCGAGAGTCTTTTGGATTTGCAGTCCGGTAGGGATAGAGTGAGAGAACTTACCCACAATGGCGTGTCCCATGCTCTCAGCAAGCTTTTGAGTTTCCGCTCCGGAGAAGTAGATGGCCGGGATGCCGTCGGACACTGAAGCAAATCCAATGTTCTGAAGCTTATCCGGCTCAAAGGCTTGAGGGCCGTTAGGGTCAGTCGAGCCTTTAAGCATGTCCGCCATCGTTTTCGGCCGGCCGGGGTGGCTTGAGGTGCCATCACCCCCGCCATGTAGCGTGTTACTCGCCGAGCCCGACGGAGTACCCTTAAGCAAGTCCGCCATCGATTTCGGCCACGCCGAGGTCCCCGGGGTAGCTTCTACCCCCCCATGTTGAGTAACTTCATTTGGCCCTTGTGTTGCGGCATTCGCCGAGGGCTTAGGTGTATTTCCTTTTCTCTTCGGGTTGTTGTGTTCGGCTTTTCCATTCTCGGTGTGGATCTTCTCGGCACCATCGTTGTCGTTGTGTACCCTTCTCGGCTTTTCCATTCTCGGCAGTTCGGCTTTTCCTTTCTCGGTGTGGACCTTCTCGGCCTCTTCATTCTCGGTGTGGATCTTCTCGGCATCATCCATTGGCGTATCGTTGGGTGTTGGTATTTCTCTTGTCAATACGCCCATCTCGGCACTAGGCGTGGCCTTGTTCGTTGTCTCGATAATAAGCTTTTCTCGGTTGGCGTTAGGGTTCGCCTTAGGTCGCGGCTGGCCGAGCTCCACACAATAATGTTCCGGGCTGGCCTCAAACGTAGCTCGGATCTTGCTAGTTCGTCCTCGTTCGAGAGGGGGGAAGTCCTCAAGAGATGCCCCACTCCCATTCCAAGGTGTGTGTGTGACACTTTGCATGCATCCCGAAGAGTTTTGGGGGAACTCCGGTGGTTTGTGACTGGCCGTCGGTAGGTTTCCGGCACGGAGAGGCTGCGCCGCCGCTGCATCGAGCGTTTCCACCGAGTCCAACGCTGCAAGATGAAGGATCTCATCTAGTTTTGGGTTCCTTGGTGGGGATCCGAACGATGCAACTCGTGCCATGTTAGAGGGGAAAGGGGGGGGGGGGCACTTTCAAGGGGGGCTTTTGTACTTGCTATCATTTTAGGCAAGTTTGCTTTTGTACCTGCTGGCTTAGGTAGGAAAGGTGGATTAGTGCTTTCAAAGTCAACTTTTGTCCCAGCCTCCAGATTAGGTAGGTTTGCTTTTCCACTTTCCAATGGGGCAAGGACAGCACATGGGGCAGCTTGTGCTTCACGTGACCTAGCAAGTCTTGGCTGGGGATTGTGGAGGGAGGGGACTTCACCGGAAACGGTCATAAGCTCGACGGCGGGAGCAGCAGTTTCCGGCGAGCCGCCTCCTTCCGGCACGGTTCTACCGTTGGGGGCATCGAACTCTTCTTCACATTCATTCCAGTGCTCCACTTCCTCTTCCTTCTTATGAGGCAAGTCGGGGTCCTCCAACCTGAAAGAGACCCCCAAGTCGAGGGACGGAGTCGCCGGGAACAGGGATCCTTTGCATTTGGAACTACCGGCCGAAGGTCCTTCCTCCTCACCGAAGTCTATCTTCTTCCTTAGTTGCTTGTCCTCGGGCATCGGAGACGGGACAAATCTCTTACGACCATTGCCTTTGGTAGGAGGCGCCGGCGTACTTTTCCGGGCTTTGAGCTTTGCTTTAGCCATTTTTAGTTCCATGGATTTGGTCGGACGTTGAAGGGAAGCGGCCTCACCAGCTCGGAAGACCATTTGCTGATCGGAGAGGACCCGAGCTTCCTCATCCCCGGGAACAATGTCAGGCAAATGATCCGGATTTAGGGCCGGAGTGTCTCTCTTTTCGTCGGGGTCCGGCGGTTGCCCCATTGTTTCGGCCAGCCGGGCGGGCTTCGGCAAGGTATAGCCAAGACGTGGAGTAGAGGTTAACGGGAGCCGCGAGCCAAGTCCGACGTTGAAGTGGCTTTCGTCGGGGATGGGCCGGGGTTGACAGGCGGAGTGGGATTGGGAGGTGGCCGACAGGGTGGTGAGGGTGGAGGGGCGGGTGGCGACGTGAGGGATGGGTGGGTGTTTTCCGGCGATGCAATAGGGAGTTATTTTTGAGAGAAGGGAGAGCGTCTCTCTCTAGACTCCTTCCTTTTTGGGTAAAACAAAAGCACACTCGCCAAGCCATGGCCCACATGACCTTACACAAGTGTCAACTCACACTCCGAACTACCTTCATCCACCGTGAAGGCAATAAGGCGGCTGACTTACTTGCGAAGATTGGTGTCGACTTGAGTCACAGTCGAGTCTTGGAGGCCCAAGACTTACCGAGAGCCATCCAAGATGTCATTCGAATGGAACAAATGGGGATTCCGAACTTTCGGGTCCGTGCCGAGGAAGATGCTTACGAGGACACCGTAGAGTAGGCGGGTGTCGAGCCATTTGTGACACGACCCCTACTTACTCTTGTGGTGATTTGGCCTTTTGATTGTCCTTGTTTTGGTTGTAATAGTTAGTTGTAATAGCCGCTTGTAACCCTAAGCCTCGAGCTAGGCTAATTGTAACCGAGAAATATTTTGCTATATAGGGATGAGGGACCCACGAACCCTCCACCGTTAAGGTGTTTGACAAAAAAAGAAAAAGGTTCCTAGGCTAAGGATTCAAAGGTGACAAAGCAATTTCCCTTAAGAAATCTGGCATTCCGAAAATATTTTTGGAAGATTAGAATTTTTTCTTTGTTTGGATTTTTTTCATTTTTTAAAAAAACGATTAAATTATTTACACATTCAATTTAGCACTCTCGAGATTCCATGGTTCAGTGAATAGATAAAAATAAACATTCCAATTTACTTGACCCAGGAATTCATCGAGAGCACTGCTTGCCAAACTGACTAGACGATAATGGAGAGTGAGCGTAGTGGCATTTCCTCCACTACACACAACTCAGAATTATCCCTAAAAACCTTCACCCGATGACCATTAACAAGAAAGGGAGTAGAGTTTGAGGCACTTCCCTGGATCTCCACAGCTCCGTTTGCTCGAAGGCCAACAACAATGTATTACCCATTTGGGCTTTAGCTTCCCAGGCATCAGTTTGAGGCTAGATTGGAAAAGGAGAACTTTCTGACCAACGTGAAGTTCATTGACCCGGAGGTTTTTGTCATGCCATAGCTTCGTCTTCTCTTTGTACCACATCACGGACTCACAAGACTCAAGCCTTAATTCCTCCAGTTCTTGAAGAAGGCTCCGAAAGAACTCAACCGCCGAGTGCCGTATCTTTGTTTCTTCCGGAATCTCCCTGCCATCCACAATGATAGAGTGAATTCGGAGTCAAACTCTTTTCTGTTTCACCCAGCTTTGGTAGAATCTGTTATTCTTATCTCCATCTGCAAGCCACCTTAGTGCCGCCTTTTGCCTCCAGAAATCCTCCTCCATCCGGAGTAGTAGAATGTACTCGGCAATGTTTTTATTGATCTCGGTCCAGTTCCGCGGCGTTGGGTCAGCCTCAAAATTGGCTTGAGCATGCGCGATCCCTTCCTCCATTGCTTGGAGATTGGCGTGAATGTTGCCAAAAACCTCCTTGTTCCAAGCCTTAAGGGCCTTTTTGCACCTAGCAATCTTAGTTTGGAGATTTAAGAGCCCACTCGCCCCTATCGGTTGAGCCCAAATATCTTGAACGAGCTGCAAAAAGCCGTCGTGCCGGACCCACATATCTTGGAACCGGAAGGCACTACCCCTCGAGGGCGGCCTCGGCATCGTACACCTCGCAAGTTTCGGACCATGATCCGAGGATACCCTTGGGAGATTAGTCACCCTCGTTGCCTCAAACGCATTTGTCCATGCCTCATTGACAAGCAGCCTGTCCAACCTTTCAAACAGGCCATTTTTAGCCCAAGTGAATTCCGCACCATCAAACCCCGGGTCCAGAAGCCTACAGTCTTCAATGGCGTCGGCAAAATCAATCATCTCTGCTTGCCGATTGGTTTCACTACCAACCCTGTCTTCGTGTGCAAGGATCGTATTAAAGTCCCCTCCAATCAGCCACGGTGTTCCTTCCATCCGAGTTGATATCTCCCTCATTTTATCCCACAGGGGATGTCGCTCCAATCTATTGCATTTAGCATATACCGCCGAGATGGAAATATAGTTCGCCATGCGGTGCGAAGTTAGCCCACTTCGTTTTTGGGGACATGCCTTGCTTTCTGCAAGCCATATTTTAGACAATTTACCATCAAAATCCGTACCTACTACTCCTTATGAGTTGTGACTGGGCGCAAGCCCAATCTAGCACATCTCAAGATTTGGGGTTGCCCGGGTCATGTATTAGAAAAGGATCCAACTAAGCTAGGATCAAGGACGGAGGTATGTTTGTTTATAGGATACCCCATAGGAACGAAAGCTTATGAATTCTTTAGTCTCCGAGATAAGAAAGTAATTGTGAGCACTCATGCCACATTCTTAGAGGAAGACTATGTAATGAATCATAAACCCAGCAGTGAAGTGGCTCTTGATGAGCTAACTTCTGTCACAAATTCCATTAACCAAGAACGAGAACCACGTGTACAAATAATTCCAGAAACTTCAACTTCTATTCCAAGAATTGTAGTGCCGCGCCGCAGTGGGAGGGTCTCACATGAGCCCGAAAGATGCATTGGTTTGGGTGAATCTATGGTTTGTGGAAGCGCAGGCAGATGTCGATCATTGCGAATGGGTGAAAGCAATTGATTCGGAACTACAATCTATGATTTTTTTTTTTTTTTTTTTTTTTTTAATCAAAAACCTTTATGGTGGAGGGTTCGTGGGTCCCTCATCCCTATATATCAACAACGAAAGGTAACAGAACATGGCCACACCCATAAGTGATGTGCCAGATCAAACTCAGGAGTAGTGTGCGGTCCGGTTCCACATACCCGGACCTGGACCTCATCCTACTCCCTTTCAAAACCAAAATACAATTGAACACATACAAAAGCCCATTACTTCTACCTCTACGACATCCGGTACGAATCAGGATCGATGGCAACTTTCCGGGCCTCGTGCTACTCTCGCTCATCATCTCTCACCCGAAGATTGGGGACTCCCATTTCGTCCATCCGGATGATGGCTCTAATTGTTGCTGGAACATTTTGTGAGGACATTTGTTGGAAATGATCTTGTTCCGCTCCCATTTTGGCGAGCAAATCGGCCGCCTTGTTGCCCTCCCTAGGGATGAAAGTGGCCCTGACGGTATGTCTACGCTTAAAGCCATGTAGCCGGGCCATTACACGGCAAACTTGTGCCGGGCCCCAAGCCGAGCCATTGAGCAACTTAATGGCTTGTTCCGCATCTGCTTCAACCCAAATGGGTAGGTTGAACCCCTTTGCTACCTCCAACCCATGGTGAATGGCCATAAGCTCGGCCTCAAGAGCCGAGTGAGCGGCGAGTGGGGTTGCAAAAGCTACAAGCAGCTTCCCATTGTGGTCCCGAACCAGACCCCCTCCGCCGCCCAAGTTTGTTGCCTCAGAGAACGCCCCATCCGTGTTAAGCTTGATCCATGTGCGTTCCGGGGGATGCCACTTAACCGGCATAACTAACGGTCTCGGCCCCCTTGTCTCGGGGTGGTTCGGAAGGCTCATTCCGATTTTTACTCCCTTCCAATGTTTCGGCATGATGTGTCCGTTGGCCATGTTGTTGTAGATGAACATGTGAACCTGCCAAACAAAGACGTCTACGATTTGTCCGTCCTACCCGAAGGCTGTACTGCTATTGGGAGCAAGTGGATATATAAACGTAAATGTGGACCCGATGGACGAGTTAAAGTCTTCAAGGCAAGACCAGTGGCTAAGGGGTATACCCTAAAGGAAGGTGTCGATTACGACGAGACCTTCTCCCCAGTGGCCATGCTCAAATTGATCCGGATACTATTGTGTATAGCAGCTTATATGAATTGAGATGTATGGCAGATGCACGTTAAGACTGCGTTTCTAAACGGCGGTCTTGAGGAGACCATCTACATGGAACAACCCGAAGGTTATGCCATAAAGGGCAAGGAACACATGGTTTGGAAGCTTAAGAAGGCCATTTATGGCCTTAAGCAAGCATCTAGATCATGGAACCAGTGTTTCGATCAAACTGTTCGCAAGTTTGGATTTGAAAAATGCCCAAGTGAAAGCTGTGTGTACAAGAAGGTTGAAAAGGGAAATGTAGTGTTCTTAGTTTTATATGTAGATGACATTCTTCTAATTGGAAACAATAAAAAGATGTAGTCAACAGTACGAACTTGTTTGTAAAACCAGTTCGAGATGAAGGATATAGGAGACGCGGGACACATCCTCGGGATCAAGGTTCTTTGGAATCGATAAAAGAAGATGTTGTGCTTATCTCAAGAACCTTACCTCGAAACAGTACCTTTTAGACATGGCATCCATCTATCTCAAGAGATGTGCCCCAAATCGCCGTCTGAGATACAAGCAATGAGAAGAATTCCATATGGTTCGGCAGTTGGAAGTCTCATGTAGGCTATGCTTTGTACGAGTCCTGATATTTGCTTTGCTGTTAACATGGTGGCAAGATATCAGTCGAATCCGGGCCAAGGACATTGGACTGCCGTAAAGAACATACTCAAGTACCTTAAACGGACTAAGGACTATGCTCTAGTTTACAATGCAGTCGAGCTCTGTCCTTTGGGCTATTCTAACTCAGACTTTCAAGCTGATCAGGACTCGAGAAAATCTACTTCAGGATATGTGTTCGGATATGTGTTCACCTTAGGAGGTGGAGCCGTAATTTGGAAGAGTGTGAACCAGAAATGCATCGCGGACTCGACCATGGAAGCCAAGTATGTGGCCGCTTCGGATGCTGCAAAAGAGGCAGTATGGTTCAAGAACTTCCTAATGGATTTAGGTGTGGTTGCGAATCTGCCCAAGAGCATCGCGGTTTATTAAGACAATTCTGGTGCTGTGGCAAATTCGAAGGAACCAAGAGCTCACAAAGCGAGCAAACACATAGAGCGGAAGTATCATATCATAATGGATATAGTGCAGAGAGGAGACATACAAGTGGTCAAGATTGCGTCAGAGAACAACCTGGCAGATCCTTTTACAAAGGCATTGGCGGTAAAACCGTTCGAGGGCCACGTTGAAGGGATGGGAGTTCGACTCATTCAAGACCTCAACTCGCTTTCAGTATAAGTGGGAGAAATTTGACGTGTGCACACTATTTTGTATACTCAAAAGCTGTTTTTAGTATAAGTGGGAGATTGTTAGGGCTTGTATACTAGAAATCACCTTTCGAGTGATTGAATAGTGTAAAACTCTAATAATTATTTTCCAATGAATGCAATAGATTATTTTTGTCATAATGTTGTTATGTTTTACATTTAATGGATGTTTATTGCATATTTAAATGTATAAGCGAACGTAACATAAGTCTAAGTCTTTGTTCTAGTAGACCGGTTGTGGGCTGCGCTCAATTTAAGGTACGCGGTCAGTTCTGAACAAAGAAAAACAAGAATTTCACAACCCAGATAGACCAATTGGAGCGGACATGGCGCGGCGTGATGTGATCCCGGCCTCGAATGACCTTGTGCAACCCACAGGCCATTTTAAACCCTTTGATCTTGAGAAACCCGAGGCACATGGCTCATCAAGCCACATGAGTACCAATCGTTATTTCTCCCTCATGGCTCGAGAGAACTTCATGGAGAATGATAGTGAAGACGAAGAACACTGGGAAGATTCCAATTCTCACAATGAAAATGATAATGGAGCCAATCCAGCCCTTCTGGAGGCCGGGGCATCCCATGGAGGGAATGATCTTCAAATCATAGAATTCCAAGGGGGGACGTCAATCCCACCGGGTACGAAACCCTCTTGTTAATCATGTCATTAAATTTTCTATTTTGGAACGTTAGGGGAATCGCGAACGCGTCAACCCAAAACGTCCTAAAGAGACTAATTAAATCTCATAATATTTGCTTTCTTGCAATAATGGAGCCGCTTACCACCCCTAACCCGGACAAATTCTCGAGAATGCTGGGGCTATCTTTCAAGGGGTCGAACATCAATGGGAAAATATGGATCTTCGTGGAGGAAGGGATGGATTTTGACGTGGTGGATGACTCGGAACAGCTGTTGCATGGGAGGTTCACCTGCCCTCGGATCCCAGCCCCTATTTTGATCTCAGCCGTATATGCTAAATGCACGAGAGGGGAGCGGCATGCACTCTGGGAGAAGATGAGGGACACTACCCAAGTATCGGAAGGATTGCCTTGGTTTATTGGAGGGGACTTCAACACAATCCTCTCCTCTCGAGATAGGTTGGGGAGCGACACAAACCGACAGGCTGAAATGGTGGATTTTGCCGAGGCCATTGAGGACTGCAGACTATTGGACTCAGGCTATGATGGGTCAGAATTCACTTGGGCTAAGAATGGCCTCATGGAAAGGTTGGATAGGGTGCTGATTAGCGAGACGACGTCCCAAATGTTTGATGCAATAAGAGTCACGAACCTCCCCCGCATTGCTTCGGATCATGGCCCGCTCCTGGTCAGAAGCAGGCTGCCCAACACCCACGGGGGTGGTAGAGCATTTCGGTTCCAAAACATGTGGGTCCGGCACGAGGGATTTGGCGAGTTGGTGCGTGAAGATTGGATAGCTCCCTCGGAGGCGGAGGGCCTCCTCAACTTGAAGATCAAGCTGGCTAGGATCAAACAAACGTTTAAGAGGTGGAACAAAGAGGTTTTTGGAAATATACACGCCAATCTCAAAAATTGTGAAGAGAACATTGCAGTGGCCCAAGCAGATTTTGAAGAAGATCCCTCGGCCCGGAATAGAATGGAGGTCAACAAACAAATTGCTGAGTACATCCTCCTTCTTAAGATGGAGGAAGACTTTTGGCGTCAGAAGGCTGCCCTCCGTTGGCTAGACGATGGGGATAAGAACACAAGGTTTTACCAAAGTTGGGTGAAGCAGAAGAAGATTCGGCTGCGCATCCACAAGATCACCACTAATGGATGTGAACTCACGGACGACAAGGCCATCAAAGATTCGGCGGTCGAGTTCTTTCAAAACCTCCTTGCCCCAAGCCAACCGGAGCTCGCGGAACCGAACCTTAACCTCTTACACCAACTCCCTCCCTCGGAGCAATTGGCGGCCCTCCCTAATCCCCCGGATGCGGAGGAGGTGAAGCGAGCAGTGTTTGATATCTCGGCCAATAGTGCGCCCGGCCCGGATGGCTTCTCGGCTTTATTCTTCCAATCAAGTTGGGGCATTGTGGGACCAGATGTGGTGGCGGCGGTTAGGCAATTCTTTGGTGGGGCCTTCCTCCCCCGAAGCTTCACGGCCACGAGTATCGTACTCATCCCCAAGAAGCCTATACCCGAGACTTGGGGAGACTATAGGCCCATTAGCTTATGTAACGTGATCAATAAGGTGATTACTAAAGTACTCACGAGGCGACTCGCCCCATTCCTTCCATGTGTTGTTGCACCTAATCAAAGCGGGTTTGTCAAAGGGAGGCTACTCAACGACAATGTACTTCTTGCACAGGAGATGTTTCATGAGCTCCAAAGAAGCAAACCAGCACCTAATGTTGCTATCAAGATTGACATGGCCAAGGCCTACGATCGGGTTCAATGGCCGTTCCTCCTAAAAGTCCTCAAGCAAATGGGATTTCCCGAGCAATGGGTGGCGCTCATCGAAAGATGCATTGGGACATGTTGGTTCTCGGTTCTTATTAATGGGGCCCCGACGGGTTTCTTCAAATCCACTCGTGGGCTTAGGCAAGGGGACCCCATCTCCCCCGCCCTCTTTGTCCTTGCCGCGGACTATCTCTCGAGATCACTTGATAAACTCATACTTGGAAACAAAGACATGACATACAACGCTACCCGAGGCAGCATGCAGATCAGCCACCTCGCGTATGCGGACGACATCATCATCTTCACGCAAGCGGCCGCAAGCCCCCTCCGGAGGCTCCGTGTATGTCTGGATCATTATGCCGAGGTCTCCGGACAACAAATCAATCTCGGCAAGAGCAACTTCTATATTTCTGAGGCTCATGAAGGTTGGACAAACACAATCCAAAGTGAAGGAGGCTTCTCCCGAGGTACGTTCCCGTTCCTTTACCTTGGTGTCCCTATTTACCGGGGGGTGAAGCGCACGGATATGTTTTTGTTCCTCCGAGAGAAAATCTCGGCTAGGATATCTGGGTGGGCACATCGGCACCTCTCCTTTGGGGGGAGACTTACCTTGATAAAAAGCACACTAGAGGCGATCCCCTTACATATTTTTCAAGCTATCGAGCCAACCGGTGGTGCCCTCAAGCAACTCGACCAGCAAGTGGCTCGCTTCTTTTGGGGTCGAGTAATGAGAAGAAAAGGACGCACTGGATTAGATGGGACCAGGTATGCCTACCCACGGCCGAAGGGGGCCTGGGCATCCGTAAGATCAAAGAAGTCCTACGTGCCTTTAATATCAAGTTATGGTGGAGGTTCCGGGAACAGAACTCCCTTTGGGCTAAGTATATGATGGTCAAATATTGTCAAAAGGCATCCCCACTCTCGGCTAGAGCTTCGGGAAGGAGTAGCCCTACTTGGAAGAGACTCTTGAAGGTTCGGGCACATGCACAACCGCACATCCGCTGGGTAGTGGGAGAAGGCAAAATTTTATTCTGGGATGACTTTTGGCTTGGAGATGCGCCCTTGAGGGAACATAGCCTCGACGATAGGGGAGGCCCTCTTGTCCATGTTGCAGATTTCATTGTGGATGGGGCCTGGAATGAGGCCAAATTACGAATGCTCCAAGCGCAAGCCGGCTTGGCACAACATGCTGTCCGGAAGATCCTCGATACGCCAATCCTCTCGGATGGACCAGATGTGCCGAGATGGAGATTATCACACAATGGGGAGTTCTCTCTAGCTACAACATGGGAGACCATCCGAACTCAAAGACCGATCATCCAAGGCCTCGATGATATTTGGAAAGCGGGCCTCACGTCTTCGATTGCTATCTTCATATGGAGACTTCTCTCCAACCGAATCCCGGTGGATACGAAGCTTCAGTGGAGGAAAATGGAAATGGCGTCTAAATGCCAATGTTGCCCACACAGACCGGGTATTGAATCTCTCCAACATCTCTTCATACAAGGGGCTGGGGCACTTGGTGTGTGGAGGGAGTTTGACTCATGGTTCGAGGGATCATCACCGCCCCTCCGGATCAATGATACTATCCCAGAAAGGCTCGAAGTTTGGGCACGAAGAGTCCGACAACCCGGCAAGAAACATCTCAGCCGGTCTATGCCATATCTTATTTTATGGTTCATTTGGGCGGAACGAAATAGGAGTCGCCATCAATCGGTGCAATTTAAGTCTTTCAATGTGGTTTGGCAGGTGCAAATGTTCATCAGAAATAGCATGGCCAACGGATCCTATAAACCGAAGCACTGGAAGGGTGTCCGCCTCAAAGTCAACGTCCCGAGCCATGCCGAGCCAAGGAGGACTGGGCCCCATGCGATGGTGGTCAAATGGAACCCGCCGGATGCCCCTTGGATCAAGCTTAATACAGACGGAGCTTACATTGAGGCAACGGACAAAGCAGGGGGAGGAGGAATTATTCGAGACCATGAGGGTAACCTGCTTGCAGCCTTTGCATCCCCACTCAAGGCTCACTCAGCCCTCGAAGCGGAGCTACTCGCCATCCAATTCGGGTTGATACTAGCCTCGGAATTCAGAAGGCCTATTTGGGTCGAATCAGATGCACAACAGGCGGTCAAGCTTTTGAACAGTACAAGCTGGGGACCAGCCCACATCAGCCGGGTGATGGCACGGATCACAAACCTCAAACGCCGACAGGACACCCGTATCACCTTCATCCACCGGGAAGGGAATAGAGCAGGAGATCTCCTCGCCAAAATGGGACTAGAAAGAACCGACTACTGCCGTGTATGGATGCCATCACGGCACCAAGACTCCTCACAGCAATCATTAGGATGGATGCATTCGGAGTCCCGAACCTTCGGGTCCAAAATGAAGATAAAGAATAGGCTTGAGCGTCGGATCAAAGGAGTGTATTGTTTTCCTTTTTGGTTTTGGCTTAATTGTAGTTTGAGGTTCGGAAGGGAGTATGATGAGGTCCGGGCCCATGTGACCGGACCGCATACTACTCCTGATTTTGGTATAGGCACGCCACTATTGGGTGTGGCCATGTTTTGCATACATCTCCTTTTGAAATATAGGGATGAGGGACCCACGAACCCTCCACCATAAAGGTGTTTGATTAAAAAAAAAAACCCAGATAGACCTAGACTACCTATCGTGAAAGGTTGCAATGTCAGTCCGATTATTTCTAAGCCTTATTGAAATATGATGACGTTGGTGTGGTATAGCACTGAATGGATCTAACAGCAAGACGAGTCTTTATGCTATCTACTGAAAGACGAGGTCTTGATAATTAATTTCTTAATCAATGTACATTAGCATTGAGCATACGATATCGAGTATCTACTACTTTGACTTACCCAAGGTGCGGGTTTTTCGTCACCCAACGATCCTGATATATTGGGTAGTGGTGATCATTGTCTAGCGGTGCTAGGATTGCTATTATGTTGAATCGTGCGCGAGGAGAGTCTCGTTTGATAACATCCACAAGAGGAGCTCGAAACGAGGTTTTATTATTCGGAACCTAGCTAGTTGGAGTTTAATTACTCTATGAATAATAAATAAGAGTTTCTTGCTAAGTCCACTCTTGGAGAATAAAATATGTTAATTAATTAAGTCCATAGCAGACATTAATTAATTAATGGATGTTTATATCTTAAGCACGAGAAATGAATTAAACAAATAAAAGGAAACCCGGAATACTTGTGATTTCGGATTTGGAAAGGCAGTGCAATATTACTTCTGTAGTGGCTGCTTGTAATATTCCAATATAAACTTATATTAAATTGTGGGTTCAATTTAATTAGTAAAAAGCTAATTGGGTGAGGCCATGTCCAAATTCTTCCTTAGATCCCTGACTGGGCCCAATATTTGACTTTACAAATAGGAGAATAAAGGAGACAGAAAAATTTGTATGTGCTACAATTTTCGTCCCCCTCTAGAGAGAGAGAGAGAATTCGAAAATTGCTCCCTCCGTGAGCTGAGTTCTGTCTTCATTATTCGAGTCCTAGTATTCTGGTGAGATTTGACCACACAAATATCATTATACAGTCCGGGACACCAGTCAGAAGATCAGAGGTCGAGTACTGAAGATCTTCACGTGGAGACGAAGCAAGCCATCATCGATTCTTGATTGAATCAACGAGGTAAATTGGCTAATTCCGTAGTGAGCATGTTTTAGGGATTTTATATGCTAAAGCATGTTTTAATTCAAGTTATGAGCATAATACATGTGATAATTACGTGAATAGAATTTATCTAAATAATATTTGCTAAATAGATCAAATTTATGTGATCGGATCTCGTGCACGCTTCCGCTGCCAACCCCTTCACCAAATCACATTACTCGTCCTGAATCGAGTGCCTTGGTGTCGGCTTCTATTTCTCTCTGCCTAAAGGAACCAAAAGATTAGGAAAGGCATGGCTCGGCTGAGGTGCTTCCTTCCCGGCTGCTGCGATCTTCACGCCCACACTTCAATTCTTGATGGTATGGTGTCATTCATCCCGAGGGGAGGGCACAGGCCTTCAAACCATCCGTCGAATTCCCTCCACACTCTAATCGCACCAGCGCCTTGAATGAAGATGTGCTGGAGGGACTCGGTGCTTGGCCGATGAGGGCAACATTGGCATTTAGATGCAAGTTCGATCTTGCGCCATTGGAGCTTTGCGTCGACAGGGATTGCGATTAGACATTAGTCTCCAATTGAAGATGGCAATAGTGGTAGTGAGACCAGCCTTCCAAATATCCTCGAGTCCCTGGATGATGGGCCTAGGTGTTCGGGTCGTCTCCCAAGTTGCTAACGAGAAGTCTCCTCGCCGGGAGAGCGTCCATCCCGGGATATCCGGCTCCCCAACTAAGATCGGAGTTTTAAATATTTGGTCAATGATCTGTTGTGGAAAGCCGGCTTGATCATGAATTACCTGTAGCTTAGGGGCGGATCACTCGCCGTCATTAATGAACTCCGAGACGGTCATCACCGGGCTACCCGCTCATCAAGGCATAGCCCCCTGAGAGGTTCGTTTCCAAGCCAAATATCGTCCCAAAAGTAAATCCTTCCATGCCCAACTAGCCATCGGATGTGCGGGTGAGCGTGGGCCCAAGCTTTGGCCAACCTCTTCCACGTTGGGCTATTTCTTCCCGAGGTTCTTGGGGAGAGGGGCGATGATGAGGCGCAATACTTGTGCATCATGTAACGTGCCCACAAGGAACTCTGCTCTCGAAAGCGCCACCACAATTTGATGTTAAAGGCTCGTAGGACTTCAGTGAACTTACGGATGCCGAGCCCTCCCTCATTGGTGGGGAGGCACATTTGCTCCCAACTGATCCAGTGAGTCCGTTTTCTTTCATATTCGAGTTAGAGAAGGAGACGAATGGAAAACAGCCTTTAAAACAAAATTTGGTCTATATGAGTGGTTAGTAATGCCTTTTAGTTTAACTAATGCACCAAGTACTTAACACACCTTTCAATAAGGCCAATCCAGCCCCACTCTTGGTCTTCATCTCTGATGCGGATGTTGGGGATGCCCATCTCATCCAAACGGACAATGGCCTTTAGCATTCTTGGGGCAGATTGAGGAGTCAGACGAAGGTAGGAGGGTTGTTCCAGGCCTATTTTGGCTAGCAAGTCCGCGGCCTTGTTTCCTTCTCGGTGGATGATGGTGGTTCTGACGATCTGTTGTTGCTTGAGGATGGCTAATCGTGCCATGATTCGGCGAGTGTGGGCCGGCCTCCATGAAGGCCCATTGACAAGCTTAGTGGCTTGTTCGGCATCGGACTCAACCCATATGGCTTGTTCGGCATCGGACACAATCTCAAGCTACAGCACACCATCCGAGCAACCTTCATTCACCGGGAGGGCAACAAGGCGGCTGATATGCTTGCCAAGATGGGACTTGAACAAACTTCTTTGGACGTCGTAGAATGTTCAAAGCCATCATTCGCCTGGATGAGATGGGAATCCCCAACATCCGTGTCAGAAATGAAGACCGCGAGTAGTGCAGGGACCGCGGAAGGTCCCACCGATCCTAACCTTATTGGACGTCGTAGAGTACGCAGGTGTCGAGCCATCATTAGCATGTCCCCGACTTACTCTAGTGGTGTAAATGGGCTATTGTATTTGTATTTTGATTTTGACAACCTAGACATAGACTGATCGGCCTACTTGTAACCTTTGATTGTAAATCTTTTGTTTTGCAATATAGGGATGAGGGACCCACGAACCGTTCACCTTGAAGGTGTTTAGGGAAAAAAAACAATTTGGCTCGAATCGGACTCCGAGCAAGTGCTCGAACTACTCAACGGCGCAAGTCGGGGACCGGCTCATACCCGACATGAAGTTGCACGCCTGACGGTCCTCAAGCGCCAAATCAATCCTCGCGTCTCCTTCATCCACCGAGAAGGCAAAAAGGCGGCTGATTTCCTCGCCAAGATGGGCATGGAGAAAACTGACCTATACCGCATGACTGACCTCACTGCCCCTCGGCTCCTCAAGGCCATGATCCGCTTGGAAGAAATGGGGATTCCTAATATCCGAGTACAAGGAGACGACCCCAACTAACATTGGAGCCCTCATGCTGTTTTAAATGTATTTTTGAAGAGAGTATGATTAGGTCCAGGGCATGTAGGCTCGGACCTTGCACTACTCTTGTTTAATTTGTGTAGGCGTGCCACTTTTGGGCGCGGCCTTGTCTTGTACAACTTTTGCCATGAAATATAGGGACGAGGGACCCACGAACCCTCCACCGTCAAGGTGTTAATATATATAAAAAAAAGTGGTTTGTTCAAGTCCCATCTTGGCTAGCCAATCAGCTGCTTTGTTTCCTTTCCGGTGGACGAAGGTGGCCGAAATGTGAGCTGCCCCTTGGTGATCACTAGGCGTGCCATGGCTCGGCGTGAATGGGCCGGACCCCATTTCGATCCATTCAAGAGACTAATTGCTTGTTCAGCATATGACTCAATCCATATAGGCCGGTCGAAATTCTTAGTTAGCACCAAACCATGTTGTAAGGCCATTAGTTCGGCCTCCAGGGCTGAATGTGCGTCGAGGGGAGTTGCAAAGGCCACGAGCATCTTGCCCGTGGAATCCCGGACGACCCCGCCCCCTGGCTCTATCTGTTTCCACATTATATGCTCCATCCATATTAACTTTGATCCACGATCGATCCGGGGGGGATCCACTTCATCGTCATGGCCAGCGGCCTCCCTTTTCTTGTATCAGCTCGGCTCGGAATATTGATTTTAAGCCGTACTCCCTTCCAGTGATTCGCCTTTCTCTCCGTTGGACATGCTATTCCGGATAAACATTTGTACCTAAGCGGCGCTACTTCCACTACACTCTAGAGAGAGATGCTCTCCCTTCTCTCTAGCAATTCTCCCTTTTGAACGATAATCCACCTTTCGACCACCCCCCCACGCCGACCTTCCGTTCATCTCCGACCACCACCCTCGTTCGTCCAAGGCCACAACCACAACCCCGGCTCGCTCCACCAGTCTCGAGCCACACCTCACCAACCTCCGCTCAACTCCCCGGTGCGGCTGGTGTCTTGACTCTCCTTCAGCCATGCCGGAACACCCGCCGGATCCTCCACCGGGGTCCGAGGAACCCCGCACCATCTCGGATCAGCAAATGGTCCTCCGGGGGGCCGAGGACCCTCCCTTGGTCCTACAAATGACGTTCACGTCGGAAGAGGCTTCCTCCACAAGCCTTCCCTCCAAGAAAATGGCGAGGAAATCCTTGAAAACAAACGTGAAAGAGAGGAAAAGTACCCCGGCCCCTTCCACCAAAGGCGATGGTCGGAAAAGGTTTGTACTCTCACCTATGCCGGAAGACAAGCAACTCCGGAAGAAGATTGATTTCGGGGCCGAAGGTGGCTCACCGGGTGGAAGTCCCAAATGCAAAACAACCATCTTTCCGGCGCCTCCCGGCCGCGATATGAAGGTGGCTCCACCCGGGAATGAGGCCGAAATCGTCACCTATGATGAAGGGGATGAGAAAATCGCCATTGTTCTTGACTCTTACGACTATGCCGGCGAGATTCCGTCCTCCGGCCAAGAATCCGGCGACGGCCGGTCGACCGTCGAAGCAAGTGACGAGCCAGCCGCGCACGCTCCCCCACCACCTCATGTTGGACCACGTGATGCACAACTCTCCAAGATGGTTGGTGAAGTCATCTTGCCAAATATGGATAAAGGAACAAAACCACCTTTGAAAAGCTCATTTGTCCCTTACCCTCCCAATAAAGGTGTCACATGTGCTGCAAAGAATACCTTGAAAGAAGTAGTCAACTTGCCGGAAATGGAGTTAGGATCAAAATCACCTTTTGAAAGTGCCTTGGTGCCTTACCACAATGGGGGCTCACGTGAGTTGCTAGCCGTTGAGGCTCCAATACAGCCACAAACCCATGAACTCATCCACCTCGCCACCTTGGACTCGGCGGAGACCCTCGACACAATGGCCGCCCAACCCCTCATCATTGCCGGACCACCGGAGACCGGAAGTAAGCCCTACGTGGCGCGCGCCAGCCGGGTGCCGAGACTTGAACCTCCGGGGTCCTCACCCTCGACGGACCTTATCGCCTCACTTGAGGAGTTTCCACCACTTGAGAAAGGTAGAACACTCAAAATTCAGGACACTTTTGAGAAGGGATCACCGAGTCGGAAGGAGGAGATGGCCGCGACAAATCCAAAACTAAGATGGGGCAGCTCCGTGCCACAAGGAACGCAACCGAAAGCGCCTCTTCGATTAGGATATGGAGTCCCAAGCATTGAAACGTCCATCCCGATGGTAATTGGAGATAGTGACCCGGAGACGAGCAACAACTATACACCTCCGGATTTGCATGGGCCGAACCAACAAACTTCCGGAACAGGGATGGGGCCGAGCACGGGATTGAACCATGCGAACCTGCCCAAGACACACGAGCCACACCCGGAGACCGCCGGGAAGCCGATAACATTGGCCGAAGTGCTAAAAGGCTCCTCCGACCCAACCGGCCCGCAAGTGTTCAAACCGGAGAAAATTCAAAACATTGGCTTTGCCTCAGCATCAAACGGCATCCCGACCATTTACTTTTCCGGGGCGGAGACACGAAAGTTGGCTGAAGGCATTGGGCACGCAATCGTGGGTAAGTTTTCTCATTCTATCCCCACGGGGCATCAAATTCAAAAGGCCCTTGACAACATCAAATTGAGTCGTGGCTTTAATTGGAAATATATTAATGCTAAACACATTCTTATTCAATGCGAGGACATTGGGGATTATGCTCGCCTTCTTGGTGGCCCGAGGGGCTCCCCCGTATGGTTCATTGACCGACACCCGATGAGGGTATTCAAATGGTCCCCGGAATTTGATGCGTATTGTGAGTCCCCGATCGCGGCAATTTGGTGCAACTTAATAGGCCTCCCAATTCACCTCTATGATCAATCGGCCCTATTCGCCATCGGCAAGCTCCTCGGTACCCCAATTCAAATCGACCGTGCCACGGCCAACAAGTCTCGGCTATCCTTCGCACGCATTTGCATCGAGATTGATATTACAAAGCCACCTCCCGAGGAGATCATTCTTGATCTTTGTGGGCGGGAGACGGTGCAACAAGTCCGATGGGATAAGATTCCTTCCTATTGTCAAGATTGCAAACATGTTGGACACACGAGGGAGGTTTGTTATGCAACGGGCAAGAAGGAACGACCGGCCAAGAGAAACTATAATGTCGGCCCACTCAAACAGCCACATTCGGACGACCGAGGTGTTAAACACATGCAAGACACGGGGGAATGATGCTAATCCTAATGAATGGAAACGCCAAGGGAAGAAAAAGAATAGTGGTGCTGATCGAGCAAACTACAAAGCAAAAGGAACCAAAGGTGCGGACACACATTGGCAAGGCTCGGACATCTTAGGAGATTTCAATGACAACAAGGAAGCTTCGTCGGAATCACATCGTGCGAGTGGAACTCGGAATGGTCGAGAGGCCTCAAGCCATCTTAAAGGCTTCAATCCTTTTGCCTATCCACTCGAGGAAGCGACACCGGGTGTCGTTAACCGGGGCTCGGCCGTCCGGGGTGGGAATCCCGTCTCGGCACCCATCGGCCAAAGCGGCTCAACAACAAAGACCACCGTGGCCAAGAGTAGAGAACAAGAGAAGGCAAACTGTTTGAGCACTAATCAATACTTCTCCCTCATGGAAGATGAAGAATATGAGGATGGTGATCATGATGCCAATGAGAGCTTCGAGAGGGGTGCGCACAATAGTGATGATGCTGGTGGTGCGAGCAACCCAATCTTGGAGGCCGAGACGGATCACGAATGGCACGACCAACAAATGACCGATTACCGAGGGTGGCCTTCACACCCGCCGGGTACGGAACCTCACTGTTAATTATGTCCTTAAACTATATGTTTTGGAACGTTAGGGGTATTGCGAATGCTCCAACCCAAAACGTTTTAAAAAAATTGATCAAGTCTCATAATGTTCAATTTCTTGCAATAATGGAGCCGTTTACAGACCCCAACCTGGAGAAATTCTCTAGGGCATTGGGGCTAGTGTTTAAAGGCTCAAATACTAATGGGAAAATTTGGTTTTTTGTTGAGGAGGGCGCCAACTTTGTTGTGGAAGAGGACTCGGATCAAATGCTCCACGGCCGTTTCCTTTCTCCTCGCCTTGGAAGACACATTTCAGTCTCAGCTATGTACGCGAAGTGCTCACGGACGGGAAGATACCACCTTTGGGATAAGTTGAGGGAGATTGCGGTCATCACCGACGGAACACCTTGGATCGTCGGCGGGGACTTCAACACTATTCTATCCCCACATGACAGAGTTGGGAGCGACACCAACCGGCAAGCTGAGATGATTGACTTCGCCGAGACAATTGAGGATTGCAGGCTTCTTGACCCGGGGTTCGACGGGTCGGACTACACGTGGGCAAAGAACGGACTTATGGAGTGGCTCGATAGAATTTTGGTGAATGATGCTTGGCCACAGGTTTTCGAGGCAACGAGGGTTACTAACCTCCCACGCGTCTCATCGGATCATGGGCCGGTCTTGGCAAGATGTAGATGTCCTAATCGGCAGCCCGGAGGAAAGGCCTTCCGATTCCAAAACATGTGGATCCGCCATGAGGGCTTCTTGGATACTGTACGCAATACTTGGAACCAGCCTACGGAGGCCGAGGGATTGCTTAATCTTCAAATCAAGCTTGCGCGAACAAAAAAAATGCTCAAACTTTGGAATAAGGAAGTCTTTGGAAATATACATGCCAATCTAAAGGAAATGGAAGATAAGGTGGCTGAGGCCCAAAGTGAGTTTGAAATAAACCCGTCGGGCGAAAACAGAGCCTTGGTAAACAAGCTCATTGCCAATTACATCCTTCTCCTCAAAATGGAGGAAGACTATTGGAGACAAAAAGCGGCTTTCCGATGGCTAGCGGATGGAGACAAGAACACAAGGTTCTATCAAAGCTGGGTTAAACAGAAGAGGATTTGATTGCGGATTCATAGAATATCCGTGAATGGAGTGGAAATCACTGGGGAGGAAGAGATCAAGAACTCGGCGGTTGATTTCTACAAGAACCTCCTAGCACCCCCACCCTTGGCCCTCGGCGTGCCGGACTTTAGTTTGATCCGCCAGCTCCCACCTTCGGAACAACTCCGGGATCTTCCTACACCACCTGAGGGGGATGAAATTAAGCGAGCTGTGTTTGATATATCTGGGGAGAGTGCACCAGGACCGGATGGTTTTACGGCTACCTTCTATCAAACGTGCTGGGGTATCGTGGGACAAGATGTGGTTCATGCGGTTAGACAATTCTTCCTTGGGGCGTTCCTCCCGCGGAGTGTCACAGCAACAAGTATAGTCCTGATCCCCAAGAAGCTCACTCCTGAATCGTGGGGGGACTATCGCCCCATCAGCTTGTGCAATGTGATCAACAAGATCATTACAAAGGTCCTTACGAAAAGGCTTACTCCTTTCCTTCCCCACGTCATTGCCCCAAACCAAAGTGGGTTCGTGAAAGGTCGACTTTTGAACGATAACGTGCTCCTGGCCCAGGAAATGTTCCACGAGCTTCCAAGGTGCTCCCCTGCCCCGAATGTTGCTCTTAAAATTGACATGACAAAGGCCTATGACCGCGTCCAATGGCCGTTTCTCATCAAGGTCATACGACAAATGGGATTTCCGGAAGCTTGGATCTCCCTCATTGAAAGATGAGTTGGCACTTGTTGGTTCTCGGTGCTAATTAATGGCGCCCCCTCGGGCTTCTTCAAGTCTACCCGAGGGCTCCGACAGGGCGATCCTATCTCACCGGCCCTGTTTGTGATTGCGGCGGAATACCTCTCTAGGGCGCTTGATAAACTTATTTTGGGACACAAAGAGATGGCTTTCAAGGCGGCCCGGCACTGCATGGAGATTAGCCACTTAGCCTATGCCGACGATATCATCATCTTCACCCAAGCGGCGGCGCCCTCTATTAGGCGCCTAAGAGCATGCCTTGAAGCTTATGCGGAGGTCTCGGGCCAACAAGTCAACCTTGCTAAGAGTAATTTCTACATTGCCGAGATTCATGATGGTTGGGCAGGATCAATCCACTCGGAAGGAGGATTCTCTCAAGGTACATTCCCTTTTCTTTACTTGGGAGTACCCATATTTCGAGGAGTTAAACGAACGGACATGTTCATGTTCCTCCGGGAGAAAGTGGCGTCGCGGATCTCAGGATGGGCTCATAGGCATCTCTCGTTTGGGGGGAGGCTAACACTAATCAAGAGTACCCTGGAAGCGGTTCCCCTTCACATTTTTCAAGCCATCGAGCCAACAGCCGGCGCTCTCAAACAGATTGATCAACAGCTGGCTAGGTTCTTCTGGGGATCCTCAAATGAAAGGAAGAAGACACATTGGATCGGGTGGGATCAAATCTGCCTACCCACCGCCGAGGGCGGCCTTGGCATCCGCAAGTCAAAGGAGGTTCTCCGAGCCTTCAATGTCAAATTGTGGTGGCGATTTAGGGAGCAAAACTCTCTTTGGGCTATTTATATGATGACCAAGTACTGTACCATGGCTTCCCCTCTTGTGGCTAGGCCCTCGGGACGAAGTAGCCCAAATTGGAAACGGCTCATGAAAGTTCGGGTGCAAGCACAGCCGCACATCAGATGGGTGGTGGGGCTAGGCAAGATCTTTTTCTGGGACGACATATGGCTCGGCAATTGCACCTTAAGGGAGCTAGCGCTTGATGATCGAAGATGCGCAAGGGATAGGATCGAGGACTATACCCGGGATCGAGTATGGGACGAAACCAAACTCCAACTCCTCCAAACCCAAGCCGGCCTCCCGCACCATGTAATCCAGCAAATTATCGGCACCCCAATTGTTCATGGAGAACCGGACATCCCAAGATGGAACATCTCTCGGCTCGGGGACTTCTCCCTTGCCACGACATGGGAGACCATCCGTAACCGGAGGCCTATCATCCGGGGCTTGGATGACTTATGGAAGGCCGGCCTTACACATTCAATTTCCATCTTCATTTGGAGGTTGCTCTCTAACCGTATCCTGGTCGACACAAAGCTCCAGTGGAGAAAGATTGAGATGGCCTCTAAATGCCAATGTTGCCAATTTAGGCCAAACATTGAGTCCCTACAACACCTCTTCATCCAAGGAACGGGGGCTACCAGGGTGTGGAGGGAGTTTGATGCTTGGTTTGAAGGATCAGCACCACGAATCCAGGTCAATGACACCATTCCGGAACGACTGGAGGTCTGGTCGAGAAGAACCAGGCAAGATAACAAGAAACACCTGAGCCACGCTATGCCTTATCTTATCATGTGGTTCCTATGGGCCGAGAGGAATCGTAGTCGTCACCAAATGACCCAATTCAAGGCGTACAACGTGGTGTGGCAGGTACAAACTTATATCCGAAACAGCATGATTAATGGGAACATAAAGAAAAAACATTGGAAGGGAGTGAGATTCAATTTTCACCTACCGGCCGAAGCGGAGAATAGGGTGCCGAGGCCTCTTGTTGTATCAATTAAATGGCACCCTCCGGACGGGGCATGGATCAAGATCAATACGGACGGTGCCTTCCTGGAATCCTTGGATAAGGCCGGAGGGGGAGGAATTATCCGTGACTGTGCAGGGCGAATGTTAGTCGCCTTCACCACACCACTCCGAGCCCACTCGGCCCTTGAGGCTGAACTCAAGGCCATCCATCACGGACTAACCTTGGCGAAGGAGTTTAACCGACCTATTTGGCTCGAGGTGGACTCTGAACAGGCGCTTAACCTCCTTAATGGTGCCAGCTGGGGGCCGGCCCAAGTTAGACATGAAGTAGCTCGTCTAATCATCCTCAAACGACATATAACACTCCGCACATCCTTTATTCATCGGGAGGGAAACAAAGTGGCTGATTTTCTAGCAAAAATGGGTGCGGAGAAATTAGAGTATCACCGCATGAATGATAGCACAGCCCCTCGGCTATTAAGGGCAATGATCCGCTTAGAGGAGATGGGCATTCCGAATATCCGAGTCCGAGGTGAAGACTCTACCTAGTCTAGGTCGTTTTTATCGTTTTGAGTTTTGAATGGAGTAGGGCGAGGTCCGCACCATGTTGGCGCGGACCGCTCACTACTCTAATGGCTCTTTCTTTGTCGGGACACCACTATCGGGTGTGGCCATGAATTGTAACCTACCCCCTTTTTTGAAATATAGGGATGAGGGACCCACGAACCCTCCACCGTGACGGTGTTTACCAAAAAAAAAAAAAAACATTTGTACCTACCACACCACGTTAAACGGTTTGAATTGTACCTTTTTTTTAGTATCTCAAATATATCTTTCAACAAATAAACGAAACAGAGGATGACTAATGTACGAATTCGGTTGCAATCAACACAGCATAAGAAAGTTGATCTTCATGGACTAATTGTATATAATATATTTCTCATGCATAACTATTCATCCCAATGGGAAAACTAATGTCTGAAAGCATCCAAAAGCATGCCTAAGTAGTCCTCCTAACCAGGAAAAGAAAAATGACAAGAATAACAACCTTTGGACCTCCACAATCTCATTTTTCAAATCTTTGTCAGGTGGAATTGATATGGATTGGGATACGACGAAGGACCCGTTGGATATATTGATCCAAAAACCCCACGTATAATGATTGGCAGCGGATTTCCTTGATTGATAATCTGGTTTGATCCACTTCCAGAGCTTGGAAAACCTCGACCCGTTGGCTATGTAATCAGCCAAGAACCTCGGTATGGTTGAACGCCACAAGAACTTGCTCAAAGTATCTTGATAAGTTCCAAACAAGTGAAAAACTCTACAAAGAGAATTCAACTCACAAGACAAACTCTATTTTCGTATTTGATCAATGATGTCCTCAAATGACATGCTTACAAGCCTATTTATAGGCTAGAATGGACTCTTGAAAGTCTCATATCATTAGTACAACTTAAGACCTTTAGAATGACTCATAATAAGTGAAAAGTAACTCCTAACTATTGGTGTGACTTTAGGACATCTAAAGTCACTTATTTAACTCAAAAAGTAACTTAAAAATGACTCTTCATTTTTGTTGCTCCAACTTGGACGAAAATGCATCATTTATCTTCAATTTGGGCCTCCAAAATGTGATATATATTGACTCAAAACTTCATGCATTGGGCTGCCCACTAACTTGAATAATATTCACCATTTGGCCCAATGTTGAATGGTCTTGGAATTGGGCTTTTATTTCATCAACTAAAAGCATCATGGACTCCTTTATCTTCTTAGCTCTAGCTCTTGTAATTGGTCCACTTTGAATGATTAATGGATCCATCTTCTTGTCCTTGTTGATCAGCTTGGGTGTACCTCCATCATTCCCTTCTTCTTCAAGAGGATTCGTCCTCGAATCTAATTCACCAACATAAGGAGATAAATTAGAAACATTGAAAGTAGCACTTACATTAAACTCACCAGGTAAGTCAAGTTTGTAAGCATTATCATTGACTTTTCCAATCACTTGGAATGGTCCATCTCCTCTTGGCTGCAACTTGGACTTTCTTTTCGAAGGAAATCTCTCCTTTCTCATATGCAACCAAACCCAATCTCCCAGCTCAAAGATGACTTGTTTCCGACCCTTGTTGGCTTGCTTTGCATATTGTTCTGTCCTCTTTTCAATGTTGAGTCTTACCCTTTCATGCAATCTTTTCACCATTTCAGCCTTAGCTTTTCCATCAAGACTTGCACGATCTTCAATAGGTATTGGAATCAAATCTAGTGGACTCAATGGATTGAAACCATACACAACTTCAAATGGGGAAAAGTTAGTAGCAGAATGGACACTTCGATTATAAGCAAACTCAGCAAAAGGTAAGCATTCCTCCCAACTTTTCAAGTTCTTTTTAACTAAAGTTCGTAGTAATTGAGACAAAGTCCTATTAACTACTTCAGTTTGTCCATCAGTTTGTGGATGACAAGTAGTAGAAAACAAGAGTTTAGTTCCCAACTTATTCCACAACACTCGCCAAAAATGGCTCACAAATTTAGCATCTCGATCACTCACAATTGATCTAGGAACACCATGCAAACGGACAATTTCTTTAAAGAACAAATCAGCGATATGAGATGCATCATCAGTTTTGTGACATGGAATAAAATGTGCCATTTTTGAAAACCTATCAACAACCACAAAAACTGAATCTCTACCTCTTTTTGTTCTTGGCAAACCAACAACAAAGTCCATTGAAATATCCTCCCAAGGTGCACTAGGAATTGGTAACGGTTTGTACAAACCATGTGGGTGTGATTTAGACTTGGCTTGCATGCAAGTTATGCATCTTTTACAAATTCTTTCAACATCCACACGCATTTTAGGCCAAAAGAAATGTTCAAGCAAAACATTCATTGTCTTATGGACTCCAAAATGACCCATTAAACCACCACCATGAGCTTCACGCACAAGCAATTCACGCATAGAACCTTTAGGAATGCATAATTTGTTTTCTCTAAACAAATAGCCATCATGCCTATAGAACTTGTCAAATGCAGCATGCTCACAAGCTAAATAGATAGAAGAAAAGTCCGGGTCATTATCATACATTTCCTTAATCAACTCAAAACCAAGCAACTTAGAACTCAAAGTAGTGATCAAAATGTACCTCCGAGATAATGCATCAGCCACAATATTTTCTTTTCCCTTTTTGTATTTGATTACATAGGGAAATGATTCAATGAATTCCACCCACTTAACATGTCTCTTGCTAAGCTTACCTTGACCTTTCAAGTACTTGAGAGATTCATGATCCGTGTGAATTACAAACTCTCTAGGCCACAAGTAATGCTGCCATGTTTCCAAAGCTCTAACCAAAGCATATAACTCCTTGTCATACGTTGGATAGTTCAATTGAGCTCCTTTCAACTTTTCGCTAAAGTACGCGATTGGCTTCCTATCCTGCAACAAAACAGCTCCTATGCCTACCCCAGATGCATCACATTCAAGCTCAAACATGTTATCAAAGTTAGGCAAAGAAAGAATTGGTGCAGTTGTAAGTTTTTCTTTAAGGAGATTAAAAGCATGTTCTTGTTTTTCTCCCCAATAAAAACAAACATCCTTTTTCACAATTTCATTCAAAGGTGCAGCAATTGTACTAAAATCCTTGACAAACCTCCTATAAAAACTAGCAAGACCATGAAAACTTCTAACTTGTGCTACATTTTGAGGAATTGGCCATTCTAAAATAGCTTTCACCTTCTCTTTTTCCATTTCAATCCCATTAGCACTTATAACAAAACCCAGAAAAACAACTTTATCCATGCAAAAAGAACACTTTTTGAGATTTGCATACAATGATTCTTTTCGTAAGGTATCCAAAACTGCACGCACATGGTTAAGATGTTCATTCACATTTTTGCTATAGACAAGAATATCATCAAAATAAACAACCACAAATTTTCCAATGAATTTTCTCAAAACATGGTGCATCAACCTCATGAAAGTACTTGGTGCATTAGTTAAACCAAAAGGCATTACTAACCACTCATATAGACCAAATTTTGTTTTAAAGGCTGTTTTCCAATCGTCTCCTTCTCTAATTCGAATTTGATGATAACCACTTTTCAAATCGATCTTACTAAACACAACAGAACCATGCAATTCATCAAGCATATCATCTAGCCTAGGAATAGAATAGCGATACTTTACCGTGATTTTGTTGATTGCTCGGCAGTCGATGCACATCCTCCATGATCCATCTTTCTTAGAAACAACAATTACCGGAATAGCACATGGACTCATGCTCTCACGGATTTTTCCATTGTCCAACAACTCTTGCACTTGCCTTTGAATTTCCTTAGTCTCTTCGGGATTGGCTCTATAGGCTGGTCGATTTGGTAGAACTGCCCCGGGAATAAGGTCAATTTGGTGTTCAATACCTCTTAATGGCGGTAATCCACTTGATTCTTCCACGGGAAAAACATCTTCGAATTCCTGTAAAAGAGACACAAAAGCACTTGGCAAAGAAGTGGTTAATTCGTTAGTGGTAAACAAAGACTGTTTGTACACTAAGATGAAAACACTCTTTTTTTCAACTATTGCACTCTTTATTTCTCTTGCTCCCACATAAAAGTTATTTTTTTCATTCGGACTCTTTTCACTTGACTCTTTTTCAATGCCCTCACCTTTTTTCCTCTCATTCTTACTTTTCTCTCGACTCTTTTTTTCACTCGACTCTTTTTCAATGCTCTCACTTCTTTTCCTCTCAACCTCACGAGCTCTCCTTGCTTGTGACAATTTCTGTTGGTCCTCTTGAACTTGTTGAGGTGTTAAAGACACAAGCATAATAGACTTGTTGTTGTGCTTGAAGGTGTAGTGGTTGTGAAATCCATCATAAGTCACTCTACGATCAAACTGCCATGGCCTCCCCAAAAGAATGTGACTAGCATGCATTGGCACAACATCGCAAAGAACATCATCTTTATAATTGCCAATTGAAAACGAAATTAGAACTCGCTTAGTCACTCGAATTTCTCCACATTCATTAAGCCATTGTAGCTTGTACGGATTAGGATGTTTTTCCGTTGTTAAGCTCAACTTTTCCACCATTTCAGAACTTGCAACGTTTGCACAACTACCACCATCAATAATCATTATGCAAAGTTTACCTTGGACCAAACACCTTGTGTGGAAGATGTTCTCCCTTTGCTGATCATCGTTTCTGTTTTGCATGTTTAGAGCCCTTCGAACCACCAAAAGTTCTCCATGTTCTGGTTCAATCTCCTCCAATTGTTTATCCTCCTCCTCCTCATCATCATCTTCACGTTCACTTTCAGATTCTATCTCTCCATTTGGCTTCAAAATCATCACCCTTTTGTTTGGACATTGAGATGCAATGTGTCCAACACCTTGACAACGAAAACATTTGATATCTCTATTTCGAGTAGAAGTAGAAGTAGAAATACCTTTACCCTTCTCAAATTCTTTGGACTTGGATGTCGACGCCTCATTTTGGGGTTTAGAACCTGCCCCAAAATTGGGTTTGGTTGAAATCCACTCTTTTGTCCTTGAAGAATGAGAACTTGTTGAAAAATTCTTTTGGATTGTTCCCTTCTTCTTCAATTGTCCCTCCACCTTCATGGCCATATGAACCATGTCCTCCAACTCCACATAGTGTTGAAGCTCCACAATGTTTGCAATCTCCCTATTCAGCCCACATAAGAATCGAGCCATAGTTGCTTCTCTATCTTCTTCAACATTTGCCCTAATCATGGCAATCTCCATGTCTTTGTAGTACTCATCAACAGATTTAGTACCTTGTTTCATAGATTGTAATTTTTGATACAATTCACGAAAATAATGAGAAGGTACAAATCTCTTACGCATTATGCTTTTCATTTCTTCCCAAGTCGAAACTGGTCTTCCTCCGTATCGCCTTGTACTAGTTGTCAATTGATCCCACCAAACTATAGCATAGTCAGTGAATTCAATAGCAGCAAGTCTAACCTTTTTCTCCTCGGAATAGTTGTGACATTCAAAGATGAGATCCACCTTTCTCTCCCACTCCAAATAAGCTTCGGGGTCACTCCTTCCTTGGAATGTTGGGATCTTCAGTTTGATGCTTCTCAAATCACCATCCACTTCATTTGTACGCCCTCTTCTACCGTTTCCACGTCTCTCATTTCGATGCCTATATGAAGCATCATCTTCTCCTCCACTCTCTTCCTCCTCGTTATTATTTTCATTTGTTGCCTGAACTTCTAGCCTCTCCAACCGCCCTGAAACACTTTCCAGAATCCGTGCAAACCTTGCAAATTGTTGTTGCATGGCTTTCAACGTAGGATCAACTGGAATATGATCGTCAGTAGAATCCATCCTCACAGTTCACTCGTGTATCACACAAAATTAAACCTCACAAAACACTCGTGTATATCACTCGTTGGCTTTTACCTCCCCTCAAATAACCTCACCACTCAAGCCTTTTACCACTCTTTCTCTTTTGCAAAGATAACACAAGTAAAAAAACAAATCAAAAACAAAACAAGAACTAATAACGACCAACCAAACTTCAGCCCTTGAATGAAGGATGAAAGGAAATGGTCAAGAAAATATGTATTGGGGTTTTTTTTTTCGGATTTTTTTTTTTGGATTTTTTTTTTCGAATTTTTTTTCTGATTTTTTTTTTCGGATTTTTTTTTTTGATTTTTTTTTTTTTGGATTTTTTTTTCAAGGATATGAAAGATAAACAATGTAAGATAAAGCTATGGATAGATCAATACCAGTTGGCTCGTGATACCAAATGATATGGATTGGGATACGACGAAGGACCCGTTGGATATATTGATCCAAAAACCCCACGTATAATGATTGGCAGCGGATTTCCTTGATTGATAATCTGGTTTGATCCACTTCCAGAGCTTGGAAAACCTCGACCCGTTGGCTATGTAATCAGCCAAGAACCTCGGTATGGTTGAACGCCACAAGAACTTGCTCAAAGTATCTTGATAAGTTCCAAACAAGTGAAAAACTCTACAAAGAGAATTCAACTCACAAGACAAACTCTATTTTCGTATTTGATCAATGATGTCCTCAAATGACATGCTTACAAGCCTATTTATAGGCTAGAATGGACTCTTGAAAGTCTCATATCGTTAGTACAACTTAAGACCTTTAGAATGACTCATAATAAGTGAAAAGTAACTCCTAACTATTGGTGTGACTTTAGGACATCTAAAGTCACTTATTTAACTCAAAAAGTAACTTAAAAATGACTCTTCATTTTTGTTGCTCCAACTTGGACGAAAATGCATCATTTATCTTCAATTTGGGCCTCCAAAATGTGATATATATTGACTCAAAACTTCTTGCATTGGGCTGCCCACTAACTTGAATAATATTCACCATTTGGCCCAATGTTGAATGGTCTTGGAATTGGGCTTTTATTTCATCAACTAAAAGCATCATGGACTCCTTTATCTTCTTAGCTCTAGCTCTTGTAATTGGTCCACTTTGAATGATTAATGGATCCATCTTCTTGTCCTTGTTGATCAGCTTGGGTGTACCTCCATTAGGAATCCTTCCCTTCAGCACCACTGTAACTCTTTTTTTTTTATTATTTTAAACACCACGAGGGTGGAGGGTTAAGGCAGACCCACACCTGTGCATTGCCAAGACCATTGCAACGAACAAACAAAACATCGAGCCGCCCAAAAGTGACGACTCGCAAAGACCTATTAGAGTACAACGAGGGCCTCCCTATCAGCTAGAGTGGTCATCTAAATACTCTTAACAACCCTTTTACAATTATAATGGTGCGATCTTTGCAAAACCAAAACCTAAGACCATGTCCTAATTGAGACCCGCAATAGGGATACCTCCGCATGGGACGGTTCCTCCTGGGTCAAGGTCCTCGATGAAACCCTCCATCTCCCGGCTAGGGAGCCCACAAGAGACATTCATTGAGCCAATACCCGGCTCATTCGCATCCGAATTACCACTCCCAAACGTCACCGTAGCAACGTTCTTCTTCAAACGCCAATCATCAATGTGGTGCCCTTTGGTAATCAAATCTCCCTCGTGCACCTTGCCTTTCCTCTTCCTCGACACCACTTGGAACCCATCCTTGTCCACACTTGGTTGGTTTCGATTTGCTGCTCTTGGGGCCGACGAAACAACATCTATTGTACCTTCCTTGCACTTCTCTTGGTTGGCACATTCTTTATCCTTGTTTCTATGCTCATAACTCATTGAAGTGCCGGCCAAAGTATCCACCTTTGGACGCCATTCTCGGTGAATGATCTTGGAGACATTGCACGAGTAGTGCGTCTTTGTTGGCGTTCGGTGGTTCTTACTACCATCACGTTCCTTCCTTCCCAAAGCATGACACTTATCAATGGTGTGCCCAACATGCTTACAATTGGCACAAAACAAAGGTATACGATCCCATGCCACTTTGTGCCTTGATTCTTTACCTAAGATATTGAGAATAATCTCTTCCGTAGGGGGCGTAGAGATGTCAATCTCAACGCATATCCTACCTAGCAAAGGAGAGTCGGGATTGGTTAATTGTGGCATGATCGGCTTGTAATGGCTTGCCTAGGAGCTTGCCGATCGCCATGAGGGCCGATTCCTCAAAGAGATGAGCCGGGATTCCCATGATGTTACACCATACGGCAACAATCGGTGACTCGAAAAAAGTATCAAAGTCCGGCGCCCACTTGAACACCCTCATCGGATGTATATCAATAAGCCAATTCGGATTCCCATTGGGGCCATTTAGCACCTTAGTATAATCAGCCACTTCTTGGAATTGTATTAAAATGTGCTTAGCATTCAAGTGTTTCCATGTGAAAGCACCAACTAGCCCCATACCCCCAAAGCTTTTTTGAATTTGAAACGTAGATGGGAGCGAGTGGGAGAACTTCCCGACTAAGGCTAATCCTAATTTCTCCGATAGATATTTCGTTTCTAAATCGGTAAATGAAAGAGATGGGGTACCTTCGTGACAGCCGGCCATTCCCATAGGCTTGGCCTTGCCGGCATCAAGTGTGATTGGCTTGGCCTTTTGGCTATTGTACAAGGTTGAAGCTACCTCCACATTCCCCATCCCTCCATGGGAGAATAATTGTTTTGCCTTCTTCCAATCAACCGCCGGCCGGACCAGGTTTTCCGGCGAGGATTCCGGCGGTGGTGCGTCGGAGCCGTGGTCATCCTTGCCTCCATCTTTGCCAAGATGAGGATGCATAGTACATGGTGGTGATTTTGAATTCAAAATTACATTTTCCACAAATGCACCAACATTATCTTGCCCATGAAAAGTGGCCTTTGTCTTTTCCTCCTTTTGTGAGTCACATGCACCCACCAACTCACATGCCACCCCATCATCCTTCACATGGGGCATGGTACTTGCAATGGTCAGCCGGTTGACCATCTCTTTCTCCATGCTTGATCCACTAAGATTCCGGCCTGCCGGCGCCGGCGACATTCCGGCCATCTCCTCACCATCAAGCCCTTCCATTCCACTCGTCGGGACGCTTCCTTCCTTGGCCATTTGGGCTAGAGAGCTCAACATATCCCCAAAAGGGGCGAGCTTGTTTTCCGACGTCCCTTTCCTTTCACCATGGCGTTCCGCAACGAGACTATCCACCATTTCAAAGACCATCTTCTTCTTAGCCCGACTAACCTCCGAACCAGATTCAAGGCCGGCTCGTTTGAGGGCTTGTCGAGCTTTCTCCGGGTGGGGCGTGCCAACCCTTTTGGTTTTAGACCGTGCAGTCGAATGAAACTTCTACTCCGGCGAGGAGAGGGGCTGCATCGTGTGTTCCAAGGCATCGGCATCCCCCTCCGGCAACTCACCGCCGGACTTCACCATGTGTTGGATGCAACAATCACATTACACCTCCCTCAAAGGGGAGGGAGAGGGAGTGAACGAATTCTAGAGAGAAGGGAGAGCTTCTCTCTCTAAATTAAGATTTAGGGGCTGGGTTCTTCAGCACCACTGTAACTCTGTCCTTGCACTCATTCATTGTCCTTCTATGTACCCGCCACACCACGTTAAACGGTTTGAATTGTACCTGTTGGTGTCTGCTTCTGTTTCTTTCCGCCCAGATAAACCAGAGGATAAGATATGGAATGACACAACTCAGGTGCTTCTTGTTTTGTTGTTGGGTTCGCTGGGACCACACTACAAGCCTCTCCGGAATTGTTTCGTTGATCCGGAGATGTGGGGATGCGCCCCCCAACATTCAAATCAACATCATAGGCCAATCTTCTTTGCATTCTTCTCGATCTTCCTGTCTAGTCTTCGTCTTCATCACGGACCCAAATGTTTGGGAGTCCCATTTCATCCATGTGAATGATGTCCTTGAGAGCTCTCGGCGCTGTAATGGCGTTCAAGACCCATCTTTGCAAAGAAGTTTGCCGCTTTGTTTCCTTCCCGATGAATGAAGGTTGCTCGAAAATTGGTTTGTCACTTGTGAATGGCCAAGTATGCCACGGCTTGCTAGGTGTGTGTCGGCCCCCAGCTTGCTCCTCTGATTAGTTTGATTGCTTGTTCGGCATCCGACTCAATCCAGATCGGTAGATCAAACTCCTTAGCCAGGTTCAAGCCATGGTACATGGCTAGGAGCTCGGCTTCCAGTGCTGAGTGCGCATCAAGAGGGGTAGTGAAGGCTGCGAGCATCTTTCCCGAGTCATCTCGGATGACTCCTCCTCCTCCTGCTTTGCCTGTTATTTTGTTCAAGGAACCATCCGTGTTAAGCTTTATCCAGGGCCGGTATGGGGGATTCCATTTGATCGCCATTGGCTAGGGGTTGCGGTCCTCTTGTTTCGGCCACTTGTGGGATATTAATTCCAAGCTTGACTCCTTTCCAATGCTTCAGCTTCAAGCTCCCATTAGCCATGTTGTTCCGGGCGTACATGTGGATCTACCACACCACATTGTACGGCATAAATTGCGTGCCATGGTGACGGCTTCTGCTCCTCTCTACCCGTCGAAACCACAGGATAAGGTAGGGTATGGTTCGACTGAGGTGCTTCTTGCTTGGCAGTCGGCTCCTTTGTGCCCACACTTCAATTCGTGTTGGGATTGTGTCATTTATCCGGAAGGAAGGGGAATGACCCTCAAACCACGCGTCAAATTCTCTCGAAACATTGGTTGCCCCGACACCTTGTATGAAGAGATGTTGGAGAGGTCCTATGCTCGGCCGATGAGGACAATGCTGGCATTTGGAAGCCAAGTTAATCTTCCACCATTAGAGCTTTGTGTCGGTTGGAGAGGAGTGTCCAGATGAAGATGGATGTGGTAAGTCCAGCCTTCCAGATGTCATCCAAGCCCTGGTTGGCTGGCCTTTGGGTTCGAATTGTATCCCATGTCGAAGCCAGCGAAAAATCTCCACGCCGGGAGAGGGTCCACCTCGGGATATCTGGTTCTCCGGAGATGATCAGGGTAATGAGGATGTTTCCAATGATATGCTGTGGGAGTCCGGCCTGACCGTGAAGAGGCTGGAGTTTAGACTCATCCCTGGTTCCATATCTAATAAACTCCGAGACTGGGGTAGTGGAGCTGCCCCTCTCATCAAGGCTGAGGTCCCTGAGCGAGGTATTGCCGAGCCAAATGTCATCCCAAAAGTAAATCTTCCCTTGTCCCACTAGCCACTGAATGTGCGGGTGTGCATGGGCCCAAGCTCTGGATAGCCTCTTCCATGTTGGGCTATTTCTTCCCGACGTTCTTGTAGTGAGTGGTGATGTGTTGGAGCAGTATTTAGCCATCATATATTGTGCTCAAAGGGAATTCTGCTCCCGGAAGTGCCACCACAGTTTTAAGTTAAAGGCTTGTAGTACTTCCTTGACCTTACGGATCCCGAGGCCTCCCTCGGCAGTGGGGAGGCACATCTGGTCCCAACTGATCCAATGGGCCCTTTTCCTCTCGCTTGTCGAGCCCCAGAAGAACCGAGCCATTTGTTGATCCAGTTGTTTGAGGGCATCGGATGTGGGCTCGATGGCTTGAGAAATGTGGATCGGGACCTCTTCCAGAAGTAGATCTCTCCTTGTCCCACCACCCATCTAATGTGTGAATGTGCTTGGGCCCGCGCTTTCAGTATCCTCTTCCACGTTGGGCTATTCCTCCCCGATGGTTTAGCCGCAAGAGGGGAAACATTGGTGCAATATTTAGCCTTCATGTACTTTGCCTAGAGGGAACTTTGTTCACGAAAACGCCACCATAATTTGATGTTGAAAGCTCGGATTTGCGGATGCCGAGGCCCCCTTCCGCGGTCGGGAGGCAAATTTGGTCCCAACCAATCCAGTGCGTTCTTTTCTTTCTTTTTTTAATCAAACACCTTCACGGTGGAGGGTTCGTGGGGCCCTCATCCCTATATTGCACAAAATTAAGGGGTACATGATTAGGATTACAAGACAAACGATCAAACTATCTAGGCCTAGAAGATCAAAAAACATGTACAAAGATCTAGGACAATTACACCATAAGAGTAGGTAAGGGTCATGCCGATAGTGTCTCGACACCTACGTACTCTTCGGCGTTCGATGACGACGAGATCGATGGAATCCTTCCTTGGTACCCTTTTTCTACCCACGCTCGCCATCCTGTTCCCAGACTCGGATATTGCGGATCCCCATTTGCTCCATTCGGATGATATCCTATAGGCCACTCGGCACGACCTGGGCTTTCAAAACTTGTCTACTACTCAACTCCAATCCCATCCTCGCAAGGAAATCGTCCGCCTTGTTTTCTTCCCGGTGAATGAAGGTAGTGCGGAGTGTTAGGTGACGCTTGTGCAGGGCAATGTGCACCATGACCTGACGTATGTGTGCATGCCCCTAGCCTTTTCCTTCCACTAATCTGATTGCCTGCTCAGCATCCGCTTCGAGCCAAATTGGTTTCGCAAATTCCTTAGCCATTGTCAAGCCATGGTGCATGGCGCGAAGGCTGCAAGCAACTTGCCCGAGGAGTCTCGCACGAACCCTCCCCCTCCGGCTTCTCCACTTGTCTCAATGTAGGCACCATCCGCATTCAGTTTAATCCAAGGCTGTTCCGGGGGGTTCCATTTAACCGGCATACCAAGCGGCCTCGGCCTCCAATTCTCGACACGAGGTGGTATGCTCATTCTTAGCCGAACTCCCCTCCAATGCTTCGGCTTAATTGTTCCATTGGCCATGCAAATACGGAAGAACATCTGAACCTGCGAAACCACGTTAAAAGGCTTGAATTGTACATGCTGATGTTTGCTCCTATTTCGTTCCGCCCAAAGGTACCAAAAGATGAGGTATGGCATGATCCGGCCAAGTTGTTTCTTTTTTTTTTTTTTTCATTCAAACACCTTCACGGTGGAGGGTTCGTGGGTCCCTCATCCCTATATATCCAGAAATCAGAGTACAAACGTGGCCACACCCAAAAGTGGTGTGCCAAAACAAAATCAAAATCATAATCAAGAGTAGTAAGCGGTCCATCCCGGATATCGGGTGGACCTCATCATACTCCCCAACAACAACAAAAGGATCATAACTACAACTCAAAATTCTACGAAACGGTACACCCCTCGGTATGACCATCTAGTCGTGATTGTCACCCCGGACTCTAATATTAGGCACTCCAATTTCTTCCATGTGGATCATGGCCTTGAGGAGCCGTGGTGCTGTGGAGTCATTGAACTGGCAAAATTCTGGTCTTTCCATTCCCAACTTAGCGAGAAATTCCGCCGCCATGTTGCCTTCACGGTGGATAAAGGATGCGCGAGAGTTAGTATGGCACTTGAGGGCCCTAAGGCGGGCAATATCATGACGAACATGGGCCGGTCCCCAAGCTGTGCCATTGATAAGCTTGATCACCTGCTCCGAGTCCAGTTCGAGCCACATTGTTTGCATGAAGTTTCTCGCCAAGGCAAGGCCAAGGTGCGCGGCCTTAAGCTCCGCCTCCAGGGCCGATTGGGCGTCAAGGGGAGTGGCGAAGGCGAGGATCATTTTCCCCAGGTGGTTGCGGATCAATCCACCCCCTGCCGCCTTGCCCGTAGCTTCCGAGAAGGCTCCATCTGTGTTGATCTTGAGAGTTGCCTGATCTGGGGGTTGCCATTTGACCGACATGGCCAGGGGTCTCGGCAATCTTGGCTCGGCCTCGCTTGGAATACTCATCTTCAGTCTCACGCCCTTCCAATGTTTCGGTTTGATTCGCCCTGCGGCCATGCTATTCCGGATAAAAGTTTGCACTTGCCACACCACATTAAATGGCTTGAAATTTGTCATTTGATGCCGGCTCCTATTGCGTTCAGCCCAAAGGAACCACATGATGAGGTATGGCATGGAACGGCTGAGATGCTTCTTGCTTGCTTGTTGTGTTCTCCGTGTCCAGACCACCAGCCTATCTGGGATCGTATCATTAATCCGCAATGATGGGGTCGAACCCTCAAACCAGTCATCAAATTCTGTCCAAACACTGATTGCTCCAACCCCTTGGACGAAAAGGTGCTGCAGGGACTCAACGCCTGGCCTCCGTGGGCAACATTGGCACTTCGATGCCAACTCCATCTTCCGCCATTGGAGTTTTGTATCCACGGGAATTCGGTTGGAGAGCAGCCTCCATGAGAAAATGGAGATAGAGGTGGTAAGGCCGGCCTTCCAAATATCCTCTAAGCCCCGGACAATGGGTTGGCTAGTTCGGATAGTTGCCCATGTTGTAGCGAGGGAGAAGTCCCCGAGGGGCGAGATAGTCCATCTCGGGATATCTGGGCCTTCTGGTACAATTGGCGTGGCCAGGATTTGCCCGATAATATGAAGTGGAAGACCATCCCGATCATGAAGCATCCGAATCTTAGGCTCATCCCAAGTTCCTTCCCGGATGAAATCTCGGACCAGGGTATTCGGATGTCCCCTGTCATCGAGTGCGTGATCTCTCAGGGTGGATTCTCCAAGCCACTTATCGTCCCAAAAGAAGATTTTGCCATTCCCCACCACCCAACGAATATGGGGCTGTGCATGGGCGCGAGCTCTAATGAGCCTCTTCCAGGTAGCGCTATGTCTTCCCGAAGGCCTAACGGTGAGCGGAGATGCTTTATTGCAATACTTGGACAGCATGTAGTTCGCCCACAGAGAATTCTGCTGCCGGAATCTCCACCAAAGTTTGATGTTGAAAGCTCGGAGGACCTCTTTAAATTTGCGGACTCCAAGTCCCCCTTCTGCCGTCGGGAGGCAGATTTGGTCCCAACCAATCCAATGGGTCTTTTTCTTATCATTAGAAGACCCCCAAAAGAACCTAGCCAACTGCTGGTCTAGGAGCTTAAGTGCACAGGCTGTCAGTTCAATGGCTTGGAAAATGTGGAGTGGGACCGCTTCGAGTGTACTCTTAATAAGCGCAAGTCTCCCCCCAAAGGAGAGGTGTCTGTGAGCCCAACCGGAAACTCGTGTAGAAATTTTCTCCCGGAGGAACATTTTTTTTTTTTTTTTTTTTTTTCAATCAAACACCTCTACGGTGGAGGGTTCGTGGGTCCCTCATCCCTATATTTCCACAAGAGATAATTACAAGGCGTGGCCACACCCAAAAGTGGTGTGCCGTAACAAAATCAAGAGTAGTATGCGGTCCGATCCCACAAGGTTCGGACCTCATCATACTCCTTTCCAAAATACAATTAACCACAAAGCTAGTCACTATTGTCTCCCGTCGTCTCATGATCAACTTTGATGCCCGTCCCCGTCTAGGTTTCGGATGTGCGACACTCCCATCTCGTCCAATCTAACCAAGTCCAATAGTTCTCTCGGTGCTGAGTTGTAGTGCATTCGTAGGCCACTGTCTTGGACTAGCCCCATTTTCGCAAGGAAGTCCGCCGCTTTGTTCCCCTCCCTGTGTATGAAGGTGGCTCGGAATTTGAGTTGGCGTTTGAGAATGGTTAGTTGCGCCACCGCTTGCCGAGCGAGTGCCGGCCCCCATCCCGTCCCATTGACCAATTTGATTGCTTGCTCTGCATCTGACTCAATCCAGATTGGTAGGCCGTATTCCTTGGCTATATTTAGCCCGTGAATCATGGCCAACAGCTCCGCTTCTAACGCCGAGTGGGCTTCAAGGGGTGTGCTGACGGCGACGAGCATCTTACCCGAGTGGTCTCGAATAATCCCGCCAGCCCCTGTACTGCCGTTCGCTTCATTATAGGAGCCATCCGTGTTGAGCTTTATCCACGGCTGATCCGGGGGGTTCCATTTGATTGCCATGGCTAGGGGTAGCGCCCTGATTGCCGCCGCTTGTTGAGGAATATTGATTCCAAGTTTAACTCCCTTCCAATGTTTCGGCTTCAAGCTTCCATTAGACATAGCATTTCGAATGAACATGTGGACCTGCCATACCACGTTTTGTGGTTTAAACTGTGTGCCTTGGTGGCGGCTCCTGTTTCTCTCCGACCATATAAACCAAAGGATGAGGTATGGAGTGGCTCGGCTAAGATGTTTCTTGTTCGGCTGTTGGCACCTTCGCGCCCACACTTTGATTCTCGTAGGGATTGTGTCATTGATATGGATGCGTGGGAACGGGCCTGTGAACCAGCCGTCGAACTCACTCCATACTCTGCGAGCTCCATATCCCTGAATGAAGAGGTGTTGGAGTGACTCAGTGTTCGGTCTGTGGGGGCAGCATTGGCACTTAGAGGCTAGCTCAATCTCCCGCCACTGAAGTTTCGTGTCAACCGGCACCCGATTGGAGAGAAGCCTCCAGATAAAGATGGCTATTGAGTTGGTGAGGCCTACCTTCCAAACGTCCCCCAAACCATGGATGATCGGGTTTCGTCCTCGAAGTGTGTCCCATGTCGAAGCCACCGTGAATTCCCCATGCTTAGAGAGGTTCCACCTCGGGATATCCTGTTCGTCATGGAGGATCGGTGTATTAATGATGCCATCGATAACATGCTGAGGGAGGCCGGCCTGATTGTGAAGGAGTTGAAGCTTGGGCACATCCCAACCACCATTTGTAATGAACTCCGAGACCCGGGTGGTTGGTCTTCCCCTATCATCAAGACTAAGTTCCCTCAGAGGGCTATTGCCAAGCCAAATGTCATCCCAGAAGTAGATGTCCCCTTGTCCCACTAGCCATCTCATGTGCGGTTGCGCGAGGGGCCATGCTCTTGAGAGCCTTCTCCACGTAGGGCTACTCCTGCTCGGCAATCTCAAGGTGAGCGGTGTGGAGTTGGAGCAATATTTTGCCATCATGTATCTTGCCCAAAGGGAGTTTTGCTCCCGAAATCGCCACCAAAGTTTGATATTGAAAGCGTGGAGGACCTCCATAGTTTTTCGGATCCCAAGGCCTCCTTCATCAGTGGGCCGGCACATTTGTTCCCATCCAATCCAATGGGTCCGCTTCTTTTCATTCGTAGACCCCCAAAAGAATCGGGCCATTTGTTGGTCAAGTTGCTTGAGGGTACCGGCCGTGGGCTCGACGGCTTGAAAGATGTGCAAGGGGATCGCTTCAAGAGTGCTCTTAATCAACGTAAGCCTTCCTCCAAAGGATAGGTGACGGTGTGCCCATCCTGAGATCCTTCTTGCAATCTTTTCCCGTAGAAAGAGGAACATGTCCGTGCGCTTGACACCACGGTAGATAGGGACACCGAGATAGAGAAAAGGAAAGGCCCCTCTAGAGAAGCCTCCTTCCGCCTGGATCGAGTTTGCCCAATGTTCATGGGCCTCGGCAATATAGAAATTACTCTTGGCGAGGCTGACTTGTTGGCCGGAGACTCTTTCATATTTTTCGAGACAGGCTCTTAGCCGGCGCATAGGATTTGCCGCCGCTTGGGTGAAGATGATAATGTCGTCCGCATAGGCTAGATGGCTGATCTCCATGCATCTCCGGGAGGCTTTGAACGTCATGTCCTTTTGGCCGAGGATGAGCTTATCTAATGCTCGGGACAGGTAGTCCGCCGCGATTACGAACAGAGCGGGGGAGATCGGGTCTCCTTGCCGAAGTCCTCGAGTTGATCTAAAGAAGCCCGAGGGTGCCCCGTTAACAAGGACCGAGAACCAGCAACACCCAATACACCTCTCCATAAGTGAAATCCATGAATCCGGGAAACCCATACGGCGTAAAACTTTGAAGAGGAATGGCCATTGGACCCTATCATAGGCTTTAGCCATGTCAATCTTTACTGCCACATTAGGCGCTGGGGAGCATCTAGCAAGCTCATGGAACATCTCTTGAGCCAGAAGTGCGTTGTCGTTAAGGAGCCGACCTTTGACAAATCCACTTTGGTTTGGGGAGATGACCTGTGGGAGGAAAGGAGAGAGTCGAGAGGTGAGTACCTTGGTAATGATCTTGTTTAAAACATTGCAGAGACTGATGGGTCGGTAGTCGGTCCATGACTCCGGCGAAGCCTTCTTTGGGATAAGGACTATGCTTGTGGCCGTGATGCTCCTCGGCAGGAAGGCCCCTCTGAAGAACTGTCTGATTGCGTCCACTACCTCCGGCCCCACAATAGGCCAGCAGGCTTGATAGAAGGTGGCCGAGAAGCCGTCGGGTCCGGGTGCACTATCTCCGGAAATGCAAAAGGTGGCACTCCTGACCTCGTCCGCACTTGGAGCATCTGCGATGTCAGCGAACTGCTCGGCTGAGTGGACCTGCTGGATTAGGTCGAGGTCTGGATCTTCAAGTGTCGGATTGTTGGGGGCAAGGAGTTGTTGGAAGAACTCCACTGCGGACTTTTTAATCTCGGCTTCCTCGGTGAGCTCCTGCCCATTGACACGTATTGAATGGATGCGGAGACGAACCCTCTTTTGTTTCACCCAGCTTTGGTAGAACCGGGTATTTTTGTCTCCCCCGGCAAGCCACCTCAAAGCTGCCTTCTGTCGCCAAAAATCTTCTTCCATTCTCAGCAAAAGGATGTACTCGGCAATGTGTTTGTTGATCGCTGTCCTGTGCTCCGGGGTCGGCCTTGCTTCGAAACAAGATTGGGCCAAAGCAATTTCTTCCTCCTTTTCTTTTAGATTAGCATGGATGTTTCCAAAAACCTCTTTGTTCCACTCCTTAAGGGCCTTTTTAACTCTGGCCTGCTTGATTTGAATGTTTAGGATTCCACCCGCCCCCGTGGGCTCCTCCCATGCTTTTTGCACTACGGCCATGAATCCTTCATGTCGGATCCACATGTTCTGGAACCTGAAAGCCTTGGCTCCAGCGGATGTGTTCATCTTCGTGCACCTGACAAGAATTGGTCCATGGTCCGAGGCAATCCGGGGGAGGTTCGTAACCCGAGTAGCCTCGAAGGTCTTAGTCCAATCCTCGCTGACAAGCACTCTATCCAACCTTTCAAAAAGGCCATTCTTGGCCCAAGTGAATGCCGCTCCATCAAAACCAGGGTCAAGCAGCCTACAATCTTCCGTTGCCTCCGCAAAATCTACCATCTCGGCTTGCCGGTTGGTATCACTTCCGACTCTGTCTTGGTGAGATAGCATGGTGTTGAAATCGCCACCGATGATCCAAGGTGTTCCCTCAAGAGGCCCGGCAATCTCTCTCATCTTGTCCCATAGGTGATGTCTTTCAGCCCTTGTACATTTGGCGTACACGGCTGAGATGGCCACCGGCCTAGCAAGGCGGTGGGATTTGAGGTACCCGTGGAGAATTTGTTCCGAGTCAACCTCAATATCAAAAGTGGACCCCTCTTCCGCAAACATCCAAATCTTCTCGTTCATGTTCGAACCAATGAAGGACAGCCCCAAGGCCTTAGAGAAACGGTCCGGGTCCGGTTGTGTGAGCGGTTCCATTATTGCAAGAAATAAAACATTATGACAACCAATTAGTCTTTTCAGAACGTTTTGAGTGGGCGCATTCGCGATCCCCCTCACGTTCCAAAACATGAGATTGTACGACATTATTAACAAGAAGGGTGCGTACCCAAAGAGGTTGAAGGCCCTCCTTGATAGTCAGTACGGTGTTGCTCTTTGTTCGGAGCGACCTCCTCGGCGTCCTCGGCCGAACTGTTGCCTCCTAACTTCTCGGCCCCCACATGCAATTCCATAAGGTCTTCGTCCGCATCCCCACAATTCTCAACATCAAATTCTCCGTTCTCCATGAGAGTATAATATTGGTTAGTGCTCATGTGGTTCTTTGCCGAGAAGAACCCACGCCCCCTTGTCAAAGCATGGCGCGCGCCTCCTCTCGGATTCCCTCGCCGAACTGGTGAGACCAAGCTCCTCGCATTGGGGGAGCCCCACTCCACGTCCATGTTCCCACGTGGTGTTGGTGGTTCGGTGGTGGGATGCAATGGATTCCCCCGGTTCGGTGGGGACTTCCCAATCTCGATCCCGGCAATAAGCCCGGCATTCTGAGTTCCGGAGCTCGGTCCGCTCCCCAAGGTAGAGTCACCCTTGGGGTTCGGTCCCTCCCAGGAAGTATCACCGGAGTCCTCCCCATTTGTTTTGTTATTGTTTGGTCGATCACCGGCCTTGCCTTGCTTCTTCCCCTGATGTTTCCATTCGTTGGAGCTGGAGGCATTCTTCCCCATATCTTGCTTCCCCTTCTCGGTCTGTCTCTCGGGTTGTGGCTGTTTTGGCGGGCCGTTGTGGTAGTTTCTCTTTGGCGGCCGTTCCTTCTTGCCCGTCGCATAGCACACCTCACTTGCATGGCCGACATGTTTGCATTCTCGGCAATATGATGGTATCTTGTCCCATCGGACTCGCTGCACCGTTTCTCGCCCACCAAGATCGAGGATTATCTCTTCGGTAGGTGGTTTTGTGATGTCTATCTCGACGCAAATTCGGGCAAATGAAAGCCGAGTCTTGTTTGCCGTGGCTCGATCAATTTGTATTGGATTGCCGAGAAGCTTGCCGATGGCGAATAAGGCGGATTGGTCGAAAAGATGAATGGGGAGGCCAATTAGGTTGCACCAAATTGCCGCAATGGGGGACTCGCAGTAAGCATCAAAGTCCGGGGACCATTTGAAGACCCTCATCGGGTGTCGGTCAATGAGCCAAACTGGCGTACCCCTTGGGCCTCCAAGGATTCGGGCATAGTCCGCCAAGTCCTCGCATTGAATGAGAATATGTTTAGCATTAATGTACTTCCAACTAAAACCACACCGAAGTTTAATATTTTCGAGGGTCTTTTGGATTTGCAGTCCCGTAGGGATAGAGTGAGAGAACTTACCCACAATGGCGTGTCCCATGCTCTCAGCAAGCTTTTGAGTTTCCGCTCCGGAGAAGTAAATGGCCGGGATGCCGTCGGACACTGAAGCAAATCCAATGTTCTGGAGCTTATCCGGTTCAAAGGCTTGGGGGCCGGTAGGGTCAGTCGAGCCTTTGAGCATGTCCGCCATCGTTTTCGGCCGACCGGGGTGGCTTGCGGCGCCTTCACCCCGGCCTTGTAGAGTGTTACTCGCCGAGCCCGACGGGGTACCCCTAAGCAAGTCCGCCATCGATTTCGGCCACGGCGAGGGCCCCGGTGTAGCTTCTACCCCCCCAAGTTGATTAACTACATTCGGCCCTTGTGTTGCGGCATCCGTCGCGGACTTAGGTGTGTTTCCATTTCTCTTCGGATTGTTGAGTTCGGCTTCTCCATTCTCGGTGTGGATCTTCTCGGCACCTACGTTGCCGTTGTGTGCCCTTCTCGGCTTTTCCATTCTCGGCTTTTCGGCTTTTTCTTTCTCGGTGTGGATCTTCTCGACTTTTTCCTTCTCGGTGAGGGTCTGTTCGGCATCATCCATAGGCGTATCGTTGGGTGTTGGTGTGTCTCTTGTCACTGCGACCATCTCGGCACTAGGCGTGGCCTTGTTCGTCGTCTCGATAAAAGGCTTTTCTCGGTAGACGTTAGGGTTCGACTTCGGTCGCGGCTGGCCGAGCTCCGCACTGTAATGTTCCGAACTAGCCTCAAACGTAGCTCGGAGCTTGCTAGTTCGTCCTCGTTCGAGAGGGGGAAAGTCCTCAAGAGAGGGTCCATTTCCATCCCGAGGTGTGTGTGTGACACTTTGCATGCTTCCCGAAGAGTTTAGGGGGAACTCCAGTGGTTTGTGACCGGCCGTAATGAGAGGTTGCGCAACCAATGTGTCTAGCATCTCCGCCGAGTCCAAGGCGGCTAAGTGGATGATTTCGGCCTTTGTTGGTTGCGTTGGGGCCTCCACGACAATCGTCTCACGTGAGCTCTTGGGACGGAAAGGAGTTAGCCCACTTTCGGAAGGAGGTTTTGGTCTCCTAGCCAATTCGGGAAAGTTGGGTTGCTGCAAAAAGGAGCTAGATTTTTGTTGTTTTGGGGGCTCAACGGATGCATTGGGGCCAGCATCACGTGGTGTTCCGAAGTGGCTAGGCGCCAAGGAACTTTCGGAAAGTGATTTTGTTGTTGTGCCCATTTCGGGCAAGTTGACTAGCGCGTCCACCCAGGCCTTTTGACCCATGCTAGAGCCATCTCTCTCCGAGCAGCCATCATGTGGGGGGTTGTGCTCTCCTCCGTCACCGGTCCCCGCGTTTGCGCCGGCCGCAAGGTCATCGGCCGGAGCGTTATCAACAGTTCTGGCGCCGGCAAGTTCTTCATTAATCTTAGCTTCATCTTCACCGTTGGGATTAGGGGAGGGCTCCATCGACGTCGGGAAGATGGGGCCTTTGCATTTTGGGCTTCCGACCGGCGAGCTCCCTTCGGCCCCGAAATCAATCTTCTTCCTAAGTTGCTTGTCCTCCGGCATCGGTGAGGGTACGAACCTTTTCCGACCAGTGCCTTTGGTGGGAGGGGCTGGTGTACTTTTCCGTGCCTTCACCTTCATTTTCAAAGTTTTCCTCGCCACTTTCCTGCAGGGAAAAATTATGGAGGGAGACTCCTCCGACGTGAAAGTCATTGGCTGGTCCGAGAGAGGGTCCTCGGCCGGCCGGAGGACCATTAGCTGGTCCGAGATGGTGCGCGGTTCTTCGGACTCCGGGGGGGGATCCGGCAGGCGCTCCGGCATGATCGAGAGAGTGAGTCGAGTCACCAGCCGCTCCGGAGCTTTGTTCGTGCCTTAGCCAAAGGAGTGGGTTGGTTGGTGAGAATCCGAGGTCGGGAGGGTGGTGGGTGGCTGGGGGAGCGGGGGGCGTGAGGGGGACCGTCGACAGTGGTGAGCCGAGCGAGAATGGGGTGGGCGGCGATGTGGGAACTCAAAACGTGGTGGGGGATTCTAGAGAGAAGGGAGAGCGTCTCTCTCTAACTTACAATTCCTCTTCCTGCCTCGACTCTTCTCCCGGAGGAACATAAACATGTCCGTTTTCTTAATGCCCCGGTAGATTGGTACACCCAAGTACAAAAAAGGAAACGTACCTCGTTGGAATCCCCCGTCCCTCTGTATTGAAGTGGCCCAATCCTCATTGCATTCGGCGATGTAGAAGTTGCTTTTGGCAAGATTAATTTGTTGGCCCGATGCCTCTGCGTAATCTTCAAGGCATGCTTTAAGACGCCGGAGGGACTCCTGGGCTGCTTGTGTAAAAATGATAATATCGTCCGCATAGGCGAGATGGCTAACCTCCATGCAGTGGCGGGAGGCCTTGAAGGCCATGTCCCGATGACCCAAAATAAGTTGATCGAGCGCCCGTGAGAGGTAGTCAGCCCCAATCACAAAGAGGGCCGGGGATAGGGGATCTCCCTGTCTAAGCCCTCGTGTAGATTTGAAGAAGCCGGAGGGTGCTCCATTGACCATCACCGAGAACCAACAGGAGCCAATACATCTGTCAATCAAGGCGAGCCAAGAATCCGGGAAGCCCATCAGTTTGAGGATCTTGAGAAGGAAGGCCCATTGAACACGATCGTAAGCTTTGGCCATATCAATCTTAATGGCCACGTTCGGGGCGGGGGCACACCGGGTAGCTCATAGAACAGCTCTTGGGCAAGGAGAATGTTATCATTCAAGAGTCGCCCCTTAACGAATCCACTTTGATTCGGGGCAATAACTCGCGGGAGAATGCTTGCGAGCCTTTTTGTGAGAATCTTGGTGATTACTTTGTTGATGACGTTGCAAAGGCTTATGGGTCTATAATCTCCCCACGTCTCCGGAACCTGTTTCTTGGGAATAAGGACAATACTCGTAGCCGTGATGCTCCGGGGAAGGTACGCCCCGAGGAAGACCTGTCGCACCGCCTCACCAACATCCGATCCCACAATGTTCCAGCACGATTGGTAGAAGGTGGCCGTGAAGCCATCCGGTCCTGGCGCGCTGTTCCCAGAGATATAAAAAACGGCCCGTTTAACTTCCTCATCGGTCGGGGGCTTAGCAAGGTCATTCAAGGCTTCCGAGGGGGGAAGTGGATGGATCAAGTTCGGATCGGGCTCAGCAAGGGTCGGGGGAATGGGTGCCAACAGGTTTTGGTAAAAGTCAACGGCCGATGCCTTGATCTCTTCGGGCTCGCTAACTTCATGCCCGTTAACCATGATTTTATGGATATGTAGTCGGATCTTCTTTTGCTTGACCCAACTATGATAGAATCTCGTATTCAGGTCTCCCTCTGCGAGCCACCGAATACCCGCTTTCTGGCGCCAGAAGTCCTCCTCCATTTTTAGGAGGAGAATGTAGTTAGCGATGAGTTTATTCACAAGGATTCTGTTCTCCGATGACGGGTTCGCCTCAAAATCAGATTGTGCCTCGGCCACACTCTCTTCCATGTTTCGCAAATTGAGGTGGATGTTCCCAAAAGTCTCTTTGTTCCATTGCTTAAGCGCCTTTTTCACTCTTGCAAGCTTGATCTGAAAGTTAAGAAGCCCGGTTGCCTCGGTGGGATGGCTCCATTCCTCAAGCACCACGCTCTTGAAGCCGTCATGTCGGATCCACATATTTTGGAACCTAAAGGCCCTCCCTCCAGTTTGGATGTTCGCGCAACTACATCTAACCAGGACTGGGCCGTGATCCGAGGAGATGCGTGGTAGGTTAGTCACCCGTGTAGCTTCACAAAACTGCGACCATGATTCATTCACCAAAATTCTATCCAGACGCTCGAAAAGGCCATTCTTTGCCCATGTAAAAGTCGCACCATCGAACCCTGGATCAAGAAGTCTACAATCCTCAATAGCCTCTGCAAAGTCAATCATCTCGGCTTGTCGGTTGGTATTACTTCCAACTCGGTCTTGGGGATTAAGGATCGTGTTGAAGTCCCCACCAATGATCCATGGGGTGCCTTCGGTCACCAGCACAAGATCTCGCATCTTATCCCAAAGGGTGTGCCTTTCCGCCCTTGTGCATTTTGCGTAGATAGCCGCGACATGAATACCGTTAGCAAGCCGTGGGGAAGAGAGTGTGCCAAAGAAGGCCTGTTCCGTGTCATCCTCAACCACAAAGTCAGCCCCTTCTTCCGTGAAAATCCAAATCTTCCCATTAGAATTTGAACCCTTGAAAACCAGCCCCAAAGCTCTAGAGAATTTGTCCGGGTCCGGTTGTGTGAGTGGCTCCATTATTGCAAGAAAATTAACATTGTGAGATCTAATTAATCTTTTTAAAACGTTTTGGGTTGGCGCATTCGCAATCCCCCTAACGTTCCAAAACATGAAGTTGTAGGACATGATTAACAAAGGGATTTCGTACCCGGCGGGTTGGAAGGCCCCCCTTGGAATTCGGTGCATGGATGTTCCATCGACCCACGGTTTGTCTCGCCCTCCATGGGTATCATGGCGGAGTCGTGCCCATCTTTATTCGGCTGTGCCTCCATCTCGATGGATTCAATCTCCTCCAATTCATCAGCAGCAAAAACCTCCTTGCCCATGAGCGAGAAAAATTGATTCGTGCTCATATGGTTCCCTGGGTCAAGGCTCGCAAGTTTCTCATTAGTGGTTCGGTCCGCCGAGCCATTCGCCGAGTGGTGTACCGCGGCTTCCAATTCCCTTCGGCTGTTCGTTCCACTACGTGCGGAAGAAAGGGCCCCGTCCATCCGGGGATAGTGAAATGGCCGAAATCCCCCCCGGTGCTTGGGGCTCTCTCGTCCGGTGCGACCTCCTTCTTCTGGACGGCCTTCGACCGAAGGGTCCTTTGGAGCGCGAAGTGTACCAAGGATATCCGGCCCCAACTTATCGGCCTCTTCGGCATCTCCCCACCTCGGGCATTGCTTTGACTTTCCCTTGTTGCCTCCATGCCTTACCATTCAAGAAAGGTTTCGGTGTTGCTTGTTCTCCTTGGGCGTCCACACCCCCTTGTTTCTGTTGTTTGGATGGGATGATGCTGTAATTCCTTTTAGGTGGCCGAGCCACCTTGCCCGCCGCGTAACAAACATCGCTTGCGTGCCCAACATGTTTGCACTCCCGGAAAAATGGTGGGATCTTATCCCATTTGACTTGTTGGATCATCTCACGGCCACAAATGTCAAGGATGATCTCTTCAATGGGTGGTTTTGAGATGTCAATCTCAACGCAAATTCGGGCAAAGGATAGTCTTGTTTTGTTAGACGTAGCCCGATCAACTTGGATTGGCGTGCCAAGTAGCTTACCGATGGAAAAGAGCGCCGAATGATCAAAGAGGTGTATGGGAAGGCCTATTAAGTTGCACCAAATTGCCGCAATCGGAGATTCGCAATAAGCATCGAAATCCGGAGACCATTTGAAGACTCTCATAGGGTGGCGATCAATAAACCACACGGGTGTTCCTTTCGGCCCATTAAGCAGCCGTGCGTAGTCCGAAATGTCCTCGAATTGAACAAGAATATGTTTAGCGTTAATATATTTCCAAGTAAAACCACGACAAAATTTGATGTTATCAAGGGTCTTTTGGATTTGATGAGAGGCCGGGATAGAATGCGAAAACTTACCCACGATTGCATGGCCAAGGCTTGTCGCCAAATTTTGAACTTCCGCCCCCGAGAAATAGATAGCCGGGATTCCGTTGGACGTGGTGGCAAATCCGATGTTTTGGATGTTGTCCGGATCGAAGACTTGTGGCCCATCAGAACAAGGTGCCACTCGGAACAAGTCCGCCATTGTCGTTGGCTTGGAGGCATGCGTCGCGGCTGATCCAAGGTGTCCTTGGGGGGGGGGGGGGTGATCGACGACGCCTTAGTCCAAGCTCCTTTTGTGTTAGTTGAGTTACCACCTACACTTCCGTTCGGGAAACCATCAAGCCCACCGCCATCCACACAATTCGCATTGACACCACACACCGCCTCCATCAAGTCGGCGCCTTCATTGGGGCCAGCCGAGGCCGTGTTCGCGGGGATCGCGTTAGGTGCGTCGGGGGGGTCTGGCCATGCTCGGACTGCCTTTTTGGCCGGCACGCCGGGTTCAAAACTGTTCTGAATTTTCCGAGTACGACCTATCTCAAGAGGTGGGAAATCATCAATTGGTGGAGTATATCTTACCATTCTCACGTCCGGCGATTGATTCGTAGCCGGTAGGAGAGGGGGCCTCGGGGTCGGGTCCATCCGAGCTTCTTCCGGCTGAGCCACGACGAGGAGGGGCTGCGCCGCCATGGTGTCCATCTTCTCCGGTGCGTCTAGGGAGGCCAGCTCCAAAATATTGTCTTGATTCGGCTGGCAATAGGTGGCAACGGCTAGTGGCTCACGTGAATCCATGGCTTGGAATGGGACCAAGGTACTTTCAAAAAGGTGTTGAAAGCACCTTGGTCCCATTCCAAGCCAAGGATTCACGTGAGCCACTAGCCGTTGCCACCTATTGCCATCCGAATCAAGACAATATTTTGGAGCTGGCCTCCCTAGACGCACCGGAGAAGATGGACACCATGGCGGCGCAGCCCCTCCTCGCCGTGGCTCAGCCGGAAGAAGCTCGGATGGACCCGACCCCGAGGCCCCCTCTCCTACCGGCTACGAATCAATCCCCGGACGTGAGAATGGTAAGATATACTCCACCTTTTGATGATTTCCCACCTCTTGAGATAGGTCGTACTCAGAAAATTCGGAACAGTTTTGAACTCGGCGTGCCGGCCAAGTTGTTTCTTATCCTGCTGCTGGATTCTTTGTGACCAAACTTCAAGCCTTTCTGGAATTGTGTCATTAACCCGGAGGGTCGAGGCTGGTCCCTCGAACCACTCATCAACTCTTTCCAAATTCTGATTGCGCCATGTCCTTGGATGAAGAGATGTTGAAGTGATTCGGTGCTTGGCCTATGGGGACAACATTCACACTTCGAGGCCAACTCAATTTTCTGCCATTGGAGCTTCGAATCCACCGGTATCCGATTCAAGAGAAGGCGCCAATTAAAAATGGCTATGGAAAGAGTAAGTCCGGCCTTCCAGATATCATCAAGGCCTTGAATAATCGGCCTGTGTGTCCTCAAGGTTTCCCACGTTGTGGCCAATGTGAAGTCCCCGTGCCAGGATAGATTCCATCTCGGGGTGTCCGGTTCCCCGGGGATGATTGGCGAGTCAGGAATCCTTTTTACAATTTGTTGCTGGATTCTGGCTTGAGCTTGGAGTAATCGTAGTTTCGGCTCGTCCCACACTCCATCTCTAATAAAATCTGAGACCAAAGTCGAGTCGGCGCCCCTTTCATCCATGCAATGCTTTCGGAGACCCAAATTACCGAGCCAAATATCATCCCAAAAGGAGATCTTACCCTTCCCCAGCAACCACCGAATATATGGTTGTGTTCGAGCCCTTCCTTCCATGTTGGGCTATTTCTTCCGGATGGCCTAGCCGTAAGCGGGGAAGTATTGTGGCAGTACTTCACCATCATATACTTAGCCCACAGAGAGTTTTGTTCCCAGAAGCGCCACCAAAGTTTGCTGTTAAAGGCACGGAGGACTTCTATGGATCTACGAATGTCGAGACCTCCTTCATCGTTCGGTAGGAAAATTTGATCCCACTCGATCCAATGTGTCTTTTTTCTTTCATTTGTTGAACCCCAAAGAAACGAGCCAACTATTGATCAATCTGTTTAAGCGCCCCAACTGTTGGTTCGATTGCTCCTCGGCGACGTAGAAATTACTCTTTGAGAGGTTGATTTGCTGGCCCGAGACATCCGCATACTCCTCCAAGCACGCTCTAAGTTTGCGAAGAGAATCAGTGGCCGCTTGCGAGAAACTGATGATATCGTCCGCATAAGCTAAGTGACTAATTTCCATGCACCTGCGGGTGGCTTTGAATATCATATCCCTATGGCCCAAAATAAGCTTGTCGAGGGCCCTCGAGAGGTAGTCTGCGGCAATAACAAACAAGGCCGGTAGTCTGCGGCAATAACAAACAAGGCCTCGGGTGGACTTAAAGAAGCCCGAAGGGGCACCATTGACAAGAACCGAGAACCAACAGGACCCAATGCATCTCTCGATCATGGAGATCCAATTTTCGGGGAAGCTCATACGCCGTAACACCTTAATAAGGAAGGACCATTGGGCCCGGTCATATGCCTTAGCCATATCGATTTTGACCGCAACGTTCGGAGCTGGTGCACTTCGTGTTAGTTCATGGAACATCTCCTGAGCGAGAAGAACATTATCATTAAGAAGACGACCCTTGACGAAGCCGCTTTGGTTTTGCGCGATAACGCTTGGAAGGGGCGCGAGTCGCTTCGTGAGGATCATGGCGATAGCCTTGTTAATGACGTTGCAAAGGCTAATAGGCCTATAGTCACACCATGTTTCCGGTGATGGCTTTTTGGGAAAGAGGACAATACTTGTGGTTGTGATGCTTCGGGGAAGGTAGGCCCCGAGGAAGAACTGTTTGATCACCTCCACCATATCCGATCCTACAATTTCCCAACATGCTTGATAGAAGGTTGCCGTGAATCCATCCGGGCCTGGTGTACTGTTACCGGATATATCAAAGATGGCTCATTTTACCTCACCCGCATCGGGTGGCTTGGCTAAGTTCTCAGGCGCTAGAAGATTTTCGTAGAACTCAACCGCCGAGTTTTTGATCTCTGCCTCATCCATGATTTCGCGGCCATTAACCTTGATTTTGTCGATGCGCATCCGGATCCTCTTTTGCTTCACCCAACTTTGGTAGAACCTTGTATTCTTATCTCCCTCCGCGAGCCACCTGAGAGTTGCTTTATGCCTCCAAAAGTCCTCTTCCATCTTAAGGAGAAGGATGTAGTTGGCGACGTGCTTGTTGATCACACCTCTGTTCCCGGGCGTCGGCCTCTCTTCGAACTCAAGTTGTGCCATGGCCAGTTTTTCTTCCACATCCCGGAGATTGTTGGGGATGTTACCGAACGTTTCCTTATTCCACCATCTCAGGGCTTTTTTAACCCTAGCTAGCTTGATATACAAGTTGAGGAGTCTCTCGGCCTCCGTTGGAGCCCCCAATCATTTCGCACGAGGTCGCTGAACCCCTCGTGCCGAGCCCACATATTCTGGAACCGGAAGGCTCGACCTCCGATTTGAGTGTTCGGGAGTTTGCATCTAACCAAGACCGGGCTATGATCCGAGGCTACCCGGTGCTAGGAGGCTCCGGAAATACTCGACCGCTGAATTTTTTATTTCTGTCTCTTCCACAATCTCATGTCCATTCACGCAGACTGAGTGAATTCGCAACCAGACTCTCTTTTGTTTTACCCAACTTTGGTAAAATCTCGTATTTTTGTCACCCTCCGCAAGCCACCTCAATGCCGCCTTTTGGTGCCAAAAGTCTTCCTCCATTCTAAGAAGTAGGATGTATTCGGCTATGTTCTTGTTGATCTCGGTCCGCCTGGGTGTTGGGTCTGCCTCAAACTCGGCTTGAGCCTTAGCAATTCCTTATTCCTTCTTCTTGAGGTTGACATGAATGTTACCGAAAACCTCTTTATTCCAGCCTTTTAAGGCCTTCTTGCTCCGTGATAGTTTAATTTGGAGGTTGAGGAGTTCGATCGCCCCCGTCGGTTGCTCCCAAGTGTTTTACTAGCTTCTTAAAACCGTCATGCCGAATCCACATACTTTGGAAACGGAATAAGCTACCTCCGGAGGGAGTTCTCCCCATCTTGCACCTAGCAAGGATTGGACCGTGGTCCGAGGAGACTCTTGGGAGGTTAGTCACCCTCGTTGTCTCAAAGACTTTGGTCCATGCCTCGCTAATAAACATCCTGTCCAGCCTTTCAAACAACCCATTCTTGGCCCAAGTATACTCCGCACCATCATACCCCGCGGGTCGAGGAGTCTACAATCTTCAATGGTTTCTGCAAAATCAATCATCTCGGCCTGCCCATTGGTATCGATTCCTGTTCTATTTCCAAGTAATAAGATTGTGTTAAAGTCCCCTTCGATCGACCAAGGTGTCCCTTCCACGCGGGTTGAGAGCTCCCTCATTTTATCCCAGTGTGTATCTCTCCGATCTAGTACATTTTGCATAAACTGCCGAGATGAATATGTGGCTTGCCATGCGATTTGATGTTATTCGCCCATGAAGGATCTGGTCCGTGTCCTCTTCAAAATCAAAATTGGTTCCTTCTTCAGCAAAAATCCAGATTTTGCCCGATGTGTTTGAGCCTTTGAAATTTAGTCCGAGCGCCTTGGAATATCGGTCCGGATCGGGGGTTGTGAATGGCTCCATGATTGCAAGAAACATAACATTATAGCATTTGATTAGTCTTCTTAGAACGTTTTGGGTTGACGCATTAGCAACTCCCCTAGCGTTCCAAAACATGATATTGTAAGACATGATTAACGAGGTAAGTTCGTACCCGGAGGTGTGAATGGCCTCCTTGGAATATGACGATTTGTTGTTCTTCCTCCCTTGTGTGCTCGCCGACAAAGGAGTAGGGGTGAATCTTCAACATGTTCGCAAAAAGGTTGTGTATCCATGAGCGCCACATCCTCCTCCCCACAACCATCAACATCGAATTCCCCATTGGCCATGAGGGAATAGTACTTGTTAGTGCTCATGAAGTTTGTTGGAGTTGCGGAGCCGCCCCTCCCGGCCGTTGTGTAGCGCGTTCCCCCTCTCATGCCCCCCGTGTGTACGAGGACACTCGGCGGGATGTGTCCTCATGTCCCCACGACAAATCCATGTATCCACCTTCTTGCATGGAGGGTTCGGATGTCGGGCTCGGGTGGGTTTGTTGAGCTCTCCATCTTTTCGACCCTTCCTATTGTGGTGAGTTCCTTTATCGGAGCCACATTTTTCATGAATATCTCCCACAATGTCCGGATCCTCCCACTCCGGCTCCAATCCTTTCGCCCCATTCGGCTCAACACTTGTTGAAGACCCGGCCCATTTGTTCTTCCTTTGGTGTCTCCATTCATTGTTGTTGTTTGAGTTGTCCTTTGTGTTGTCCTGCTTTTCGGTAGTACCTTTTTTTATCTAAACACCGTCGCGGAGGAGGGTTCGTGGGTCCCTTGATATGGATTGGGATAGGACGAAGGACCCGTTGGATATATTGATCCAAGAACCCCACGTATAAGGTTTGGCAGCGGACTCCCTTAATTGATAATCTGGTTTGATCCACTTCCAGAGCTTGGAAAACCTCGACCCGTTGGCTATATGATCAGCCAAGAACCTCGGTATGGTTGAACGCCACAAGAACTTGCTCAAAGTATCTTGATAAGTTCCAAACAAGTGAAAAACTCTACAAAGAGAATTCAACTCACAAGACAAAGTCTATTTTCGTATTTGATCAATGGTGTCCTCAAATGACATGCTTACAAGCCTATTTATAGGCTAGAATGGACTCTTGAAAGTCTCATATCATTAGTACAACTTAAGACCTTTAGAATGACTCATAATAAGTGAAAAGTAACTCCTAAACTATTGGTGTGACTTTAGGACATCTAAAGTCACTTATTTAACTCAAAAAGTAACTTAAAAATGACTCTTCATTTGGTTGCTCCAACTTGGACGAAAATGCATCATATATCTTCAATTTGGGCCTCCAAAATGTGATATATAGTGACTCAAAACTTCATGCATTGGGCTGCCCACTAACTTGAATAATATTCACCATTTGGCCCAATGTAGATTGGTATTGGAATTGGGCTTTTATTTCATCAACTAAAAGCATCATGGACTCCTTTATCTTCTTAGCTCTAGCTCTTGTAATTGGTCCACTTTGAATGAACAATGGATCCATCTTCTTGTCCTTGTAGATCAGCTTGGGTGTAGCTCCATCATCCCTCATCCCTCTATTTCCGGATCAAAGAAGTACATAGCACGGCCACACCCAAAAGTGATGTGCCAAGACAAAAGGAGTAGTACGCGGTCCGCACCCAACAAGGTACGGACCCCATCATACTCCCACCAAAATTAGAATTACGTAGCCTAACAGCCGATTTAAACAGACTAATCCCCATCGGTTTGACGGACCCGTATATTAGGGATCCCCATTCCGTCCATCCGGATAAGAGCTCTTAGTAGGCTCGGGGTGGTTTGGGCAGTGATGCGTCAAAAGGCTTCGCGCTCAAGGCCCTCCTTAGCAAAAAGGTCGGCCGCCTTGTTTCCTTCCCGGGAGATGAATGTTACGGCGGGAATTGTGATGCCGCCTAGCGACCACCAACCGCGCCACGGCTTGGTGAACATGCGCCGGCCCCCATTTTTTGCCCATCGCCAACTTGACCACCTGCTCAGAGTCCGACTCAATCCAGACGGGTTTCCCGAATTCCTTAGCCAGTTCCAAACCATGAAACATCGCCATGAGTTCCGCTTCAGGGCGGACTTTTTTTTTTTTTTTTTTTTTTTTTTTATCCAAACACCTTCATGGTGGAGGGTTCGTGGGTCCCTCATCCCTATATTTCAAAAAGTGACGATTACAATACGTGGCCACACCCAAAAGTGGTGTGTCCTCACAAACTTAGGAGTAGTATGCGGTCCCAAGCCATAAACCCGGACCTCATCATACACCATTACAAAACACAAAATACAAAGAAACAAGAAAACAACGGTGGTACCCTCCCAACCTCCAAAACTCTATACTATTCTTCATCATTATGATGGACCCGAATGTTCGGGACTCCAAGTGCATCCATCCTAGTAATTGCAGCGAGGTGTCTCGGCATCGTGTGGGCATTCATACGGCAATAGTCGAGACTGTCAATTCCCATCTTTCCAAGTAAGTCTCCGGCCCTATTCCCTTCCCGGGGGGTGAAGGTGATACGCACACCTCGTTGTCGCTTGAGGAGGGAGATCCGCGCCACCACCCGGCTCGTGTGTGCCGGCCCCCATCGCATGCTATTAAGGAGCTGGACCACTTGTTGTGCATCCGACTCAATCCAGATAGGCCGGTTGAATTCCAGGGCAAGTTCTAACCCGAGTTGGATGGCAAGGAGCTCCGCCTCAAGGGCGGAGTGGGCCTCAAGTGGAGATGCAAAGGCTGAAAGCACTTTGCCCGTGTGATCTCGGATGATACCACCTCCCCCGGCTTTATCCGACTCTTCCAAGTATGCACCATCGGTGTTGAGCTTGATCCAGGGGTCCTCCGGCGTTTGCCACTTGATTGCTACTGCGAGCGGCCTAGGGCTCCGAATTTCATCATGCCTCGGGACATTGATTTTAAGACGTACCCCTTTCCAATGCTTCTTCTTGTATATCCCGTTCGTCATACTATTCCGGATGTAGATTTGAACTTGCCAAATGACATTGAAAGGCCTAAATTGTACGGACTGGTGCCGGCTCCTATTCCGTTCTGCCCAAATGAACCATAAAATGAGATACGGCATGGCCCTGCTTAGGTGTTTTTTGCCCGGTTGCCGAACTCTTCTCGTCCAGACCACAAGTCGTTCCGGTATGGTGTCATTGATCCGGAGGGGTGGTGACGGTCCCTCAAACCATGTGTCAAATTCCCCTCCATATCCCGTGAGCCCCGTCCCCTTGAATGAAGAGGTCTATGTGGGCAGCATTGGCATTTGGACGCCAATTCCATTCGTCTCCATTGCAGCTTTGTGTCCACCGGAATGCGGTTGGAGAGAAGTCGCCATAAAAATATGGCCATAGAGGACGTGAGGCCCGCTCTCCAAATGTCGTCGAGGCCTTGCACAATCGGCATTTGACTTCGTAAAGTCTCCCATGTAGTAGCAAGTGAGAACTCTCCATTGGTTGATAATCTCCATCTTGGTACATCCGGCCCATCCGAGATGACGGGTGTGTCGAGGATCTTTTGGACGATATGTTGTGCTAGGCCAGCTTGCGCTTGGAGGGTTCCGCAATTTAGGCTCATCCCATGCACCATCCTTAATGTAGTCCGCCACCCGAGCGAGAGGCCCTCCTCTATCATCAAGGCTAAGTTCTCTCAAAGGCGTCTCTCCAAGCCATAAGTCATCCCAAAATAGCATCTTCCCTTCTCCCACCACCCATCGAATGTGCGGTTGAGCAAGAGGCCGAGCCTTCAGAATCCTCTTCCACGTAGGGCTTCCCCTCCCCAATGGTCTAGCTGTTAGCGGGGAGACCTTTTGACAATATTTAGCCATTAAGTACGTAGCCCACAAGGAATTTTGTTCCCTAAACCGCCACCCTAACTTGATGTTAAAGGCTCTTAAGACTTTCCTTGATCTTCCGGATGCCCAATCCCCCCCTCGGCCGTTGGTAGACAAGCCTGTTCCCAGCTTATCCAGTGCGTCCTCTTCTTCTCATTAGTTGACCCCCAAAAGAAACGGGCCATTTGCTGATCCAATTGCTTGAGGGCACCGCCCGTAGGCTCGATAGCTTGGAAGATATGAAGTGTATCGCTTCGAGTGTGCTTTTAATCAAAGTAAGTCTCCCCCCAAAGGAGAGGGTGTCGATGGGCCCACCCAGAGATCCTAGCCGCGATTTTCTCACGGAGGAACAAGAACATGCTCGAGCGCTTCACACCTCGGTAAATAGGGACTCCAACGGTAAAGGAACGGGAACGTACCTCGAGTGAATCCTCCTTCCCTTTGTATTGTGTTTGTCCACCCTTCATGAGCCTCGGCAATGAAAAAATTGCTTTTCCCAAGGTTGACTTGTTGGCCGGACGGCTCGGCATAATGATCAAGGCATGCTCGTAGCCTCCGGAGAGGGGTTCGCCGCCGCTTGCGTGAAGATGATGATGTCATCTGCATAGGCGAGGTGGCTGATCTCAATACTTCCCCCGGGTTGCTTTGAACGTCATTTCTTTGTTGCCGAGGATGAGTTTATCAAGAAGTCTCGAGAGGTAATCCGCGGCCAGGACGAATAGGGCGGGAGAGATGGGGTCCCCTTGCCTAAGGCCACGGGTAGATTTGAAAAAACCGGCCGGCGCCCCCATTGACAAGGATTGAGAACCAACAAGACCCAATGCATCTCTTGATGAGGTCCACCCACGGCTCGGGGAATCCCATGTGTTTAAGGACTTTTAGGAGAAAACGGCCATTGAACTCGATCATAGGCCTTGGCCATATCTATCTTGATTGCAACATTAGGGGCCGGTGTGCTTCGTTGTAGCTCATGGAACATCTCCTGAGCAAGTAGTACGTTATCATTAAGGAGTCTCCCTTTGACAAAACCACTTTGGTTGGAAGCTACCACGCGTGGGAGTAAAGGGGCCAGTCGCTTGGAGAGTATCTTAGTAATCACCTTATTGATCACATTACACAAACTAATGGGCCTGTAGTCTCCCCATGACTCTGGAATGGGCTTCTTCGGGATGAGTTACAATGCTTGTGGCCGTGAAGCTTCGGGGAGAAAGGCCCCACCGAAAATTGTCTAACCGCATCCACCACATCCGATCCCACAATGCTCCAGCAGGCTTGGAAAAAGAGAGCCGATAGCCATCCGGTCCAGGAGCACTATTGGCCGAGATGTCGAAGACAGCCTCTTTTCACTTCATCCGCATCTGGAGGTTCGGGGAGGGCCGCCAAAGACTCCGAAGGGGGAAGTCGGTGGTAGGAGGCTTAGGTCCGGTTCCGTAAGTACCGGATTGATGGAGCAAGAAGGTTTTGATAAAACTCAACCGCCGATGCTTGGATGGCCGAGTCTTCCGTGAGTTCACACCCATTCACGTTGATCTTGTGTATCCGTTAGCCGAACCCTCTTCTGCTTCACCCAGCTTGATAGAATCTGGTGTTTTTATCCCATCTCCAGCCACCGTAGTGCCGCCTTCTGACGCCAGAAGTCCTCCTCCATCTTAAGAAGGAGGATGTACTCCTCCGCAATTTGTTTGTTGACCTCCGTTCTATTCCGGGGCCGAGGGATCATCTTCGAACTCCCGCTTGGCTATCGCAATGCTTCTTCACAGGACTTGAGGTTGACGTGAATGTTCCCAAATACCTCTCTATTCCACCGTTTTAATGTTCTCTTAATCCTTGCTAGCTTGAGCTTCAAGTTGAGGAGACCCGCCGCCCTCCGTGGGGGTCCCCCAATCTTCCCTCACCAATTCATTAAATCCTTCATGCCGTACCCATATGTTTTGGAACCGAAAGGCTTTACCTCCTCCGGGGGTATTAGGCATCTTGCATCGGAACAAGGAGAGGAGCCATGATCCGATGCAATACGGGGGAGGTTCGTGACTGCGTATTGCCTCGAACCGTTGAGACGCCACCTCCATTAATCAGCACCCTGTCTAGCCTTTCCATAAGGCCATTCTTAGCCCAAGTAAGTCTGATCGATCATACCCTGGATCCAAAAGACCACAGTCTTCAATAGCCTCTGCAAAGTCCACCATTTCGGCCAGGCGGTTTGTGTCACTCCCCATTCTGTCTCCCGCGGAGAGATTGTGTTGAAATCCCCTCCAATAAACCACGGCATTCCTTCCGAGACTTGGGTCAGCTCCCTCATTTTTTCCCACAAAGCAAGCCTCTCTCCTCTCGAACATTTAGCATACACGGCCGAGATTAAAATAGGTGTTGGAGTCCGGGGCAAGTGAACAGCCCATGCAATAGTTGCTCCGAGTCATCCACCACCTCAAAATCCATCCCTTCCTCCACAAAAATCCATATCTTCCCATTGGCATTCGATCCCTTATAATGCAGCCCCAACACTTTTGAAAACTTGTCCGGGTTAGGGTCGACAAGTGGTTCCATTATTGCAAGAAAACAAATATTATGAGATTTAATTATTCTCTTTAGGACGTTTTGGGTTGACGCATTTGCGATCCCCCTAACGTTCCAAAATAGAAAGTTCAAAGACATCATTAACTAGCGGAGATCGTACCCGGTGGGATTGACGCCCCCCCTTGAAATTCAGTGATTTGGAGATTGCTCCCTCCATGGGGTGTCTCGGCCTCCATAAGGGCTGGATTGGCTCCATCTTCGTCTTCCTTGTGCGAGAAGGAGTCCTCCCAATTCTCATCGTCCTCCATATCATTCTCCGTGAAGTTCTCTTGGGCCATGAGGGAGAAATAACGATTGGTGCTCATGTGACTCAATGACCCCGGATCCTCGGCCTTCTCGAAGGCAAATGGCTTGAAATGGCCTTTTGGTTGGACTAGGTCGTCCGAAGCCGATTGACCTTCATGCCGGGGCCGATCCTCCTCTCCCGATTTGGTCTTTCGTCCATGTTCAAATGAAGGGGCCTTAGTGTGCGCCTATCTACCTTGGTTTCGGACTCGTGCATTATGGGCGATTGTCGTGACCTCACTCCCCGAGCCATGCATATCACCCAAGAAGCCCGGTCCCGACCACACCACCCCCGTGTGCACACTAGCCTTCGGGTTCATCCGGTTGTTGTTTTCCTTCCCCTTGTGTTTTCCTTGTTGTTTCCATTCCATGTTATTGTCGGTATGTCTCGAATCATCAACGTTCATCTTCGTGCCATCATTGTTCTTCTTAGCTCCACTCCCAACATGTTGTTGCTGTTTTGGTGGCGCAACGTTGTAGTTTCTTTTTGGGGGTCGCTCCGTCTTTCCGGAAGCATAGCAAACTTCACTCTTGTGGCCCACGTGTTTACAATCCCCACAATAGGCCGGGATCTTATCCCACTTAACTTGTTGCACCAATTCACGTCCACAAATGTCAAGGATGATTTCGGTCGGTGGCGGTTCCGTGATGTCGATCTCGATGCACACCCGTGCGAATGAGAGTCTCGACTTGTTGGCCGTAGCTCTATCAATTTTGGATCGGTGTACCAAGTAGTTTCCCAATGGCATAGAGGGCCGATTGATCAAACAGGTGTATCGGGAGCCCAATTAGGTTGCACCATATTGCCGCAATTGGGGACTCACGATAGGCATCAAAATCCGGTGACCATTTGAAGACTCTCATCGGATGCCGGTCAATGAACCACACCGGAGTACCTTTGGGACCACTAAGGAGCCGAGCATAATCCGCCATGTCCTCGAATTGAACAAGAATATGTTTGGAGGTAGTGGACGCAATCAGACAGTGGACGGCTTCTCGGCCACCTTCTATCAAGCCTGCTGGCCTATTGTGGGGCCGGAGGTAGTGGACGCAATCAGACAGTTCTTCAGAGGGGCCTTCCTGCCGAGGAGCATCACGGCCACAAGCATAGTCCTTATCCCAAAGAAGGCTTCGCCGGAGTCATGGACCGACTACCGACCCATCAGTCTCTGCAATGTTTAAACAAGATCATTACCAAGGTACTCACCTCTCGACTCTCTCCTTTCCTCCCACAGGTCATCTCCCCAACCAAAGTGGATTTGTCAAAGGTCGGCTCCTTAACGACAACGCACTTCTGGCTCAAGAGATGTTCCATGAGCTTGCTAGATGCTCCCCAGCGCCTAATGTGGCAGTAAAGATTGACATGGCTAAAGCCTATGATAGGGTCCAATGGCCATTCCTCTTCAAAGTTTTACGCCGTATGGGTTTCCCGGATTCATGGATTTCACTTATGGAGAGGTGTATTGGGTGTTGCTGGTTCTCGGTCCTTGTTAACGGGGCACCCTCGGGCTTCTTTAGATCAACTCGAGGACTTCGGCAAGGAGACCCGATCTCCCCCGCTCTGTTCGTAATCGCGGCGGACTACCTGTCCCGAGCATTAGATAAGCTCATCCTCGGCCAAAAGGACATGACGTTCAAAGCCTCCCGGAGATGCATGGAGATCAGCCATCTAGCCTATGCGGACGACATTATCATCTTCACCCAAGCGGCGGCAAATCCTATGCGCCGGCTAAGAGCCTGTCTCGAAAAATATGAAAGAGTCTCCGGCCAACAAGTCAGCCTCGCCAAGAGTAATTTCTATATTGCCGAGGCCCATGAACATTGGGCAAACTCGATCCAGGCGGAAGGAGGCTTCTCTAGAGGGGCCTTTCCTTTCTCTATCTCTATCTCGGTGTCCCTATCTACCGTGGTGTCAAGCGCACGGACATGTTCCTCTTTCTACGGGAAAAGATTGCAAGAAGGATCTCAGGATGGGCACACCGTCACCTATCCTTTGGAGGAAGGCTTACGTTGATTAAGAGCACTCTTGAAGCGATCCCCTTGCACATCTTTCAAGCCGTCGAGCCCACGGCCGGTACCCTCAAGCAACTTGATCAACAAATGGCCCGATTCTTTTGGGGGTCTACGAATGAAAAGAAGCGGACCCATTGGATTGGATGGGAACAAATGTGCCGGCCCACTGATGAAGGAGGCCTTGGGATCCGAAAAACTATGGAGGTCCTCCACGCTTTCAATATCAAACTTTGGTGGCGATTTCGGGAGCAAAACTCCTTTGGGCAAGATACATGATGGCAAAATATTGCTCCAACTCCACACCGCTCACCTTGAGATTGCCGAGCAGGAGTAGCCCTACGTGGAGAAGGCTCTCAAGAGCATGGCCCCTCGCGCAACCGCACATGAGATGGCTAGTGGGACAAGGGGACATCTACTTCTGGGATGACATTTGGCTTGGCAATAGCCCTCTGAGGGAACTTAGTCTTGATGATAGGGGAAGACCACCACCCGGGTCTCGGAGTTCATTACAAATGGTGGTTGGGATGTGCCCAAGCTTCAACTCCTTCACAATCAGGCCGGCCTCCCTCAGCATGTTATCGATGGCATCATTATACACCGATCCTCCATGACGAACAGGATATCCCGAGGTGGAACCTCTCTAAGCATGGGGAATTCACGGTGGCTTCGACATGGGACACACTTCGAGGACGAAACCCGATCATCCATGGTTTGGGGGACGTTTGGAAGGTAGGCCTCACCAACTCAATAGCCATCTTTATCTGGAGGCTTCTCTCCAATCGGGTGCCGGTTGACACGAAACTTCAGTGGCGGGAGATTGAGCTAGCCTCTAAGTGCCAATGCTGCCCCCACAGACCGAACACTGAGTCACTCCAACACCTCTTCATTCAGGGATATGGAGCTCGCAGAGTATGGAGTGAGTTCGACGGCTGGTTCACAGGCCCGTCCCACGCATCCATATCAATGACACAATTCCTACGAGAATCGAAGTGTGGGCGCGAAGGTGCCAACAGCCGAACAAGAAACATCTTAGCCGAGCCACTCCATACCTCATCCTTTGTTTATATGGTCGGAGAGAAACAGGAGCCGCCACCAAGGCACACAGTTTAAACCACAAAACGTGGTATGGCAGGTCCACATGTTCATTCGAAATGCTATGTCTAATGGAAGCTTGAAGCCGAAACATTGGAAGGGAGTTAAACTTGGAATCAATATTCCTCAACAAGCGGCGGCAATCAGGGCGCTACCCTAGCCATGGCAATCAAATGGAACCCCCCGGATCAGCCGTGGATAAAGCTCAACACGGATGGCTCCTATAATGAAGCGAACGGCAGTACAGGGGCTGGCGGGATTATTCGAGACCACTCGGGTAAGATGCTCGTCGCCGTCAGCACACACCCCTTGAAGCCACTCGGCGTTAGAAGCGGAGCTGTTGGCCATGATTCACGGGCTAAATATAGCCAAGGAATACGGCCTACCAATCTGGATTGAGTCAGATGCAGAGCAAGCAATCAAATTGGTCAATGGGAGGGGATGGGGGCCGGCACTCGCTCGGCAAGCGGTGGCGCAACTAACCATTCTCAAACGCCAACTCAAATTCCGAGCCACCTTCATACACAGGGAGGGGAACAAAGCGGCGGACTTCCTTGCGAAAATGGGGCTAGTCCAAGACAGTGGCCTACGAATGCACTACAACTCAGCACCGAGAGAACTATTGGACTTGGTTAGATTGGACGAGATGGGAGTGTCGCACATCCGAAACCTAGACGGGGACGGGTATCAAAGTTGATCATGAGACGACGGGAGACAATAGTGACTAGCTTTGTGGTTAATTGTATTTTGGAAAGGAGTATGATGAGGTCCGAACCTTGTGGGATCGGACCGCATACTACTCTTGATTTTGTTACGGCACACCACTTTTGGGTGTGGCCACGCCTTGTAATTATCTCTTGTGGAAATATAGGGATGAGGGACCCACGAACCCTCCACCGTAGAGGTGTTTGATTAAAAAAAAAAAAAAAAAAAAAAAAAAAAAAAAAAAAAAAATTAATATATTTCCAAGTGTAACCTCGACAAAACTTAATGTTGTCTAGCGCCTTTTGAATTTGAGAGGAGGCCGGTATCGAATGCGAAAACTTACCTACAATTGCATGACCGAGAGATGATGCCAACCTTTGGATTTCTGATCCGGAGAAGTAGATGGATGGGATTCCGTTTGCCGTGGATGCAAAGCCAATATTTTGTATGTTCTCCGGGTCGAAGGCTTGTGGACCCTCACTAGTCGATGCCCCTCTCACCATGTCGGCCATTGATTTCTTCTTGTTGGGGTTCTTCACACTTGGCCCGGTGTCATCTCCCAAAGGGTTGTGTGTCGGGTTATCATTAGTATTAACCCCGGGGATTGTTCCATTATGTGATCCATTGCTCGAGTCATTCTCGTTCATTGCTACATCGGGAGGCGGGGCGTTCCCTCTCCATCTCGTGCATTCCCGAGTCTGTCGCATGCATGCCCGAGGCCGAGGACGTATTCAAGTTGCGTTGGACGTTTTGATTAGGCTTGATCATCGGCCACCCGGCTTCGTAAGAGTTGCTCCGGATTCGAAAGATGCTAGGATTCGCCGGGTTCTTCCCTTTTCTAGTGGCGGGAAGTCTTCCAAGGATGGTTCAATCTCCAAGCAAGGCCTACATGCCTCCATGTCTTTTCCTTTCCCATTTGTAACAAGGTTGGCTCTAGGCAATTCGACCTGGCCGGCGTGGGCCCGGCGAGGAGGGGTTGCGCCGCCATCGAGTCAAGCCTCTCCGCCACGGTCAAGTCAATAATTTGAGGGATCTCCATCCTTTTTGGCTCTACTTGCTGCATTGGAGGTGGTGAATGATGCTCCACATGTGACTCCCATTTTTGGTATGGGACAAAGGCACTTTCCAAAAGGCAATTTGTTCCCATATCCATTTCGGGAAAGTTGACTATCTCACTCCCCAATGTGCTTTTTGTCACACATGTGACGTCCGAATCCTCATGGGATACGCCTAGGGGACCGTCTTCCTCACCTCCAACGGTCTTCTCACCCATGCCGGGTTCAAGGTCGGACGGCGCGGCGTCGGCAGCCGGAGCTTTTCCATACACCACCATCTCCATATGAGTTCCATCCACATCGGACAAGTTCATGGGATGGGCTTCCCTATCTTGTGCTGCTTTTTCATCCATGGAGAGAGGCGAGAAGAGTGTTACCTTACATTTAGGACTTTCAAGGCCGGAGGCCGATCCGGAGCTCTCTAGCTCGGAGGTGACCGCACCAAAGTCGAGCTTCTTCGTGAGTTGTTTGTCCCTCCGGGAATGGGGAGAGTACGAATCTTTTCCGGCCATGGCCTTTGGTGATGGGAGCCGGCGTGCTCTTCCTAGCCGCTATCTTTCCCTTCTTGCTTGTCATTTTCATTTCTTTGGCCGGGATCTTCGGAGTTTGGTCCTCACTTGATCGGAAGACCATGAGTTGGTCCGGAATAGATCTAGCCTCCTCGGGGTCCGGAGGAGCCGCGGCTGGGTTTGGAGGTGGGTCCGGCATGGCCGGACGTGGAGCACAAGGTTGGTTCGGCGGCCAAGGCCGTGTGTTGGTGAAGAAGTCGAGCAACACAACGACTCGCCGGGGTAGGGAGGAGTGAGACGGTGACCGAGGTTGAATGCGCCGATTGGGAGTGTTAGAGGGGAGGTTGAGGGCGGTGTGGATTGCGTTATGGCGGCTGGACGTGAAAGCGTGGGGGCGGCGGGATGAATCAAGATGTGGGTATTGCTAGAGAGAAGGAGGAGCGTCTCTCATAAAGTTATTTTTCTTTCCTCGTATTTTCAAGGGCGGACTTTGCTTGAAGGGGAGTTGCGAACGCTATAAGCAACTTGCCCGATGCATCTCGCACGACCCTCCTCCACCCGCTTTTCCACTTGTCTCAGTATATGCCCCATCCGTGTTCACTTTGATCCAGGGCTGGTCCGAGGGGTACCATTTAATTGGTATCACGAGAGGCCTCGGCCTTCTAGTCTCGGCACCGGGTGGAATACTCATTTTTTGCCGAACTCCTCGCCAATGCTTCGGCTGGATTGTCCCATTACCCATGCTATTGCGTATGAACATTTGAACCTGCCAGACCACGTTAAAAGGCTTGAATTGTACCTGCTGGTGTCGGCTCCTATTTCGTTTCTGCCATTGAAGCTTTGAATCCACCGGGATCCGATTTGACAAAAGACGCCAATTGAAGATGGAGATGGAGAGAGTAAGTCCAGCCTTCCTGATATCATCAAGGCCTTGAATAATCGGCCTATGCGTCCTCAAGATCTCCCACAATATGGCCAATGTGAAGTCCCCATGTCGGGATAGCATCCACCTTGGGACGTCCGGTTCCCCACTGATGATTAGCGATGCGAGGTCCTGTCTACAATGTGTTGGGGGATACCGGCTTGAGCGTGAAGTAATCGAAGTTTTGGCTCATCTCACATACCTTCATTAAACAATTCAGAAACCAGGGTCAACTCGGCGACTCTCTCATCCATACAATGTTCACGGAGGCCCGAGTCGCCAAGCCATATATCATCCCAAAAGGATATTTTACCTTTCCCAATCATCCACCTAATAAATGGTTGCGTTTGTCCCCTCGCTTTTAGGAGCCGTCTCCATGTTGGACTGTTCCTCCCGGATGGCCTAGCCATTAGCGGGGAAACGCTGTTTTTTTTGTTTTTTTTTGTCAAACACCTTCACGGGGGAGGGTTCGTGGGTCCCTCATCCCTATATATCAAAAAATAGTTCTCGGTTACATTTGCCCTAGCACAAGACTAAAGGATACAAGTAGCTATTATAACCAGAAATCAAGAACTATCAAAAATGAAGTCACCACAAGTGTAAGTAGGGGTCGTGTCAAAATTGGCTCGACACCCGCCTACTCTATAGTGTCCTCCTATGTTTCTTCCTCGGCACGGACCCGGACATTAGGAATCCCCATTTGTTCCATTCTAATGACATCGTGGACGGCTCTCGGTATGTCTTAGGCCTCCAAAGCTCGATAGTGGTTCATATCCACGCCAATCTTCGCAAGTAAGTCAGCCGCCTTATTGCCTTCTCGGTGGATGAAGGTTGTTCGAAGGGTAAGTGCTTGCTCGGAGTCTGATTCAAGCCATATTGGCTTCCCGAGCTCCGAGGCCAACTTCAAACCGTGGTGCATGGCGAGCAGCTCGGCTTCAAGTGGTGATTGTGCTTCGAGGGGGAGCGCATAGGCGACGAGCAACTTACCCAAGTGATCTCGAATGAGACCTCCTCCCCCGGCTTTTCCTGTTGCATCAATAAAGGACCCGTCAGTGTTGAGTTTAATCCAGGGCTGATCCGGTGGTTCCCACTTAACCATCATAGCAAGACGCGGTGGCCGTTGAGGTTCGGCATGGCTTGGAATACTAACTCCGAGCTTCACCCCTCTCCAATGCTTCGGCTTGAGACTGCCATTGGCCATGCTGTTTCGGACGAATGTGAGGACCTGCCAAATCACAATGCTCGGTTTGAATTGAACATCGTGGTGGCGGCTTCTATTTCTCTCTGCCCAGAGGAACCAAAAGAGAAGGTAAGGCATGGCTCGACTGAGGTGCTTCCTTTCCGGCTGCTGCGATCTCCTCGCCCAAACTCCAATTCTTGTTGGAATCGTGTCGTTCGCCCCAAGAGTGGTGGTCGAGCCTTCGAACCAGCCGTCGAATTCCCACCATAATCTAATCGCCCCTGCGCCTTGTATGAAGAGGTGTTGGAGGGACTCGGTACTTGGCCTATGTGGGCAGCATTGACATTTGGATGAAAGTTCAATCTTGCGCCATTGTAACTTTGCGTCAACAGGGATGCGGTTCGATATGAGCCTCCAATTGAAGATAGCAATGGAGGTTGTGAGGCCAGCCTTCCAAATCTCCTCAAGACCTTGGATGATGGGCCGAGGCGACCGGATCGTCTCCCACGTCGAGGCTAGCGAGAAATCTCCTCGCCGTGATAGCGTCCATCGCGGGATGTCCGGCTCCCGGGTAGGATCGGGGTTGTGCATATTTGATCAATAATCTGTTGGGGGAGTCCAGCCTGGTCATGAAGTACTTGGAGTTTGGGGACGTCCCATGCACCATCGTGATGAATTCCGAGACGGTCGTTGTAGGGCTACCTCTCTCGTCGAAACAGAGCCCCCTAAGAGGGACATTGCCAAGCCATATATCATCTCAAAAGTATATCTTACCATGTCCAACAATCCATCGGATGTGCGGGTGAGCATGGGCCCAAGCTTTGGCCAGCGTCTTCCACGTCGGACTATTCCTACCCATGATCCTTGACGAAAGTGGTGAGGATATGGCGCAATATTTTCTCATCATGTAACGGGCCCATAATGAGTTCTGTTCTCTGAACCGCCACCAGAGTTTGATGTTAAAGGCTCGAAGGACTTCAGTGAACTTTCGGATCCCGAGCCCTCCCTCCTTGGTGGGAAGACACATTTGGTCCCTGCTGATCCAATGGGTCCGTTTTCTTTCTGTTGTCGAGCCCCAAAAGAAGCGAGCCAGTTGCTGGTCAAGAAGCTTAAGGGTACCGGCTGTGGGAACCACTACCGCCACAGCCGGTACCCGACCACTACCGAGTTTCCAACCTTATGACCCACCACAGTCAAGGCAGCCTTCTTGTTGGAAACCACCGCCCCAATGTGCATCGCAAGGATACTCGGATTATGAACCCGTTTCCAGTAAACTAGATCGCGTTTTGGACAGATTGGACAAATTCGATGCTTGGAGAGACGACACAGATCGCCGCTTCGAGAATCTTGAGACCGAACCTCCTTCTGGTTTCGACGACGGCGATGATTGGGATTATGAGGATATGCGTCGACAGAGATCAGGAGATAGGGGTTTGCGCGGGAGAAACCCTAGCGGGGGCTTTCGCGAGGGCCCACTTGAGGATAGGGCGCGACGCGATAGCGGGGGTCGTAATGGACCGGGATGGACCAGGCAAGGTAACCGCCACCCAAGCCAGCAGTTTGGGGGGGTCGATCAGTCTTATGATCGTACGAAGCCTTGTTGGGATCCACATCAGCTATATCAGGCCAACACGCAGGGTTTCGACGGACAACAACGGGTTAAGATGGAACCACCTCAGGCCGCTACCGGCTCGGGTCAGGCCACAGGTTCAGGGGGTCGCAACGGAGAACGGCCGCGACCCGCGGTGATTCGGGTTTCACAAGCGGAAAGGCTGAACGAGGCCGTCTGGGTTTGTGTTATTATTGCCCCGAGAAGTGGATTATAGGGCATGTGTGCAAGCAGAGATTGCTCTGCTACGCTGATGAGGATGAGGAGAATATTTTGACGATAATCTAGTTGAGGATGTTCCCGACAGCGTTGCTCACAATGGGGGTGCTAATCTTGTTGTACTAAATGACGAGTCCCTAGAAGAGATCATCGAGACCGACAATACGCCGCTGCAAGTGCTCGTCGGGGTATATGATGAGCAGAATTTTTTTTTATCAAACACCCTCATGGTGGAGGGTTCGTGGGTCCCTCATCCCTATATTTCAAAGAGTGACGATTACAAAACATGGCCACACCTGAAAGTGGTGTGTCCTCATAAACTTAAGAGTAGTATGCGGTCCCAAGCCACAAGCCCGGACCTCATCATACTCCCTTACAGAAAACAAAATACAATCAATCAAGGAACAAAGGGTACCCTCCAAACATCCCAAACACAATTCTATTCTTCGTCGTCATGTTGGACCCGAATGTTCGGGATTCCTAGTGCTTCCATCCTAGTAATTGCAGCGAGGTGTCCCGGCATCGTGTGGGCATTCATACGGTAGTAGTTTTGACTGTCAATTCCCATCTTTGCAAGTAAGTCTCCGGCCCTGTTCCCTTCCCGAGGGGTGTAGGTGAGGCGCACAACTCGTTGGCGCTTGAGGAGTAAGATCCGCGCCACCACCCTGCTCGTGTGTGCCGGTCCCCATCGTGTACTATTAAGGAGCTGGACCACTTGTTGTGCATCCGACTCAATCCAGATAGGCCGATTGAACTCCAGGGCAAGTTCTAACCCGAGTTGGATGGCTAGGAGCTCCGCCTCAAGGGCGGAGTGGGCCTCAAGTGGGGATGCGAAGGCTGAAAGCACTTTGCCCGTATGATCTCGGATGATACCACCTCCCCCGGCTTTATCCGACGCTTCCAAGAATGCACCATCGGTGTTGAGCTTGATCCAGGGGTCATCCAGCGGGTGCCACTGCAAGCGGCCTAGGGCTCCGTAGTTCATCAAGACTCGGGACAGTGATTTTTAGACGAACTCCCTTCCAATGCTTCTTCTTGTATATCCCGTTGGCCATACTATTCCTGATGTAGATTTGAACTTGCCAGATGACATTGAAAGGCCTAAATTGTACGGACTGGTGGCGGCTCCTATTCCGTTCTGCCCAAATGAACCATAAAATGAGATACGGCATGGCTCTGCTTAGGTGTTTCTTGCCTGGTTGCCGAGCTCTTCTTGTCCAGACCACGAGTCGTTCCGGTATGGTGTCATTGATCCGAAGGGGTGGTGAGGAGCCCTCAAACCATGCGTCAAATTCCCTCCATATCCCGTGAGCCCCGTCCCCTTGAATGAAGAGATGTTGGAGGGATTCAATCCCTGGTCTATGTGGGCAGCATTGGCATTTGGACGCCAATTCCATTCGTCTCCATTGCAGCTTTGTATCCACTGGAATGCTGTTGGAGAGAAGTCGCCATAAAAAGATGGCAATAGAGGACGTGAGGCCCGCTCTCCAAATGTCGTCGAGGCTTGCACAATCGGCCTTTGGCTTCGAAGGGTCTCCCAAGTAGTAGCGAGAGAGAACTCTCCATTGGATGATAACCTCCATCTTGGTATATCCGGCCCATCCGAGATGACGGGTGTGTCGAGGATCTTTTGGACGATATGTTGTGCTAGGCCAGCTTGTGCTTGGAGATTCCGCAGCTTAGGCTCATCCCAGGCACCATCCTTAATATAGTCCGCCAGACGAGCAAGACTCCTCTATCATCAAGGCTAAGTTCTCTCAGGGGAGCCTCTCCTAGCCATAAGTCATCCCAAAATAGTATCTTTCCTTCTCCCACCACCCATCGAATGTGCGGTTGGGCCTGAGGCCGAGCCTTCAGCATCCTCTTCCACGTAGGGCAACCCCTCCCCAAGGGTCTAGCTGTAAGTGGGGAGACCTTATGGCAGTATTTAGCCATCAAGTACGTAGCCCACAGGGAATTTTGTTCCCTGAACCGCCACCATAACTTGATGTTAAAGGCTCTTAAGACTTCCATGATCTTCCGGATGCCCAAGCCCCCTTCGGCGCGTTGGTAGGCAGACCTGATCCCAGCTAATCCAGTGCGTCCTCTTCTTCTCATTAGTTGACCCCCAAAAGAAACGAGCCATTTGCTGATCCAATTGCTTGAGGGCACCACCCGTAGGCTCGATAGCTTGGAAAATATGTAGTGGGATCGCTTCAAGTGTGCTTTTAATCAGAGTAAGTCTCCCCCCAAAGGAGAGGTGTCGATGGGCCCACCCAGAGATCCTAGCCGAGATTTTCTCACGGAGGAACAAGAACATGCTCGTACGCTTCACACCCCGGTAAATAGGGACTCCAGGGTAAAGGAAGGGAAACGTACCTCGGACGAAGCCTCCTTCTCTTTGTATTGTGTTTGTCCACCCTTCATGAGCATCGGCAATGTAGAAGTTGCTTTTGCCAAGGTTGATTTGTTGGCCTGACACCTCGGCGTAATGATCAAGGCATGCGCGTAGCCTCCGGAGGGGGGTTCGCCGCCGCTTGGCCTGACTCCAATATTGCAAGAAAATGGATATTATGAGATTTATTAATTAATCTTTTAAGGACGTTTTGGGTTGGCGCATTCGTGATCCCCCTAACGTTCCAAAATAAGAGATTGAAAGACATAATTAACAATGGGGAGACGTACCCGGTGACTGTGAAAGGTCCCCTTGGAATTCCACCATTTGGAGATTGTCCGGTACTTGACAAGGTTCCTCGTTCATGATTATGAGGATTTCATCAGAGTCCTCGATGTTGGGCCGGGGTCCCAAGCATCTTCCCCTCCCCCGCCATAGTCACCTTCATCCATTGAGAAGTCTTCATTCTCCATGAGGGAGTAGTATTGATTGGTGCTAAGGAGACCCATCGTCCCTTGGATATTTTGGCCTTTTGTCGAGGACCCCCTTGACGCGCTATGCGAGCCTCGACGCCAATTTGTGAATGCACCTCGTCGTGGAAATGAAAACTCCCTCGACTTGTCACCATCTACCTCCTCATGAGAGGTATATCCCCCGGCTTTACCAAAGCTTCGGTCAAATATTGCATGTGAGGGGATGCCCTCACCCTCGGGTTGGGTGCATGGATTCTCGTCGCGTGTGTTTTGTAGCTCACCCATGATATCTGGCCCATGCCACTCCATCGGTCCAGGTTCTTTTGGTCCTTTCCCTCCATTCAGCTGATCCTTAGGTCCTTTCGGTTTCCCTTGATATCTCCACTCATTGGAATTTGATGTTTGCTTCGATTGATCTTGCTTGTCTTTGCCTCCTTGGGATCCACGGTTTGATTGGTCTTGGGCGGGATAGTTGTAGTTTCTTTTGGCCGGCCTCTTCGTCTTCCCCATCGCATAGCATACCTCGCTCTTGTGCCCAACATGCTTGCACTCCCGACAATATGATGGGATTTTATCCCACTTAACTTGTTGCACCGTTTCACGTCTACAAATATCAAGGATGATTTCTTTGGGTGGCGGTTTGGATATGTCAATCTCGATGCAAAGGCGAGCGAAGAGTGCCGCTTTATCATACAAGTGTATAGGGAGGCAGATTAGGTTGCACCAAATTGCCGCGATGGGGGACTCACAGCAGGCGTCAAAATCCGGGGACCATTTGAAAACCCTCATCGGGTGTCGATCAATATACCAAACCGGAGTATCTTTAGGGCCGTTAAGCAAACGAGCATAGTCCGCCAAATCCTTAAATTGTACGAGAATATGTTTGGCATTAATATATGTCCACGAAAAGCCTCTGCAGAATTTAATGTTATCTAGTGCTTTCTGAATTTGATAAGAGGCCGGGATGGAATGTGAGAATACCTACGATGGCGTGGCCAAGGGACGTCGCCAATTTTTGTGTTTCGGCTCCCGAGAAGTAGATGGCCGGGATGGAATGTGAGAATTTACCTACGATGGCGTGGCCAAGGGACGTCGCCAATTTTTGTGTTTCGGCTCCTGAGAAGTAGATGGCCGGAATACTGTTCGAGGTGGTTGCATATCCGATGTTTTGGATTTTTTCAGGGATGAACACTTGTGGCCCCTCGTTACTCGGCTTCCCCCTAACCACATCCGCAACGGTCTTCGGCATGGCACCAGCCTCCCTCGAGCCATGATGATCCCTAGCTAGTGGAGTCACACTCGTCCCGGCACCTGGTTCGGGAGGGATCCCGGTACTATCTCCCCCGGCCAAGTGTGAATTCCTTTTCGGCTGGCCAAACGTTTCGGGCCTCCCCGGATTATCGCAACCTCGAATCATCCCATCCCTCCCATCCTCGGACCTCGGCATGTCGACGGCGCCCGAAGTCTTCTCTCCATCCTTGGCTTGCCTACGCTCGGCCGGTGCAGGAGTGTTTGCGGACACATGCGCCGAAGCGCCTCGGCTATAAAGAGTATTCGAACTCGACAAAGGAGGCGCCGAGCCACTTTCATAGGTATCCCGGATCTTCCGAATCCTCCCTCGTTCAAGCGGTGGGAATTCCTCATAGTATGTGTTGCTCTTAGACATAGGTAAGGTTACCGTAGGCTCGGCTGTCCATGGGAGGGAGGTGGGTTGGACATTCGTCGGTTGGTCTTCAATCGGAGCCTTGCCGGTGAGTAGCGGTTGAGCCACCATGGAGTCGAGCATCTCCGCCGACTCTAGGTACGCTAGTTGCACAATGGGGTAACATTTTGGCGGCATTAGGGTCCCAACGGAACCTTCATCACGTGAATCCTCGGTTGGGATAGGCTCCAAGGCGCTTTCAGAAAGTGCATTTGGTGTCACTAACAATTCGGGTAAGTTGACTTCCACAACTTTCAAGGTGGTTTGTCCCATGCTAGACTCTCCCAACTTCTCTTGGCCGGCAAATGGTACTATTTGCATGTCCTCCCGGTGGTCCCCGCCATCCCGCCGTGTTCATGGTCGGCGGTCAGGAGCTTGGAAGTGTCGCCTGCGCCGGGAAGTGCATCAGTTTGCGTTTTTTCAGCCTCTTGTTTAGAGTGAGGACTACAAGTCTCCAAGGTAGATCTTTCCTCATCATCTTGGGGGAAGCTTGGCCGGAAAATGGCCGCTTTACATTTGGGGCTTCCGGCGTTGGGGCCATCACCTTCTCCGAACGAGAGTTTCTTCCGAAGTTGTTTATCCTCCGGGAGAGGAGATGGAACAAACCGTTTTCGTCCATTTCCTTTCGACGGTGGTGCGGGAGTGCTCTTCCTAGCCTTCGCTCGGATCTTCTTGTTCTTTAGAGATAAGCCTTTGGTCGGAAACTCCAACCGCCCTGAAACACTTTCCAGAATCCGTGCAAACCTTGCAAATTGTTGTTGCATGGCTTTCAACGTATGATCAACTGGAATATGATCGTCAGTAGAATCCATCCTCACAGTTCACTCGTGTATCACACAAAATTAAACCTCACAAAACACTCGTGTATATCACTCGTTGGCTTTTACCTCCCCTCAAATAACCTCACCACTCAAGCCTTTTACCACTCTTTCTCTTTTGCAAAGATAACACAAGTAAAAAAACAAATCAAAAACAAACAAGAACTAATAACGACCAACCAAACTTCAGCCCTTGAATGAAGGATGAAAGGAAATGGTCAAGAAAATATGAGGTGAAATACGTATTGGGGTTTTTTTTTTCGGATTTTTTTTTTTGGATTTTTTTTTTCGAATTTTTTTTCTAATTTTTTTTTTCGGATTTTTTTTTTGGATTTTTTTTTTTGGATTTTTTTTCAAGGATATGAAAGATAAACAATGTAAGATAAAGCTATGGATAGATCAATACAGTTTGGCTCTGATACCAAATGATATGGATTGGGATACGACGAAGGACCCGTTGGATATATTGATCCAAGAACCCCACGTATAATGATTGGCAGCGGACTCCCTTGATTGATAATCTGGTTTGATCCACTTCCAGAGCTTGGAAAACCTCGACCCGTTGGCTATGTAATCAGCAAGAATCTCGGTATGGTTTGAACGCCAAAGAATTGCGTCAAAGTATATTAATAGTTCCACAAGTGAAAAATTACAAAGAGAATTACCTAAAAAAACTTATTTTCGTTTTGATCAATGATGCTCAATGAATGCTTACAAGCCTATTTCTGGCTAGAATGGACTCATTGAAGTCTCATATCATAGTACAACTTAAGAATTTGAATGACTCTAATAAGTGAAAAGTAATCTACTATTGGTGTGCTTTAGGACATCTAAATTCACTTTATTTAACTCAAAAGTAACATTAAAAAATGACTCTTCATTTTTGCTTGCTCCAATTGGACGAAAATGCTATTTATCTCAATTTGGGCCTCCAAATGTGATATATTTGATTCAAAACTTATGCATTAGGGCTGCCCACTAACTTGAATATTTCACCATTTGGCAATGTTTGAATGTCTTGGATTGGGGGGCCTTTTATTTCATCAACTAAAAGCTCATGGACCTCCTTTATCTTCTGGCTTAGCTCTTTGATATTGGGTCACTTTGAAGATTAATGGATTCATCTTTTGTACTTGTTGATTCATGCTTGGTGTACTCATAGGTGTGGTTATTGACGGACCCGATGAAGAGTTTTCAAATGATGCTTGGTTGACTCCCAAGGGGCGCTCGAGGAGCCAACGGATCGACGTTCATTGTACCCTCCTTGTTCTTCTCTTGGTTGCCACTATCTTTTTCCTTGTTCGTGTGATCAATGTCCGGTGAGGTACCAACCCTAATCGCTGCCTTTGGACGCCATTCTCAACGGATGATCTTGTGATCGTGGCTAGGGTAGAACGCCTTGGTTGGTGTTCGGTAATCCTTGCCTCCAACACGACCCTTCCTTCCCAAGCATGACACTCATCAATGACATGCCCAACATGCTTACAATTCTCGCAAAACAATGGGATACGGTCCCATGCTACTTTGTGTCTTGAATTTTTGCCTAGGATGTTTAGCATGATCTCCTCCGTCGGGGGGTTGGAGATATCGATCTCAACACATATCCTAGCAAAAGAGAGCCGGGTTTGTTTGATTGTGGCATTGGCATGGTTCGCTTGTAACGCTTGCCTAGTAGCTTGCCGATCACAATGAGGGCCGATTCCTCAAAGTGATGGGCAGGTAGTCCCATGATATTGCACCACACGGCAACGATGGGCGACTCAACGAACGTATCAAAGTCCGACGCCCATTTGAACACCCTCATTAGGTGAATGTCAACAATACAAACCGGACTCCCATTAGGGCCACTTAAGACCTTAGCATAATCAGCCATATCTTGGAATTGAAGTAGGATGTGCTTGGCATTCAAGTATTTCCAAGTGAAAGAACCAACTAGCCCCATACCCTTAAGCTTTTTTGAATTTGGAAAGAAGAAGGGAGTAAGTGGGAAAACTTCCCACAATGGCTAGTCCTAGTTTCTCCGAGAGATATTCCGTTTCAACATCGGTAAAGGAGAGATAAGGTGTACCTTCAAAGTCTCCCGGCTTGTCCCAAAGGTGTGACCTTGCCGGCGTCAAGTGGGATTGGGTCGGCCTTGTGGGTGTTGTGCGGTGTTGAGGCTCCCACCACGCACCCCATCCCCCCAAGCGCGAACAAGTTTTAAGCCTCCTTCCAAGCATTCGCCGGCAGGACCAGGTTTCCCGGCCGGCACTCCGGCGGCCGGCCGTCGGAGGCATGGTCCCTCTTGTCTTCATCCTTGCCGATTTGGGTGGGGATAGCACATGATGCTGATTTTGAATTCAAAATGGCATTTACCTCACATGGACCATCATTTTCTTGCCCATGCAAAGTAGCCTTTGTCTCTTCCTTCTTTTGTGAGTCACATGCATCCACACCCTAACATGCTAACCCATCCTCTAGCCTAGGCGTCACATGGAGGGGTGTACTTGCATCGATCTCCGTGTTGACCATCTCATACTCAAATCATGAGACATCAGGTCCCGGCCAGCCGGCACCGGCGCCGGCGCAATTCCTGGCCATCCCCTCACCATCAAAGACCTTCAAATCTTTTGTCGAGCTAGCTTTCTCATCCTTTTTCCATTTGAGCTAAGAGCTCACATCTCCCCAATAAGAGCTTGCTTACATCCGGCGACCCCGTCCTTCACCATGGAGTTTGCCGACGAGTCCATCAGCCATTTCGAACACCAGCCGACTCACCTCCGAACCAGATTCAAGACCGGCTCGTTTGAGGGCTTGTCGAGCTTTCTCCGGTTGGGGCGTGCCAACCCTTTTGGTTTTTGGGCCATGCAATCGAACGAAACTTCCACTCCGGCGAGGAAGGGGGTTGCATCGTGTGTATCAAGGCCGTGGCCTCCCCCTTCGGCATCTCACCACCGGACTTCACCATGTGTCGGATGCAACAATCACATTTCACCTCCCTCAAAGGGGAGGGAGGGAGAGAGGTCGAATTCTAGAGAGAAGGGAGAGCTTCTCTCACTAAACTTAAGCAACTACTTTCAAGGAACGGAGTGGTCCCGGGTAAACTCGCAAAGTATGGAAAATGATAGGATCCCGAAGAATTAAAGGAGATAGATTCCGATGAAGAATTCCGGCAGTACATTGATGCCATCAGTTTCGATTGGTTGTTGAAGCATAGCTCTATGGAGGTTCCAACGGCGCTGGCACGTGAATTCTTTTCTACATTCCGTTTGAAACCAACCACCAACTTGGATGCAGATTCCATCACTTTCCGTCTATCACCGAAGAACATGAAATGAGTATCCGAGAATGGTCCCTCCGAATGGGATTGTTCACGCGTACGGAGGATGATGAGGGACTATGGAATGATCGGGTGGTTGGAGCGCCGAAGTTTACGCCTGGATTCATACCACAATCGGCCTGGGAGCTCATCATCCACCCGAAGGTGGGACAGTTTAAGACAAGTATTTCAAAGGGGTTTCATATAGAGAATCGCATACTTTGATTTGCTCAGACTTTCATCAGTTACAATCGCATGGGGACTGCCAACTCAGCCTTGACAACAACGGATTTATACCTTACTTGGTGCATGGCCAAGGGAGTACGAGTGCATTTAGGCTACTAGTTAGCCCAAACATGCCATCAAATGACCGCCAACCCTTCCCGACACATGTACACGTGTCACCTTTTAGGGGCTTATCTTCTTTTTTTTTTTAAACACACCCCAATGGGCGGAGGGTTGAGGCGGACCCACACCTGTGCATGACCAAAACCATTGGTTACAAACAAACATACACCGAGTCGCCCAAAAGTGACGACTCGCCAAGGCATGACAAATTAGAGTACAACGAGGGCCTCCCTAACAACTAGAGGTGGTCATCTATATACTCTCAAAATCCAATTACCATTTGATACAACCTTTGCATCCCCAACACTTTCGTCCATCACCTAGCTAAGGCCCGCAATAGGGATACCTCCGCTAGGTACATGCCCTCCTGGATCAAAGTCCTCGATGTGGCACTCTATCTCCCGGTTGGGGCGCCCACATGCGACACTCATGGAGCTAAAGCTCGCATCATTCGCACCCGATGGGACACTCCCAAATGTCAACGTAGCAACATTCTCCTTCAAATGCCAATCATCAACGTGTGGAGCCTTGGTGTGCATATCGCCCTCATGCACTTTTCCTTTCCCTCTTCCTTGACACCAATTGGAAGCCATCCTCCTCATCCACACTTGGGTGACTCCTACTAGCCACTCTTGACTTCGACGATCCCGCACCCAATGTACCCTCGATGTACTCCGCGTGGTTGTTACAATCTTTGGGCTTCTCCAACTGTCCAATGGACGATGGAGTGCCGGGCCGAGCATTCGCCTTTGGGTGCCACTCATGGTGGATGATCTTGGCGGCATGGCTTGAGAGGTTCTCCTTGTATGGTGCACGGCGACCCTTGTCTCTACCCCGAGACTTCCTTCCCGCTGCATGGCAATCCTCTTTCTCATGCCCAACATGTTTACAATTATCACAAAATAATGGAATACGGTCCCATGCCACTTTGTACCTCGAGTCTTTGCCTCGGATATTAAGGATGATCTCTTCCGTCGGGGGAGTAGAGATGTTAGTCTCTACGCAAATCCTCGCGAAGGAGAGTCGACTTTGATGTATTGTGGCATGATCGGCTTGTAGTGGCTTGCCAAGGAGCTTACCGATTACCAAGAGGGCCGATTCCTCATAGAGATGAGCCGGTATACCCAATATGTTACACCACACGGCAACAATTGGCGACTCAAAGAACGTGTCAAAATCCGGTGCCCACTTGAACACCCTCATCGGATGACTATCAACATACCAATTCGGACTCCCATTAGGGCCATTTAGCACCTTAGCATAATCGGCCACCTCTTGAAATTGGAGTAAAATAGGCTTAGCATTCAAGTATTTCCATGTGAATGCTCCAACTAGCCCCATGCCACTAAGGAGGTTTTCTGTGAGACTCCCATTTTAGGGGCTTATCTTCAGCGAAACACGATAATGAAGATCGCCAAATAGTCCCCTGAGGTGGTTTTCTGTGAGCCTCCAGAAATCTTCAACGTTGACTACTTTTTAAACAAGGGGTTGTTGTACATGCATGGGAAGGAGGTTTGTTTCTACGAAGTCAGCTGGGTGGAGCCCCAGGTCAAGCAAGAACCGGAAGTTGTCGAGTCCAAAACTACTGTTGAAATTGAGGCGATGAGGAAGGAGGTGGCAGAAATGAGGACAGATATCAGGGGAGTCAGAGAAGAAATGGCGGCACTACGGGGTAGTGTGAATGAATTGGTGGGGATGTCGTCAGCCCACAGCGGTCAGATGAAGGAGGATGTCCAGTTAATGATGATGATGACAAAATGGATAAAGGAGAACTTCTCCGAGCCCCAGTCAGGGCCAGGGAGTTCGACTCCCCAGCATCCCCCACCCGCATCTAAACCCATGTTAGCCCCGTCGACATCAAAGACCTTGACTGTGAAGCGGACATTGACCAAGCAACCGAGTGAGGAAGTGAAGGAGAAGTCGGATTCGCCGGCGAGAAAGAAAGCAAAGGTGACCCGACCTTACGTACCGCCCCAGTCTGGCTCCCGCGGGGGCAAGACTCCGAATTGAATCCCCCATGAACAAGTAACTTTTACTTTTCTGTTTTTTTTTCCTTTCTTCTTCTTTTCAGTTTATATATGTTCTTTGCCAGCATGCTTTTTTCTGTATATATGTGTTGTGCTTTCACACACTTAGCCCAATGATTGGTCTAAGTGTGAGGAGGGGTTGTTCTTTTATGCATGTTTTGGCTTTTGTCTGTTGCACTTCTCCCACTTAGCCCGATGTTCGGTCTAAGTGTGAGAAGTTTGTGTTGTTTGTGCGTGTCTTGTCTTGTTTATTGTTGAGTGTTTTTTTTGTTCTGGATTTTACTTCCCTGTTTCCCCCCTTCACTGGGATAGCTTGGGGACAAGCTAGAGTGAAGTGGGAGGGGGAGGGAGTGAGTGCAGTATTTGTTTTTGTGGTTAGGAGTCTCTAGGTCTAGTCTAGGTTTAATGTTTTTATGTGTCGCATGAGCTATGATATAATAAGGTAAGATTCCCTTAGTAAGAGCGATTGAAGATATGATGCATGTCAACTTTGAGGCCTTTTTACCTTAATAAGCCGAATGCGGTATGAATGAAGTAAGGACGATAGAAGATGCTTTAGATAACCTAGTTGTGCAGCTCCACTATAATGCGAGTTATAAGCCTAAATATATTGAGCTAACATGTTAGAAACGGGGCCACCACTTGATGTTTAGGGAGTAGAGTCGGAAGGAGAAAAAATGTGGTTCTGGAGGTATAAGATGGACGAAGTCCAGGAATTGGAGGTATAAGCTGGACGAAGTCCATGGGAAAAAAACACATATATAAAAGGAGGAATAGAAAAAAAAAAGAAATCTAAGGACATGAAGCAATAAGTAACCTGACCCAGGAATCAAAAGGGAAGGGGGACTGTAGTAAGTTGAAACTCTCATAACCTGAAGCATCAGTGGTGTGTCGTTGACTTAAGAGTGAATCGATCCTAACATCCCTGGTGAGGAATGAGTGATCGAGCTAACCTAACAACTGGGAAATCGATAGGCTATCTTGACAAACTGACAGACCGTTTAGGTGGAACAAGGAAGGAGGAGGATTTGAAGGCTGTAGTCAATCGGATAGAACTTAAGCTTGTGGGGACGATCGCCTAAAAGTTGAAACTAGTTCATGCTTGTGTGTTTTTTTTTCTTTCTTTAAGTGTGTTTTCTCTTTGTGAATCTGTAGTATGTCTAGGTCTAGTAGTTTGTGTGTTGTTCGTGTCTTGTTTGTAGAATCGTTCATGGGAACTGTGCATTGAAATTCGCCTTATTTATTTTTCTTGTCTTTCATGCTTGAGGACAAGTATGGTTTAAGTGTGAGCAGTTTGATAAGGCTAATTTCATGCATAGGTCTAGGGGTTGAATTCATACAATTATAGGGTCTAATACATGTCTTAAGCCAGGTGTGCAGAAGAATTTGCCAGGTCGAGGAACAAAGAAGGCGAATTACAATGACCATGCAATTGCGGCGAATAAGTGAGCAAATTCGGAGGAAAATGACAAGACGGAGGGATCGTGAAGCTGAAGGGCAGAATGGAGATTTCTGCGAAGGTTTCTAGAAGATCCTATCGCATCTATATAAGGAAGAGAGCTTGCAATGCTCAGGGGTGGGGGACCTTTTTTGGCACTGAGGCCTCTGGTTCTTAGCTCACACACTTCTGCACACTTAGGGATTTTTCTTGTTTTGAAAAGGGTTACGTTCTGGTCCACGGCTGTTTTCTGATTCCAAAAAAATTATGGTGTAACACCGTCCTTGCAGAGGGCGAAGAAACAATTACTTGCTTTAATTTAAGTTACTGTTGTTGATTTCACCAAGCTTCGCTGCTTGAAGCTCGGCCCTGTTCTCGTTTGAAGCGTTCGTAGTTTATGAAATCTCTGTTTTCCGTATTTGAGCTGTTGTTGAGTTTTGATTATGGATGTCGTTTACTTTGAGCTTGTTGGTTACTGAATAGGATGTTTGGTTTCCGTGCTGGTTGTTTATTAGAGTAGAATCGTTGGGATCTGGTGTTGATCAGAGTATATTTGTTGAATCAGAAGTTATGGAGTGAGTTTGGTTGTTGTTGGGTTCGGACTGCTTGGATCCGGAGTGGATGAAGCTTTCGACGTTTAGATCTGCCACAGAGTGATCAGGATTTATGCCTAATTTTCGTGTTTTCATTTCATTCCGTCTAGTATACGTAGATCTGTTTTATTTCCGATTGGTTGCGAGTTTCCGTCATCCGAATCTTTACATTTTGTTTGAATCTCGGTATGTGCTTTGTTTTCTTCATCTTCGTGTTTGATTCAGTTGAAGTTATACATGTCATTGTTAGTTAAATTCATAGTTTGTTAGTTGCAGCTTTTCTTCCGTACTTGATATTTCTGGGAGTTGGTCCCCACTTTTATTTGCGTTCTGTTTAGCTATAGTTAGTAATTGTTGCTCGGTCTAGGAAGTTAGTTTAAAATTACGTGGTCCTAAGGATGTTCGATCTCAGCATGACGTTTACAGTTTCCTAGGTCTAGTGTTTGATTTTGTGCCTAGGTCTAGCCGTAGTTATACCTCAACCCAAATTTGCGTGGCAGCAGCCGCTTTCTAAACCAAAGTCTCTAGATGCTTTCTTACGTGTCCATCTTCGTGGGATCGACCCCTGCTTCTCTATACTAATCTATAGTATAACGAGTTGAGGTATCTTTGAAACGCAAGAGTTTGTGTGTTCATAGACAGAGTCTTCCGTGTCACCTTGAGTTCCTAGACCTAGTGTTTAGTGGATTCATTGGACTTGGTAGCTCGACCTAGAAGTTTACTACACATACACTCACACGACAAGCAGCCATTTCAATGGGCCTCGGCAATGTAGAAAATTGCTCTTGCCAAGGTTGATTTGTTGGCCGGACACGTCGGCATAGTGGTCAAGGCATGCACGTAGCTTTCTGAGAGGGGCCACGGCCGCTTGCGTGAAAATGATGATATCATCGGCATAGGCGAGATGGCTGATCTCCAAGCTACCCCGAGTGGCTTTGAATGTCATCTCTTTGTTTCCAATGATCAGTTTAACAAGTGATCTCGAGAGATAATCTGCGGCAAGAACAAAGAGGGCGGGGGAGATGGGGTCTCCTTACCTGAGCCCACTGGTGGATTTGAAGAACCCCGCCGGAGCACCATTAATGAGGATCGAGAACCAGCATGTCCCAATACACCTCTCGATGATCGCCACCATGGACTCCGGGAAGCCCATTTGCTTAAGAACCTTGAGAAGGAAGGGCCATTGCACTCGATCATAGGCCTTGGCCATATCGATCTTGATAGCTACGTTCGGGGCTGGGGTGCTTCTTTGGAGCTCATGGAACATTTCCTGTGCAAGGAGCACATTGTCGTTGAGAAGCCTCCCTTTGACAAACCCACTTTGAATTGCAGCGACGACACACGGGAGGAACGGGGCGAGTCGTTTCGTGAGGATTTTATTTATCACCTTGTTGATCACATTGCACAAACTAATGGGCCTGTAGTCTCCCCAAGTTTCGGGTAGAGTCTTCTTGGGGATAAGAACAATACTCGTGGCCGTAAAGCTACGGGGAAGGAGAGCCCCACGGAAGAATTGCCTAACCGCTTCCACCACGTCTGGTCCCATGATACCCCAGCATGCTTGGAAGAACAAGGCCGAGAAGCCATCCGGCCAGGGAGCACTATTGCCCGAGATATCAAATACCGCTCGTTTCACCTCATCTGCATCCGGCGGTTTGGGGAGATCCTCCAAATGCTCCGGGTAGGCTGGAGCAATAAGATTTTGGAAGAACTCGACCGCCGATTCTTTGATTTCTGTGTCATCCGTAAGTTCTCTCCCATTAGAGTTAATCTTGTGAATTCGTAACCGAATCCTCTTCTGCTTCACCCAACTTTGGTAGAATCTAGTGTTTTTATCCCCCTCTTCTAGCCATCGAAGTGCCGCTTTCTAACGCCAAAAGTCTTCCTCCATCTTGAGAAGAAGGATGTACTAGGCTATTTGTTTGTTGACCTCCGTTCTATTCCGGGCTGAGGGGTTTCCTTCGAACTCCGATTGAGCCACGGCAATGTTCTCTTCACAAGTTTTGAGATTGGCGTGTATATTCTCGAAGACCTCTTTGTTCCACCGTTTGAACTTTCTTTTGATCCTTGCAAGCTTGATCTTTAAGTTGAGAAGGCGAGGAGCTTCTGTAGGAGCCATCCAATCGTCTTGCACCACCCCGGCAAAGCCCTCATGCCTTACCCACATGTTTTGGAACCGGAACGCTCTGCCACCCTCGTGGTTGTTCGGAATGCTGCATCTGACGAGGATTGGTCCCTGATCCAAAGCAATGTGGGGGAGATTAGTGACTCTTATTGTGTCAAACAGTTGGGATGACGTTTCACTGACTAGCACCCGATCCAACCTTTCCATAAGGCCATTCTTTGCCCAAGTGTATTCTGACCCATCAATTCCTGGGTCCATAAGTCTGCAATCCTCAATGGCCTCGGCAAAGTCTACCATCTCCGCCTGCCGATTGGAGGAGTCTCTCTCGCACAAGGAAGACGAAAATGGAGCCAATCCAGCTCTTCTGGAGGCCGAGACATCCCATGGAGGGAGCAATCTCCAAATCATTGAATTCCAAGGGGGGGCGTCAATCCCACCGGGTACGAACCCTTCTAGTTAATGATGTCTTTGAATTTTCTATTTTGGAACGTTAGGGGGATCGCAAATGCGTCTACCCAAAACGTCCTAAAAAGAATAATTAAATCTCATAATATTTGTTTTCTTGCAATAATGGAGCCACTTGTCGACCCTAACCCGGACAAGTTTTCAAAAGTGTTGGGGATGCAATATAAGGGGTCCAATGCCAATGGGAAAATATGGATTTTTGTGGAGGAAGGGATGGACTTTGAGGTGGTGGATGACTCGGAGCAGCTTTTGCATGGGCAGTTCACTTGCCTCCGGATCCCAACACCCATTTTGATCTCGGCCGTGTACGCTAAATGCTCGAGAGGCGAGAGGCTTGCACTGTGGGAAAAAATGAGGGAGCTGACCCAAATCTCGGAAGGAATGCCGTGGTTTATCGGAGGGGATTTCAACACAATCCTCTCCGCGAGAGACAGAACGGGGAGTGACACAAACCGTCTGGCCAAAATGGTGGACTTTGCTGAGGCTATTGAAGATTGTGGTCTTTTGGATCCAGGGTATGATGGATCAGACTTTACATGGGCCAAGAATGGACTTCTGGAAAGGTTAGACAGGGTGCTGATTAGTGAGGTGGCGTCTCAATTGTTCGATGCAATACGAATCACGAACCTTCCTCGTATTGCATCGGATCATGGCCCTCTCCTTGTCCGATGCAAGATGCCTAATACCCCCGTGGGAGGTAAAGCTTTTCGGTTCCAAAACATGTGGGTGCGACATGAAGGATTTAGCGATTTGGTGAGGGAAGATTGGGGGGCCCCCACGGAGGCGACGGGTCTCCTCAACTTGAAGCTCAAGCTAGCTAGGGTCAAGAGAACTTTTAAACGATGGAATAGAGAGGTATTTGGGAATATACACGCCAACCTCAAATCCTGTGAAGAAAGCATTGCGATGGCCCAAGCGGAGTTCGAAGATGACCCCTCGCCCCGGAATAGAACGGAGGTCAACAAACAAATTGCGGAGTACATCCTCCTTCTTAAGATGGAGGAAGACTTCTGGCGTCAGAAGGCGGCACTACGTTGGCTGGAAGATGGGGATAAAAACACCAGATTCTATCAAAGCTGGGTGAAGCAGAAGAGGGTTCGGTTACGTATACACAAGATCAACGTTAATGGGTGTGAACTCACGGAGGACTCGGCCATCCAAGCGTCGGCGGTTGAGTTTTATCAAAACCTACTTGCCCCAAGCAACCCGGAACCCACGGACCCGGACCTTAGCCTCCTACTCCGACTTCCTCCCTCGGAAAGTTTTCGTGCCCGATAAGCTCCAAAGTATTGGACTTGCTTCAGTCTCAAATGGAATACCAGCAATCTACTTCTCGGGGCTGGAAATCCAAAAGCTTGCCGAAAATGAAGGGCACGCTATCGTAGGTAAATTTTCACACTCTATCCCAACAGCCGAACAAATTCAAAAGGCTCTGACTAACATTAAATTCCAGTGTGGATTTACTTGGAAATATATTAACGCCAAACATATTCTCATTCAATGCGAGGATTTGGCAGATTATGCTAGGCTTCTTGTTGGCCCGAAAGGTACGCCGGTGTGGTTTATCGATCGTCATCCAATGAGGGTCTTCAAATGGTCTCTGGACTTCGATTCTTATTGTGAGTCACCGATTGCAGCGATCTGGTGCAACCTAATTGGCCTCCCGATTCACTTGTTCGATCAATCAGCCCTCTTCGCCATTGGCAAGCTCCTAGGGACGCCGATCCAAGTCGACCGAGCCACCGCGAATAAGTCAAGGCTGTCTTTTGCGCGCATTTGTGTTGAGATTGACATCACTAAGCCACCCCCCGAAGAAACCATTCTAGACATTTGCGGAAGAGAGCTGGTACAACAAGTGCGGTGGGATAAGATCCCAGCCTACTGTCGGGAGTGTAAACACGTCGGACACTCAAGCAATGTGTGCTATGCAGTAGGGAAGACCGAAAGGCCCCCGAAGAGGAACTACATTAGTGCAACTCTGTCGAGGGCAAATCAAGAAGGAAATGGTCCATCCGAATTGCAAGCTCAAGTGAAGGCCAAGCCAATTGTTAACAATGAGTGGAGATGCCAAGGGAGAAACAAAGGAAAAGGCACTTGCCCGAAAACTAGACCGACTGGGGAGAAGAGTTCTGAGTCGGAGTGGGAGGGGCCGGATATTGTAGGCGACCCGCATGAAGATGTAGAGATGGACAATAGCCAACATGTTACTAGCTTGGTGAGAAGGGAGGGAGGCGCCACCAAGTTCTCCAAGGGCCCGGGCCGACCCAACACGAGGGAAGGTGAATCATTGGATGAGACGCGTGAACATGGTGACACACCTCGCCGTGGAGATGAATGGATGGGAAATGTCATGAGCACAAACTTGTACTACTCGCTCATGGCAAATGGGGAGTTCGATGTTGATGGATGTGGAGAGATGGATGCGGTGGAAATGGATATCCAAAGCCTCGGTGAGCATGCCGCGGACATCCCCTTGCCAATTGACGCCGGAGATCACACGAGGGAGGAAGAACAACGGATTGTTATATTTCAAGGAGGGCCTTCATACCTTCCGGGTATGAACCTAACTTGTTAATCATGTCTTGTAATTTCATGTTTTGGAATGCTAGGGGAGTCGGTAATGTGCCGACCCAGAATGTTCTAAAAAGACTAATTAAGTGTTATAATGTTATGTTTCTTGCAATAATGGAGCCACTTACCAACCCCGACCCGGATCGATATTCAAAGACGTTGGGGTTAAAATTCAAAGAGTCAAATATGTCCGGTAAAATATGGATCTTTGCCGAGGAAGGAACCAATTTTGATATTGAGGAGGATATAGAACCAAGTCCTAACATGGAAAGCTAACTTCACACAGCATGGCGAATCATATCTACATCTCGGCGGTCTATGCTAAGTGTACAAGACTAGAACGACACCCTTTGTGGGATAAAATGAGGGAGATCTCAAATCAGGCGGAAGGAACACCTTGTTTGATTGGAGGGGATTTTAACACGATTCTCGCTCACGATGACGGAATTGGTAGTTGTACCAATAGGCAGGCGGAGATGATTGATTTTGCCGAAGCCATTGAAGATTATAGGCTTCTCGACCCGGGGTTTGATGGCGCGGAGTTTACTTGGGCCAAAAATGGGCTGTTCAAAAGGCTTGATAGGATGTTTGTTAGCGAGGCATGGACCAACGCTTTCGAGGCTACAAGGGTGACTAATCTCCCAAGGATCTCCTCGGATCACCGACCGATCCTTGCTAGGTGCAAGATGCCGAGGCCTTTTCTTGGGGGTAGTGCATTTCGGTTTCAAAACATGTGGGTCCGGCACGATGGGTTCATGCCGCTGGTACAAGATACTTGGGATCAGCCGACGGGGGCGAGTGGGCTTCTGAGTCTCCAAATTAAGCTTGCCAGGAGCAAGAAGGCACTAAAGGCTTCGAATAAAGAAGTTTTTGGCAATATTCATGCAAACCTCCAAGCGATGGAGGAAGGGATTGAGCAGGCCCAAGCCGAATTTGAGGCTGATCCAACGCCCCCAAAACAGGACTGAGATCAACAAGAACATTGCTGAATACATTCTCTTATTCCGGATGGAGGAGGACTTCTGGAGGCAAAAAGCGGCTCTAAGGTGGCTTGCGGATGGAGATAAAAACACCAGGTTTTATCAAAGCTAGGTAAAGCAGAAGAGAGTTAGCCTCCGCATACACTCCATTAATGCAGATGGCCGGGTGATTGCGGATGAAACAGAGATAAGAAACTCAGCGATTGAGTTCTTTCGGAGCCTCCTTGCAGCGGACACCCCTGAGCTTGAGGAACCGGATCTTGATATAATTCAACAACTCCCCCCCTCAACGGACCAAGAGGAACTACACAAGCCACCAGACCCCGAAGAGGTGAAGAAAGCGCTGTTTGACATCTCCGGGGACAGTGCACCCGGTCCGGACGGCTTCTCGGCCGTCTTCTATCAATCTTGTTGGGGGACCATTGGTGCGGATGTGGTGGAAGCTATACAACAGTTTTTTCGAGGGGCTTATCTCCCCCGAAGCGTCACGGCCACAAATATTGTCCTTATCCCGAAGAAGGCCTCGCCCGAGACGTGAGCCGACTATCGACCCATAAGCCTATGTAATGTCCTCAACAAGATCATCACAAAAGTACTTACTGCTCGATTTGCTCCCTTCTTGCCCCAGGTTATTTCCCCGAACCAGAGTGGTTTCTTGAAGGGTCGGCTCATACATGACAACGTTCTACTCGCCCAAGAGATGTTCCACGAGTTAGCAAGGTGTTCCCCAGCACCGAACGTGGCAATTAAGATTGATATGGCTAAGGCTTACGACAGGGTCCAATGGAGTTTCTTGCTCAAGGTTCTTCGGCGCATGGGTTTTCCGGACGCATGGATTGGCCTTATTAAGAGATGTACTGGTTCATGCTGGTACTCAGTTCTTATTAACGGCGCTCCCGCCGGGTTCTTCAAATCAACTCGAGGGCTCAGACAAGGAGGCCCCATCTCACCGGCATTGTTCATGATTGCCGCGGAGTATCTTTCTCGGGCCCTCGACAAGCTCATTCTAGGCAAGAAGGAGATGACCTTCAAAGCCTCCAAAAATTGCATGCAAATCAGCCATCTAGCCTATGCCGACGACATTATTATCTTCACACAATCAGCTTCACTCCCCTTGCGCCGGCTCAGATCGTGCCTAGACGAGTATGAGAGAGTCTCCGGGCAACTGATCAGCATCGCCAAAAGCAACTTCTATATTGCCGAAGCACAAGAGCAATGGGCGCAAGAAATTCAAAGAGTAGGAGGCTTTGCGCGCGGGACGTTCCCTTTCCTCTACTTTGGAGTTCCCATCTACCGAGGAGTCAAACGCACGGAAATGTTCATGTTCATTCGGGAGAAGATTGCTAGGAGAATTTCCGGATGGGCGCATCGACACTTATCTCTTGGAGGGAGGCCTACCCTAATTAAGAGCACCCTTGAGGAGGTTCCTATCCACATTTTCCAGGCTATTGAGCCGACAGCTGGTGCCCTTAAGCTCCTCGATCAACAAATGGCATGATTTTTTTGGGACTCAATGTATGAAAGAAAACGGACTCACTGGATCAGTTGGGAGCAAATGTGCCTCCCCACCAATGAGGGAGGGCTCGGCATCCGTAAGTTCATTGAAGTCCTACGAGCCTTTAACATCAAATTGTGGTGGCGCTTTCGAGAGCAGAGTTCCTTGTGGGCACGTTACATGATGCACAAGTATTGCGCCTCATCATCGCCCCTCTCCCCAAGAACCTCGGGAAGAAATAGCCCAACGTGGAAGAGGTTGGCCAAAGCTTGGGCCCATGCTCACCCGCACATCCGATGGCTAGTTGGGCATGGAAGGATTTACTTTTGGGACGATATTTGGCTTGGAAACGAACCTCTCAGGGGGCTATGCCTTGATGAGCGGGCAGCCCGGTGACGACCGTCTCGGAGTTCATTAATGACGGCGAGTGATCCACCCCTAAGCTACTGGTAATTCATGATCAAGCTGGCTTTCCACAACAGATCATTGACAAAATATTTAAAACTCCGATCTTAGCTGGGGAGCCGGATATCCCGGGATGGACGCTCTCCCGGCGAGGAGACTTCTCGTTAGCAACTTGGGAGACGACCCGAACACCTAGGCCCATCATCCAGGGACTCGAGGATATTTGGAAGGCTGGTCTCACTACCACTATTGCCATCTTCAATTGGAGACTAATGTCTAATCGAATCCCTGTCGACGCAAAGCTCCAATGGCACAAGATCGAACTTGCATCTAAATGCCAATGTTGCCCTCATCGGCCAAGCACCGAGTCCCTCCAGCACATCTTCATTCAAGGCGCTGGTGCGATTAGAGTGTGGAGGGAATTCGACGGATGGTTTGAAGGCCTGTGCCCTCCCCTCGGGATGAATGACACCATACCATCAAGAATTGAAGTGTGGGCGTGAAGATCGCAGCAGCCGGGAAGGAAGCACCTCAGCCGAGCCATGCCTTTCCTAATCTTTTGGTTCCTTTGGGCAGAGAGAAATAGAAGCCGACACCAAGGCACCCGATTCAGGACGAGTAATGTGATTTGGTGAAGGGGTTGGCAGCGGAAGCGTGCACGAGATCCGATCACATAAATTTGATCTATTTAGCAAATATTATTTAGATAAATTCTATTCACGTAATTATCACATGTATTATGCTCATAACTTGAATTAAAACATGCTTTAGCATATAAAATCCCTAAAACATGCTCACTACGGAATTAGCCAATTTACCTCGTTGATTCAATCAAGAATCGATGATGGCTTGCTTCGTCTCCACGTGAAGATCTTCAGTACTCGACCTCTGATCTTCTGACTGGTGTCCCGGACTGTATAATGATATTTGTGTGGTCAAATCTCACCAGAATACTAGGACTCGAATAATGAAGACAGAACTCAGCTCACGGAGGGAGCAATTTTCGAATTCTCTCTCTCTCTCTAGAGGGGGACGAAAATTGTAGCACATACAAATTTTTCTGTCTCCTTTATTCTCCTATTTATAAAGTCACATATTGGGCCCAGTCAGGGATCTAAGGAAGAATTTGGACATGGCCTCACCCAATTAGCTTTTTACTAATTAAATTGAACCCACAATTTAATATAAGTTTATATTGGAATATTATAAGCAGCCACTATAGAAGTAATATTGCACTGCCTTTCCAAATCCGAAATCACAAGTATTCCGGGTTTTCTTTTATTTTTTTAATTCATTTCTCGTGCTTAAGATATAAACATCCATTAATTAATTAATGTCTGCTATGGACTTAATTAATTAACATATTTTATTCCCCAAGAGTGGACTTAGCAAGAAACTCTTATTTATTATTCATAGAGTAATTAAACTCCAACTAGCTAGGTTCCGAATAATAAAACCTCGTTTCGAGCTCCTCTTGTGGATGTTATCAAACGAGACTCTCCTCGCGCACGATTCAACATAATAGCAATCCTAGCACCGCTAGACAATGATCACCACTACCCAATATATCAGGATCGTTGGGTGACGAAAAACCCGCACCTTGGGTAAGTCAAAGTAGTAGATACTCGATATCGTATGCTCAATGCTAATGTACATTGACTAAGAAATTAATTATCAAGACCTCGTCTTTCAGTAGATAGCATAAAGACTCGTCTTGCTGTTAGATCCATTCAGTGCTATACCACACCAACGTCATCATATTTCAATAAGGCTTAGAAATAATCGGACTGACATTGCAACCTTTCACGATAGGTAGTCTAGGTCTATCTGGGTTGTGAAATTCTTGTTTTTCTTTGTTCAGAACTGACCGCGTACCTTAAATTGAGCGCAGCCCACAACCGGTCTACTAGAACAAAGACTTAGACTTATGTTACGTTCGCTTATACATTTAAATATGCAATAAACATCCATTAAATGTAAAACATAACAACATTATGACAAAAATAATCTGTTGCATTCATTGGAAAATAATTATTAGAGTTTTACAGTATTCAATCACTCGAAAGGTGATTTCTAGTATACAAGCCCTAACAATCTCCCACTTATACTAAAAAACCGCTTTCGAGTATACAAAATAGTGTGCACACGTCAAATTTCTCCCACTTATACTGAAAGCGAGTTGAGGTCTTGAATGAGTCGAACTCCCATCCCTTCAACGTGGCCCTCGAACGGTTTTACCGCCAATGCCTTTGTAAAAGGATCTGCCAGGTTGTTCTCTGATGCAATCTTGACCACTTGTATGTCTCCTCTCTACACTATATCCATTATGATAAGATACTTCCGCTCTATGTGTTTGCTCGCTTTGTGAGCTCTTGGTTCCTTCGAATTTGCCACAGCACCAGAATTGTCTTAATAAACCGCGATGCTCTTGGGCAGATTCGCAACCACACCTAAATCCATTAGGAAGTTCTTGAACCATACTGCCTCTTTTGCAGCATCCGAAGCGGCCACATAAGTGGCTTCCATGGTCGAGTCCGCGATGCATTTCTGGTTCACACTCTTCCAAATTACGGCTCCACCTCCTAAGGTGAACACATATCCTGAAGTAGATTTTCTCGAGTCCTGATCAGCTTGAAAGTCTGAGTTAGAATATCCCAAAGGACAGAGCTCGACTGCATTGTAAACTAGAGCATAGTCCTTAGTCCGTTTAAGGTACTTGAGTATGTTCTTTACGGCAGTCCAATGTCCTTGGCCCGGATTCGACTGATATCTTGCCACCATGCTAACAGCAAAGCAAATATCAGGACTCGTACAAAGCATAGCATACATGAGACTTCCAACTGCCAAAGCATATGGAATTCTTCTCATTGCTTGTATCTCAGACGGCGATTTGGGGCACATCTCTTGAGATAGATGGATGCCATGTCTAAAAGGTACTGTTTCGAGGTAAGGTTCTTGAGATAAGCACAACATCTTCTTTTCTCGATTCCAAAGAACCTTGATCCCGAGGATGTGTCCCGCGTCTCCTATATCCTTCATCTCGAACTGGTTTTACAACCAAGTTCGTACTGATGACTACATCTTTTTATTGTTTCCAATTAGAAGAATGTCATCTACATATAAAACTAAGAACACTACATTTCCCTTTTCAACCTTCTTGTACACACAGCTTTCACTTGGGCATTTTTCGAATCCAAACTTGCGAACAGTTTGATCGAAACACTGGTTCCATGATCTAGATGCTTGCTTAATGCCATAAATGGCCTTCTTAAGCTTCCAAACCATGTGTTCCTTGCCCTTTATGGCATAACCTTCGGGTTGTTCCATGTAGATGGTCTCCTCAAGACCGCCGTTTAGAAACGCAGTCTTAACGTGCATCTGTCATACATCTCAATCCATATAAGCTGCTATACACAATAGTATCCGGATCAATTTGAGCATGGCCACTGGGGAGATGGTCTCGTCGTAATCGACACCTTCCTTTAGGGGTATACCCCTTAGCCACTGGTCTTGCCTTGAAGACTTTAACTCGTCCATCGGGTCCACATTTACGTTTATATATCCACTTGCTCCCAATGGCAGTACAGCCTTCGGGTAGGAAGGACAAATCGTAGACGTCTTTGTTTATCATAGATTGTAGTTCCGAATCAATTGCTTTCTTTTTTTTTTTTTTTTTTAATCAAACACCTTCACGGTGGAGGGTTCGTGGGTCCCTCATCCCTATATTTCAAAAGTGGTTGAATACAAAACGTGGCCACACCCGAAAGTGGTGTGCCTACACGAAAATTAGGAGTAGTATGCGGTCCGGTTCCACAAGCCCGGACCACATCATACTCCCTTTCAAAAGGTAAAATACAATTCAACAAAAGAAAGACTATATCCCTTTCCACCAAAACTCGAGCCTATTCTTCCTCTTCATTATGGACCCGAATGTTCGGGATACCCATTGCATCCATCCTAATCATCGCTGTGAGGTGCCTTGGTGCCGTGAGGGCATTCATACGCCAGTAGTCATTTCTTTCTAATCCCATTTTGGCGAGGAGATCTCTCCTGCTCTATTCCCTTCCCGGTGGATGAAGGTGATACGGGTGTCTTGTTGGCGCTTGAGGATTGCTAGTCGTGCCATCACCCGACTAATATGGGCCGGTCCCCAGTGCGTGCCATTTAGGAGCTTAACTGCTTGTTGTGCATCCGACTCAACCCAAATAGGCCTTCTGAATTCTGCGGCGAGCGTCAACCCGAATTGGATGGCCAGAAGCTCCGCTTCGAGGGCTGAGTGGGCCTCGAGTGGGGAGGTAAAGGCTGCAAGCATGTTGCCCTCGTGGTCACGAACAAGACCTCCCCCCCCGGCTTTATCCGTTGCCTCCATGTATGCTCCGTCAGTGTTGAGTTTGATCCACGGTTCATCCGGCGGGTTCCATTTGACCACCATCGCGAGGGGCCTGGTCCTTCGTGGCTCGGCCTGACTCGGGACGTTGATCTTGAGGCGGACTCCTTTCCAATGCTTCGGTTTGTAGGATCCATTGGCCATGCTATTTCTAAGGAACATTTGCACTTGCCATACCACATTGAAAGGCTTAAATTGCACCGATTGATGACGACTCCTGTTTCGCTCAGCCCAAATGAACCAAAGAATAAGGTACGGCATCGCCCGGCTGAGGTGTTTCTTACCGGGTTGTTGGACTCTCCGTGCCCAAACTTCGAGCCTCTCTGGGATGGTGTCATTGATCCGGAGATGTGGTGAGGATCCCTCGAACCAGGAGTCAAACTCCCTCCACACACCTCGGGCGCCAGCCCCTTGGATGAAGAGATGCTGCAGTGATTCGATGCCCGGTCTATGAGGGCAGCATTGGCACTTAGATGCCATTTCCATTCTCCTCCACTGTAGCTTCGTATCCACCGGTATTCGGTTGGATAGGAGTCTCCAAATGAAGATAGCAATAGAAGACGTGAGGCCTGCTTTCCATAAGTCATCAAGGCCTTGGATGATAGGTCTTTGAGTTCGGATGGTCTCCCAAGTTGATGCTAGTGAGAACTCCCCATTGTGTGAAAGCCTCCATCTCGGCACATCCGGCCCCTCCGGGATGATTGGCGTGTCAAGGATCTTCCGGACGATGTGTTGTGTAAGGCCGGCTTGCGCTTGTAGAATCCGCAACTTGGCTTCATTCCAAGATCCATTGATAATGTAATCAGCAACATGGACAAGAGGGCCTCCCCTATCATCAAGACAAAGTTCCCTCAAAGGAACCTCTCCTAGCCATAGGTCATCCCAAAATGATATCTTACCTTCTCGCATCACCCAACGAATGTACGGTTGCGCCTGTGCCCGCGCCTTCAAAAGCCTCTTCCAAGTAGGGCTACACCTCCCCGAGGCTCTAGCTGTGAGTGGGGACGCCTTAAGGCAATATTTAGTCATCATGTACGTAGCCCAAAGGGAGTTTTGTTCCCGGAATCTCCACCATAATTTAATATTAAAGGCACGTAAGACCTCCTTGATCTTCCGAATGCCCAAGCCCCCTTCGGCCGTGGGTAGGCAAACCTGATCCCATCCTATCCAGTGCGTCCTTTTCTTCTCATTACTCGACCCCCAAAAGAAGCGAGCCACTTGTTGATCTAATTGCTTGAGGGCTCCGCCGGTTGGCTCGATCGCTTGAAAAATATGTAAGGGAATCGCCTCAAGTGTGCTTTTTATCAAAGTTAGTCTCCCCCCAAAGGAAAGGTGTCGGTGAGCCCATCCAGATATCCTAGCCGAGATTTTCTCTCGAAGAAACATGAACATATCCGTGCGCTTCACCCCCCGGTAAATAGGGACACCAAGGTAAAGGAAGGGGAACGTACCTCGTGAGAAACCTCCTTCACTTTGAATTATGTTTGACCAGCCTTCATGCGCCTCGGAGATGTAGAAATTGCTCTTGCCGAGGTTGATTTGTTGTCCGGACACCTCGGTATAATGCTCAAGACATGCACGTAGCCTCCGGAGGGGGTTTACGGCCGCTTGCGTGAAGATGATGATGTCGTCCGCATAGGCGAGGTGGCTGATCTCCATGCTGCCTCGGGTTGCTTTGTATGTCATCTCTTTGTCTCCGAGGATAAGTTTATTGAGTGATCTCGAGAGATAGTCCGCAGCAAGGACGAAGAGGGCGGGGGAAATGGGGTCCCCTTGTCTAAGGCCACGAGTGGATTTGAAAAAGCCCGTCGGGGCCCCGTTGATAAGGATCGAGAACCAGCATGTCCCGATGCACCTTTCTATGAGCGCCACCCAAGGTTCGGGGAAGCCCATTTGCTTGAGGACTTTTAGGAGGAACGGCCATTGAACCCTATCATAGGCCTTAGCCATGTCAATCTTGATAGCAACATTAGGGGCTGGTGTACTTCTATGGAGCTCATGGAACATCTCCTGTGCAAGGAGTACATTGTCATTGAGGAGCCTCCCTTTGACAAACCCGCTTTGATTCGGTGCAACAACACTTGGAAGGAATGGGGCAAGGCGCCTCGTGAGGACTTTAGTAATCACCTTGTTGATCACGTTACACAAGCTGATGGGCCTATAGTCTCCCCAAGTCTCGGGTAAAGGCTTCTTGGGGATGAGTACGATACTCGTGGCCGTGAAGCTGCGGGGGAGGAAAGCCCCACCAAAAAATTGCCTAACCGCATCCACCACGTCTGGCCCCACAATGCCCCAACAAGCTTGGAAGAACAATGCCGAGAAGCCATCCGGGCCGGGCGCGCTATTGGCCGAGATATCGAAGACAGCTCGTTTCACCTCATCCGCATCCGGGGGTGTGGGGAGGCCCGCCAACTGCTCCGAGGGAGGGAGTGGATGTAAGAGGCTGAGGTCCGGATCCACAAGCTCCGGGTAGCTTGGGGCTAGGAGGTTTTGAAAGAACTCAACCGCCGATTCTTTGATGGCCGTGTCATCCGTAAGTTCACGCCCATTAGCGTTAATCTTGTGGATACGTAGCCGAATCCTCTTCTGCTTCACCCAACTTTGGTAAAATCTAGTGTTTTTATCCCCTTCTTCCAACCAACGGAGGGCCGCCTTCTGACGCCAAAAATCTTCCTCCATCTTAAGGAGAAGGATGTACTCAGCAATTTGTTTGTTGACCCCTGTTCTATTCCGGGCCGAGGGGTCACCTTCAAACTCCGATTGAGCCAGCGCAATGTTCTCTTCACAAGTTTTGAGGCTGGCGTGTATATTCCCAAAAACCTCCTTGTTCCATCTTTTAAGCGTTTGTTTGATCCTAGCCAGCTTGATCTTCAAATTGAGGAGGCCCACAGCCTCCGTGGGAGCCATCCAATCTTCTTGCACCAACTCACCAAAACCCTCATGCCGGACCCACATGTTTTGGAACCGGAAGGCTCTACCACCCCCGTGGGCATTAGGTAGCCTGCATCTGACGAGGAGAGGCCCGTGGTCCGAAGCAATACGGGGTAGGTTAGTGACTCTTATTGCATCAAACAATTGGGGCGTCATCTCACTAATCAACACCCTATCCAGCCTTTCCATGAGGCCGTTCTTTGCCCAGGTGAATTCAGCCCCATCATAGCCTGGGTCCATTAGTCTGCAATCCTCAATGGCCTCTGCGAAATCCACCATTTCGGCCTGACGATTTGTGTCGCTTCCCGTCCTATCTCGAGTGGAAAGGATTGTGTTGAAGTCCCCTCCAATGAACCACGGTGTTCCCTCCGAAACTTGGGCAATATCTCTCATCTTTTCCCAAAGGGCATGCCGCTCTCCTCTCGTGCATTTAGCATACACGGCCGAGATCATAATAGGGGTTGAGATCCGGGGACAAGTGAGCCTCCCATGTAGCAGCTGGTCCGTGTCATCCATCACCTCAAAATCCATCCCTTCCTCCACAAAAATCCAAATTTTCCCATTGGTGTTCGCCCCCTTGTAGGACAGCCCCAACACTTTCGAGAATTTGTCCGGATTAGGAGAGGTAAGCGGCTCCATTATTGCAAGAAAACAAATATTATGAGATTTAATTAGTCTTTTTAGGACGTTTTGGGTTGACGCATTCGCGATTCCCCTAACGTTCCAAAATAGAAAATTTAACGACATGATTAACAAGAGGAGTTCGTACCCGGCGGGATTGACCCCCCTCCTTGGAATTCAATGATTTGAAGGTCCTTCTCCCCATGAGATGCCGCGGCCTCCAAAAAGGCGGGATTGGCGCCCTCATCGATTTCATTATGGGAGATGGTATCATCCCAATTTTCCTCGTCTTCCATATCATTTTCCACGAAGTTCTCTTGAGCCATGAGGGTGAAATATCGGTTAGTACTCAAGTGACTTGATGGCCCTTGTGCCTCGGTTTTCTTTAGGTCGAAGGGTTTAAAGAAGCCTTTCGGTTGCACATGGGCCCCCGAAGTCGGGTTCACTTCTCGCCGCGCCATATCCGCTCCTCTTGGCGTACCCCCGCGCCCATTTCCAGAAGAGGGGAATTTAGCGAGCACCCCTTTAGGTGAAGAGGTGGTATGCTCATCATGGATGATGATCATGTCCTTACTCCCGGCACCTTGCATATCACCCAAAAAGTCCGGCCCCGACCACTCCGCCCCCGAGTACATATTGGCTCTCGGGTTCATCCGGATGTTGCCTTCCTTTCCCATGTGTTTCCCTTGTTGTTTCCATTCCATGTTATTATCGGTGTGCCTCGGATCAGTATTGTTCTTCTTAGCTCCTATTCCTCCGTGTTGTGGTTGTTTTGGTGTTGCTAAGTTGTAATTTCGTTTTGGAGGTCGATCCGCCTTCCCGGAAGCGTAACAAACTTCACTCTTGTGACCGACATGTTTGCATTCTCCACAGTAGGACGGGATCTTATCCCACTTTACTTGCTGCACCAAAGGACGCCCACAAATGTCAAGGATGATCTCGTCGGGTGGCGGCTTTGTAATGTCGATCTCAATGCATAGCCGCGCAAAGGAGAGTCTTGATTTGTTGGCCGTCGCTCTATCTACTTGGATCGGGTTACCAAGGAGTTTCCCAATAGCATAGAGGGCCGATTGATCAAATAGGTGGATCGGGAGTCCAATTAGGTTGCACCATATAGCCGCAATCGGAGATTCACAATAGGCGTCAAATTCCGGAGACCATTTGAAAACTCTCATCGGATGCCGATCAATGAACCACACCGGTGTCCCTTTGGGTCCACTTAGGAGCCGAGCATAGTCCGTCAAGTCCTCAAATTGAACAAGAATATGTTTGGCGTTAATATATTTCCAAGTATAGCCACGGCAAAACTTAATGTTGTCTAGAGCCTTTTGGATTTGATAGGAAGCCGGGATTGAGTGCGAGAACTTACCTACAATAGCATGGCCGAGGGACGAGGCCAACCTTTGGATTTCTGACCCGGAGAAGTAAATGGATGGCACTCCGTTTGCCGTGGAAGCAAAGCCGATATTTTGGATGTTCTCCGGGACAAAGACTTGCGGGCCTTCAACCGCCGATGGCCCCCGCACCATGTCGGCCATGGATTTTGGCTTGGTGGGGTTCCCCACGCCCGGCTCGGTATTGCCTCCTAAAAGGTTGTGTGTCGGCTTATCTTTTGATTTAGCTACACCGTTTGGGTCGGTTCGCGGATCATCACACGAGTCCCTCTCGACCCTGGGTGCGTAAGGAGGCCGCTGCATTTCTATGTCCATCTCGGTCGGCGTCAGGTCCATCGCATGCGTGTCCGAGGCCGAAGGCGCGGACGTGTCTCGAGGGGTGTTGCGGATTGCATTGGTCCTCGGCCATCCCGTACTCACTAACGCCGAGCCGGCTTCGAATGATGCTCGGATTTTCCGGGTCCTTCCCTTTTCGAGAGGTGGGAAATCTTCAAGGGAAGGGCCATGCTCAATGAGAGGCGTGCATTGTTCAATATCTTTGTCTCTCCGGTCTGGGAGAAGGGCGACCTTCGCCGTGTAGTCCGTGGCCGGTGGGGGTTCGGCGAGGAGGGGCTGCGCCGCCGCCGCATCAAGCATCTCCGCCGCGGCCAGGTGAATGATTTGGAGGATATCACTCTTTTTTGGATTCATTTGCTGCATTGGTAGGGGTGAGCATGGCTCCACATGTGACTTCCGGTTTTGGTAAGGGGCAAAAGCACTTTCCGAAAGGTGATTTGTTCCCATGCCCAATTCGGGCAAGTTGACTATCTCACTCCCCAATGTACTTTTTGGCACACATGCTACGGTCAAATCCTCTTGGGATACGTTTAGGGGTCCGACATCATCCCCTCCAACGGTCATCTCGCTCATGACGGGTCCATGGTCGAAGGGTGGCGCCACCTCCGCCGCCGGTGCATCTCCGTGAACCACCACTTCCATTTGGACCCCCTCCTCGGATGTGGGGGCTTTAGGAAGGGCTCCTAGGCCAAGCGCTTCCTTGCTATCAATGGAGCAAGCCGGAAAAAGATTTACCTTGGATTTAAGGCTATCAAGGTCGGGGCTCGGGACGGATGACTCGGGCTCGGAGGTCTCCTCTTCTCCAAAGTCGAGCTTCTTCCTAAGTTGTTTGTCCTCCGGGAGTGGAGAAGGTACGAGCCTTTTCCGGCCATGACCTTTTGTGAGAGGTGCCGGCGTGCTCTTCCTAGCCATCATCCTATTCTTCTTGCTTTGCATTTTCAAATCTTTGGCCGAGACCTTTGGTGTTGGGTCATCGCATGAGTGGAAAATCATAAATTGGTCCGGGATGGACCTAGCCTCCTCGGGGTCTGGTGGGGCCGGGGTTGGGTTCGTGGGGGGGTCCGGCATGGCCAGCCGAGGGTGTGACCGCAGCGCCGAACCAAGGTGGGGAGACGGTGGAGTTGAGGAGGGATGGTGACACGACCGGCGTGGAAAAGGTCTCGGCGGGTTGTGGGGGGGTGAGGTGTGGTGGTCGGCGTGAGGGAGTCGCGGCGGGTCGTGGGTGTGAGTGGGTGGACGGCGAAAAGGATCAAGGTGGGGGAATTGCTAGAGAGAAGGGGGAGCGTCTCTCTCTAGAAAAATTCCAATCAACTCCGAATCAATTGCTTTCACCCATTCGCAATGATCGACATCTGCCTGCGCTTCCACAAACCATAGATTCACCCAAACCAATGTATCTTTCGGGCTCATGTGAGACCCTCCCACTGCGGCGCGGCACTACAATTCTTGGAATAGAAGTTGAAGTTTCTGGAATTATTTGTACACTTGGTTCTCGTTCTTGGTTAATGGAATTTGTGACAGAAGTTAGCTTATCAAGAGCCACTTCACTGCTGGGTTTATGATTCATTACATAGTCTTCCTCTAAGAATGTGGCATGAGTGCTCACAATTACTTTCTTATCTCGGAGACTAAAGAATTCATAAGCATTCGTTCCTATGGGGTATCCTATAAACAAACATACTTACGTCCTTGATCCTAGCTTAGTTGGATCCTTTTCTAATACATGACCCGGGCAACCCCAAATCTTGAGATGTGCTAGATTGGGCTTGCGCCCAGTCCACAACTCATAAGGAGTAGTAGGTACGGATTTTGATGGTAAATTGTCTAAAATATGGCTTGCAGAGAGATATCAATAGATTGGTATATGGCGAACTATATTTCTATCTCGACGGTATATGCTAAATGCAATAGATTGGAGCGACATCCCCTGTGGGATAAAATGAGGGAGATATCAACTCTGATGGAAGGAACACCGTGGCTGATTGGAGGGGACTTTAATACGATCCTTGCACACGAAGACAGGGTAGGTAGTGAAACCAATCGGCAAGCAGAGATGATTGATTTTGCCGACACCATTGAAGACTGTAGGCTTCTGGACGCCCTCGAGGGGTAGTGCCTTCCGGTTCCAAGATATGTGGGCTCAACCGACAGGGGCGAGTGGGCTCTTAAATCTCCAAACTAAGATTGCTAGGTGCAAAAAGGCCCTTAAGGCTTGGAACAAGGAGGTTTTTGGCAACATTCACGCCAATCTCCAAGCAATGGAGGAAGGGATCGCGCATGCTCAAGCCAATTTTGAGGCTGACCCAACGCCGCGGAACTGGACCGAGATCAATAAAAACATTGCCGAGTACATTCTACTACTCCGGATGGAGGAGGACTTCTGGAGGCAAAAGGCGGCACTAAGGTGGCTTGCAGATGGAGATAAGAATACCAGATTCTACTAAAGCTGGGTGAAACAGAAAAGAGTTTGACTCCGAATTCACTCTATCATTGTGGATGGCAGGGAGATTGCGGAAGAAACAAAGATACGGCACTCGGCGGTTGAGTTCTTTCGGAGCCTTCTTCAAGAACTGGATGAATTAAGGCTTGAGTCTTGTGAGTCCGTGATGTTTTTTTTTTTTTTTTTTTTTTTTTTTTTTTTTTTTTTTTTTTTTTTTAATCAAACACCTCTACGGTGGAGGGTTCGTGGGTCCCTCATCCCTATATTTCCACAAGAGATAATTACAAGGCGTGGCCACACCCAAAAGTGGTGTGCCGTAACAAAATCAAGAGTAGTATGCGGTCCGATCCCACAAGGTTCGGACCTCATCATACTCCTTTCCAAAAAACAATTAACCACAAAGCTAGTCACTATTGTCTCCCGTCGTCTCATGATCAACTTTGATGCCCGTCCCCGTCTAGGTTTCGGATGTGCGACACTCCCATCTCGTCCAATCTAACCAAGTCCAATAGTTCTCTCGGTGCTGAGTTGTAGTGCATTCGTAGGCCACTGTCTTGGACTAGCCCCATTTTCGCAAGGAAGTCCGCCGCTTTGTTCCCCTCCCTGTGTATGAAGGTGGCTCGGAATTTGAGTTGGCGTTTGAGAATGGTTAGTTGCGCCACCGCTTGCCGAGCGAGTGCCGGCCCCCATCCCGTCCCATTGACCAATTTGATTGCTTGCTCTGCATCTGACTCAATCCAGATTGGTAGGCCGTATTCCTTGGCTATATTTAGCCCGTGGATCATGGCCAACAGCTCCGCTTCTAACGCCGAGTGGGCTTCAAGGGGTGTGCTGACGGCGACGAGCATCTTACCCGAGTGGTCTCGAATAATCCCGCCAGCCCCTGTACTGCCGTTCGCTTCATTATAGGAGCCATCCGTGTTGAGCTTTATCCACGGCTGATCCGGGGGGTTCCATTTGATTGCCATGGCTAGGGGTAGCGCCCTGATTGCCGCCGCTTGTTGAGGAATATTGATTCCAAGTTTAACTCCCTTCCAATGTTTCGGCTTCAAGCTTCCATTAGACATAGCATTTCGAACGAACATGTGGACCTGCCATACCACGTTTTGTGGTTTAAACTGTGTGCCTTGGTGGCGGCTCCTGTTTCTCTCCGACCAAATAAACCAAAGGATGAGGTATGGAGTGGCTCGGCTAAGATGTTTCTTGTTCGGCTGTTGGCACCTTCGCGCCCACACTTCGATTCTCGTAGGGATTGTGTCATTGATATGGATGCGTGGGAACGGGCCTGTGAACCAGCCGTCGAACTCACTCCATACTCTGCGAGCTCCATATCCCTGGATGAAGAGGTGTTGGAGTGACTCAGTGTTCGGTCTGTGGGGGCAGCATTGGCACTTAGAAGCTAGCTCAATCTCCCGCCACTGAAGTTTCGTGTCAACCGGCACCCGATTGGAGAGAAGCCTCCAGATAAAGATGGCTATTGAGTTGGTGAGGCCTACCTTCCAAACGTCCCCCAAACCATGGATGATCGGGTTTCGTCCTCGAAGTGTGTCCCATGTCGAAGCCACCGTGAATTCCCCATGCTTAGAGAGGTTCCACCTCGGGATATCCTGTTCGTCATGGAGGATCGGTGTATTAATGATGCCATCGATAACATGCTGAGGGAGGCCGGCCTGATTGTGAAGGAGTTGAAGCTTGGGCACATCCCAACCACCATTTGTAATGAACTCCGAGACCCGGGTGGTTGGTCTTCCCCTATCATCAAGGCTAAGTTCCCTCAGAGGGCTATTGCCAAGCCAAATGTCATCCCAGAAGTAGATGTCCCCTTGTCCCACTAGCCATCTCATGTGCGGTTGCGCGAGGGGCCATGCTCTTGAGAGCCTTCTCCACGTAGGGCTACTCCTGCTCGGCAATCTCAAGGTGAGCGGTGTGGAGTTGGAGCAATATTTTGCCATCATGTATCTTGCCCAAAGGGAGTTTTGCTCTCGAAATCGCCACCACAGTTTGATATTGAAAGCGTGGAGGACCTCCATAGTTTTTCGGATCCCAAGGCCTCCTTCATCAGTGGGCCGGCACATTTGTTCCCATCCAATCCAATGGGTCCGCTTCTTTTCATTCGTAGACCCCCAAAAGAATCGGGCCATTTGTTGATCAAGTTGCTTGAGGGTACCGGCCGTGGGCTCGACGGCTTGAAAGATGTGCAAGGGGATCGCTTCAAGAGTGCTCTTAATCAACGTAAGCCTTCCTCCAAAGGATAGGTGACGGTGTGCCCATCCTGAGATCCTTCTTGCAATCTTTTCCCGTAGAAAGAGGAACATGTCCGTGCGCTTGACACCACGGTAGATAGGGACACCGAGATAGAGAAAAGGAAAGGCCCCTCTAGAGAAGCCTCCTTCCGCCTGGATCGAGTTTGCCCAGTGTTCATGGGCCTCGGCAATATAGAAATTACTCTTGGCGAGGCTGACTTGTTGGCCGGAGACTCTTTCATATTTTTCGAGACAGGCTCTTAGCCGGCGCATAGGATTTGCCGCCGCTTGAGTGAAGATGATCTCCATGCATCTCCGGGAGGCTTTGAACGTCATGTCCTTTTGGCCGAGGATGAGCTTATCTAATGCTCGGGACAGGTAGTCCGCCGCGATTACGAACAGAGCAGGGGAGATCGGGTCTCCTTGCCGAAGTCCTCGAGTTGATCTAAAGAAGCCCGAGGGTGCCCCGTTAACAAGGACCGAGAACCAGCAACACCCAATACACCTCTCCATAAGTGAAATCCATGAATCCGGGAAACCCATACGGCGTAAAACTTTGAAGAGGAATGGCCATTGGACCCTATCATAGGCTTTAGCCATGTCAATCTTTACTGCCACATTAGGCGCTGGGGAGCATCTAGCAAGCTCATGGAACATCTCTTGAGCCAGAAGTGCGTTGTCGTTAAGGAGCCGACCTTTGACAAATCCACTTTGGTTTGGGGAGATGACCTGTGGGAGGAAAGGAGAGAGTCGAGAGGTGAGTACCTTGGTAATGATCTTGTTTAAAACATTGCAGAGACTGATGGGTCGGTAGTCGGTCCATGATTCCGGCGAAGCCTTCTTTGGGATAAGGACTATGCTTGTGGCCGTGATGCTCCTCGGCAGGAAGGCCCCTCTGAAGAACTGTCTGATTGCGTCCACTACCTCCGGTCCCACAATAGGCCAGCAGGCTTGATAGAAGGTGGCCGAGAAGCCGTCGGGTCCGGGTGCACTATCTCCGGAAATGCAAAAGGTGGCACTCCTGACCTCGTCCGCACTTGGAGCATCTGCGATGTCAGCGAACTGCTCGGCTGAGTGGACCTGCTGGATTAGGTCGAGGTCTGGATCTTCAAGTGTCGGATTATTGGGGGCAAGGAGTTGTTGGAAGAACTCCACTGCGGACTTTTTAATCTCGGCTTCCTCGGTGAGCTCCTGCCCATTGACACGTATTGAATGGATGCGGAGACGAACCCTCTTTTGTTTCACCCAGCTTTGGTAGAACCGGGTATTTTTGTCTCCCTCGGCAAGCCACCTCAGAGCTGCCTTCTGTCGCCAAAAATCTTCTTCCATTTTCAGCAAAAGGATGTACTCGGCAATGTGTTTGTTGATCGCTGTCCTGTGATCCGGGGTCGGCCTTGCTTCGAAACAAGATTGGGCCAAAGCAATTTCTTCCTCCTTTTCTTTTAGATTAGCATGAATGTTTCCAAAAACCTCTTTGTTCCACTCCTTAAGGGCCTTTTTAACTCTGGCCTGCTTGATTTGAATGTTTAGGATTCCACCCGCCCCCGTGGGCTCCTCCCATGCTTTTTGCACTACGGCCATGAATCCTTCATGTCGGATCCACATGTTCTGGAACCTGAAAGCCTTGGCTCCAGCGGATGTGTTCATCTTCGTGCACCTGACAAGAATTGGTCCATGGTCCGAGGCAATCCGGGGGAGGTTCGTAACCCGAGTAGCCTCGAAGGTCTTAGTCCAATCCTCGCTGACAAGCACTCTATCCAACCTTTCAAAAGGCCATTCTTGGCCCAAGTGAATGCCGCTCCATCAAAACCAGGGTCAAGCAGCCTACAATCTTCCGTTGCCTCCGCAAAATCTACCATCTCGGCTTGCCGGTTGGTATCACTTCCAACTCTGTCTTGATGAGATAGCATGGTGTTGAAATCGCCACCGATGATCCAAGGTGTTCCCTCAAGAGGCCCGGCAATCTCTCTCATCTTGTCCCATAGGTGATGTCTTTCAGCCCTTGTACATTTGGCGTACACGGCTGAGATGGCCACCGGCCTAGCAAGGCGGTGGGATTTGAGGTACCCGTGGAGAATTTGTTCCGAGTCAACCTCAATATCAAAAGTGGACCCCTCTTCCGCAAACATCCAAATCTTCTCGTTCATGTTCGAACCAATGAAGGACAGCCCCAAGGCCTTAGAGAAACGGTCCGGGTCCGGTTGTGTGAGCGGTTCCATTATTGCAAGAAATAAAACATTATGACAACCAATTAGTCTTTTCAGAACGTTTTGAGTGGGCGCATTCGCGATCCCCCTCACGTTCCAAAACATGAGATTGTACGACATTATTAACAAGAAGGGTGCGTACCCAAAGAGGTTGAAGGCCCTCCTTGATAGTCAGTACGGTGTTGCTCTTTGTTCGGAGCGACCTCCTCGGCGTCCTCGGCCGAACTGTTGCCTCCTAACTTCTCGGCCCCCACATGCAATTCCATAAGGTCTTCGTCCGCATCCCCACAATTCTCAACATCAAATTCTCCGTTCTCCATGAGAGTATAATATTGGTTAGTGCTCATGTGGTTCTTTGCCGAGAAGAACCCACGCCCCCTTGTCAAAGCATGGCGCGCGCCTCCTCTCGGATTCCCTCGCCGAACTGGTGAGACCAAGCTCCTCGCAATGGGGGAGCCCCACTCCACGTCCATGTTCCCACGTGGTGTTGGTGGTTCGGTGGTGGGATGCAATGGATTCCCCCGGTTCGGTGGGGACTTCCCAGTCTCGATCCCGGCAATAAGCCCGGCATTCTGAGTTCCGGAGCTCGGTCCGCACCCCAAAGTAGAGTCACCCTTGGAGTTCGGTCCCTCCCAGGAAATATCACCGGAGTCCTCCCCATTTGTTTTGTTATTGTTTGGTCGATCACCGGCCTTGCCTTGCTTCTTCCCCTGATGTTTCCATTCGTTGGAGCTGGAGGCATTCTTCCCCATATCTTGCTTCCCCTTCTCGGTCTGTCTCTCGGGTTGTGGCTGTTTTGGCGGGCCGTTGTGGTAGTTTCTCTTTGGCGGCCGTTCCTTCTTGCCCGTCGCATAGCACACCTCACTTGCATGGCCGACATGTTTGCATTCTCGGCAATATGATGGTATCTTGTCCCATCGGACTCGCTGCACCGTTTCTCGCCCACCAAGATCGAGGATTATCTCTTCGGTAGGTGGTTTTGTGATGTCTATCTCGACGCAGATTCGGGCAAATGAAAGCCGAGTCTTGTTTGCCGTGGCTCGATCAATTTGTATTGGATTGCCGAGAAGCTTGCCGATGGCGAATAAGGCGGATTGGTCGAAAAGGTGAATGGGGAGGCCAATTAGGTTGCACCAGATTGCCGCAATGGGGGACTCGCAGTAAGCATCAAAGTCCGGGGGACCATTTGAAGACCCTCATCGGGTGTCGGTCAATGAGCCAAACGGGCGTACCCCTTGGGCCTCCAAGGATTCGGGCATAGTCCGCCAAGTCCTCGCATTGAATGAGAATATGTTTAGCATTAATGTACTTCCAACTAAATCCACACCGAAGTTTAATATTGTCGAGGGTCTTTTGGATTTGCAGTCCCGTAGGGATAGAGTGAGAAAACTTACCCACAATGGCGTGTCCCATGCTCTCAGCAAGCTTTTGAGTTTCCGCTCCGGAGAAGTAAATGGCCGGGATGCCGTCGGACACTGAAGCAAATCCAATGTTCTGGAGCTTATCCGGTTCAAAGGCTTGGGGGCCGGTAGGGTCAGTCGAGCCTTTGAGCATGTCCGCCATCGTTTTCGGCCGACCGGGGTGGCTTGCGGCGCCTTCACCCCGGCCTTGTAGAGTGTTACTCGCCGAGCCCGACGGGGTACCCCTAAGCAAGTCCGCCATCGATTTCGGCCACGGCGAGGGCCCCAGTGTAGCTTCTACCCCCCCAAGTTGATTAACTACATTCAGCCCTTGTGTTGCGGCATCCGTCGCGGACTTAGGTGTGTTTCCATTTCTCTTCGGATTGTTGAGTTCGGCTTCTCCATTCTCGGTGTGGATCTTCTCGGCACCTACGTTGCCGTTGTGTGCCCTTCTCGGCTTTTCCATTCTCGGCTTTTCGGCTTTTTTCTTTCTCGGTGTGGATCTTCTCGACTTTATCCTTCTCGGTGAGGGTCTGTTCGGCATCATCCATAGGCGTATCGTTGGGTGTTGGTGTGTCTCTTGTCACTGCAACCATCTCGGCACTAGGCGTGGCCTTGTTCATCGTCTCGATAAAAGGCTTTTCTCGGTAGACGTTAGGGTTCGACTTCGGTCGCGGCTGGCCGAACTCCGCACAATAATGTTCCGAACTAGCCTCAAACGTAGCTCGGAGCTTGCTAGTTCGTCCTCGTTCGAGAGGGGGAAAGTCCTCAAGAGAGGGTCCATTTCCATCCCGAGGTGTGTGTGTGACACTTTGCATGCATCCCGAAGGGTTTAGGGGGAACTCCAGTGGATTGTGGCCGGCCGTAATGAGAGGTTGCGCAACCAATGTGTCTAGCATCTCCGCCGAGTCCAAGGCGGCTAAGTGGATGATTTCGGCCTTTGTTGGTTGCGTTGGGGCCTCCACGACAATCGTCTCACGTGAGCTCTTGGGACGGAAAGGAGTTAGCCCACTTTCGGAAGGAGGTTTTGGTCTCCAAGCCAATTCGGGAAAGTTGGGTTGCTGCAAAAAGGAGCTAGATTTTTGTTGTTTTGGGGGCTCAACGGATGCATTGGGGCCAGCATCACGTGGTGTTCCGAAGTGGCAAGGCGCCAAGGAACTTTCGGAAAGTGATTTTGTTGTTGTGCCCATTTCGGGCAAGTTGACTAGCGCGTCCACCCAGGCCTTTTGACCCATGCTAGAGCCATCTCTCTCCGAGCAGCCATCATGTGGGGGGTTGTGCTCTCCTCCGTCACCAGTCCCCGCGTTTGCGCCGGCCGCAAGGTCGTCGGCCGGAGCGTTGTCAACAGTTCTGGCGCCGGCAAGTTCTTCATTAATCTTAGCTTCATCTTCACCGTTGAGATTAGGGGAGGGCTCCATCGACGTCGGGAAGATGGGGCCTTTGCATTTTGGGCTTCCGACCGGCGAGCTCCCTTCGGCCCCGAAATCAATCTTCTTCCTAAGTTGCTTGTCCTCCGGCATCGGTGAGGGTACGAACCTTTTCCGACCAGTGCCTTTGATGGGAGGGGCTGGTGTACTTTTCCGTGCCTTCACCTTCATTTTCAAAGTTTTCCTCGCCACTTTCCTGCAGGGAAAAATTATGGAGGAAGACTCCTCCGACGTGAAATTCATTGGCTGGTCCGAGAGAGGGTCCTCGGCCGGCCGGAGGACCATTAGCTGGTCCGAGATGGTGCGCGGTTCTTCTGACTCCGGGGGGGGATCCGGCAGGCGCTCCGGCATGATCGAGAGAATGAGTCGAGTCACCAGCCGCTCCGGAGCTTTGTTCGTGCCTTAGCCAAGGGAGTGGTTGGTTGGTGAGAATCCGAGGTCGGGAGGATGGTGGGTGGCTGGTGGAGCGGGGGCGTGAGGGGGACCGTCGACAGTGGTGAGCCGAGCGAGAATGGGGTGGGCGGCGATGTGGGAACTCAAAACGTGGTGGGGGATTCTAGAGAGAAGGGAGAGTCCGTGATGTGGTACAAAGAGAAGACGAAGCTATGGCATGACAAAAACCTCCGGGTCAATGAACTTCACGTTGGTCAGAAAGTTCTCCTTTTCCAATCTAGCCTCAAACTGATGCCTGGGAAGCTAAAGCCCAAATGGGTAATACATTGTTGTTGGCCTTCGAGCAAACGGAGCTGTGGAGATCCAGGGAAGTGCCTCAAACTCTACTCCATTTCTTGTTAATGGTCATCGGGTGAAGGTTTTTAGGGATAATTCTGAGTTGTGTGTAGTGGAGGAAATGCCACTACGCTCACTCTCCATTATCGTCTAGTCAGTTTGGCAAGCAGTGCTCTCGATGAATTCCTGGGTCAAGTAAATTGGAATGTTTATTTTTATCTATTCACTGAACCATGGAATCTCGAGAGTGCTAAATTGAATGTGTAAATAATTTAATCGTTTTTTTAAAAAATGAAAAAAATCCAAACAAAGAAAAAATTCTAATCTTCCAAAAATATTTTCGGAATGCCAGATTTCTTTAGGGAAATTGCTTTGTCAACTTTGAATCCTTAGCCTAGGAACCTGTTGTTTCATTTTTGTTGTTTTTCTCTAAGTGTGGAATTGCGAGAGGGAAGCGTTTACATGGGGCAGAGAAATGTTAGCTTGGGAGGGAAGAGATACGGTCTCGATATTCAAAGCCCACTTTATGGGTAGGGGTACGGATGCTTACATCATGCCTGCAACTGTTCCCATTCCTACCTAAATATCTCTTTTCCCTCCTTATTCTTTGCAAAATTTTCAGATTCAGACCATGGAGAACACATCAAATGCAGGAAATCCCACCGGATCTGCCGATTCCAAACACGGCAACGTTCATGGCAGAGTTGATGCAGAAGTTTGGCGGGCCGGAAGAGGCGATGAAAGCCTTCGCCCTGTTCACGTCAATAATGGGGAAGGCAACACCTGTCGCGTCGACGTCCATCACAACCACCGCACCGCCGCAAGTTCCTGAGGATACGATTTCCCGATCGTCTACTGTACATGCAGAAGCCGACCCGTTTACTGGTGAACCGGAAAAAGAATTCACGGTAGGCGGAGAGCAGGAACAAGGGAGAGATCTGGTTGTGGAGATGGAGCAGACGACGTTTGTTGAGGGGGAAACCCCTGTTGTCTCTGAGGTTGGTGCTGTTGAGGGGGAAAGCCGTGTTATTTCTGCTACTGTTGGTGTTGTTGAGGGGGAAACCCCTGTTGGTGAGTTGGAGGGGGCGACCCCTGATATTTCTGAAGAATTTGCTGGGAGGAGAACCCCGGAAGGGATGGCGGGCGGCGATGCCCTAATTTCTGAAAAGAAGGTTGTTGAGGGGGAAACCCCTATTTATATCGAGGGGGCAACCCCTGGCTTGTCTGGGGAGGCAGAGGCTCCCGTTACTGAAGGAGTACAGGAATCCGTTGAGGATAGGGTGAATCTGATAGTGGATTTGGCAGATGTCCCAGAAGGGACGGATTCACCGGTGAACGAACGAAAAGCCAGGAGACAGGCTCGACGGAGCCTGTTAAATGTGATAGATGATTTCGTCCCACCTACTGAAGGTGAAATACTGGGCCTAGCACCCATGGAAACCGTGGAGGATAACCCTCTTAGACCTAGCGAGGAAGGGAGTGATGGGGAGGAGCGCCGCTTGGCGGCGGAAAGGAAACGGAAGGGCAAACATGCAGCTTCTTCCTTGGTCAAGAAGTCGAAAAGGCCCTCTGGTGGTAAAGCTATTGAAGTCTCCCTCCCTTCCCCGGTGAAGGTACCATATGCTAGAGAGCCGGTTAGCCCTGCTAGGTCCAGTGAATCTGAAGAGGAGCCAGAAGAGGAACTTAATTTTGAACCTGCCGAAGTGTGGATTACCAAAGGTTTGCTTGATGCCATGAGGAAATTTGATGACCCTAAGCGAGCGGCGACCTACAAGGAACGGAGTTTTTTTAAGGCGGACCCACACCTATGAATTACTAAGGACAATTGCAACGAACAACCAGGAACACCGAGCCGCCAAAAAGTGACGGCTCGCCAAAACCAATTAGAGTACAACGACGGCCTCCCTACCAACTAGAGTGGTCATCAATGTACTCTTCACTATTCTATTACAATTAACATGGTGCAACCTTCACATCACAAAATCCAAGGTCCGTCACTTAATTGAGGCCCGCAATAGGGATACCTCCGCGATGAACGATCCCTCCCGGATCAAGTTCCTCGATGAAGCCTTCCTTCTCCCGGTTGGGGAGCCCACATGAGACATTCATTGAGCAAGTGCTCGGCTCGTTCGCACTAGAGTCATCCCGATCGAATGACACCGTGGCGACATTGTCTTTCAAACGCAAATTGTCGATGTGTAGAGCTTTGGAGTGCATGTCTCCTTTTTTTTTTTTTTTTAATCAAACACCTTTACGGTGGAGGGTTCGTGGGTCCCTCATCCCTATATTTCATAAGAGGTTGAATACAGATCCTGGCCACACCCAAAAGTGGTGTGCCAACACAAAGATTAGGAGTAGAAAGCGGTCCGGATCCCACAACCCGGACCTCATCATACTCCCTTCCAAAAGACAAGATACAAATGAACAAAATCAAAAGATAAAACACTCCTTCCTTCCTCGGCAACTGTGCTACTCGTGTTCTTCCGACCGAACTCGAATGTTCGGTATTCCCATTTCTTCCATTCTAATGATGTCCTTTAGGGGTCTTGGGGCTGTTTGGGCGGAGAACCTGAGGAAGCATTGCTGGCCAAGGCCCATCTTAGCGAGCAGGTCCACCGCTTGATTCCCCTCCCGGGGGATAAAGGAGGCGCGCATGGTGTACCGGCGCTTGAAGAGAAAAATTCGCGCCATGACCCGGCGGAGATGTGCCGGTCCCCACGTAAAGCCATTGAGGAGTTTGGCGGCTTGTTCTGAGTCCGTCTCGATCCAAATGGGTTGCTCATGTACCCTCGCAAGCTCAAGTCCATGATGAGCAGCCATCAATTCGGCCTCTAGGGCTGAGTGTGCGTCAAGGGGGGTTGAGAAGGCCGCGAGCAACTTTCCGGACCAGTCGCGTGCCACTCCTCCCCCTCCCGCTCTGTCCGGTGCCCCAGTGTATGCCCCGTCCGTATTGACTTTAATCCACGGGCCTTCAGGGGGGTGCCACTTAACAGACGTCACCAGTGGTCTCGGCCGTCTTGAGGCAGGGTGGCTCGGAATACTCATGCCCATTTGCACTCCCTTCCAGTGCTTCCGTTAGTTATGTTATTGTAAATGTACATCTGAACTTGCCACACCACATTGTACGGTTTGAATTGGACTTGCTCATGCCGGCTTCTGTTTCGCTCCGCCCAAAGGAACCACAGGATGAGGTATGGCGTTACTCGGCAAAGGTGTTTCGGGTCTTGTTGTTGCATCCGATGCGACCAGGTCTCAAGCCGATCCGGAATGGTGTCGTTAATCCGTAGGGGAGGTGCTGATCCCCCGAACAACCCGTCGAATTCCCGCCACACACTAGTTGCTCTCCGACCTTGGATGAAGAGGTGCTGAAGGGATTCGGTGCTCGGATTCCTTGGGCAGCATTGGCATTTTGAGGCCAAGTCGATCTTCCTCCATTGGAGTTTAGTATCAACTGGGATTCGATTCGACAGAAGGCGCCAGTTGAAGATTGCAATAGAGTTGGTTAGGCCTGCCCTCCAAATGTCGTCGAGCCCTTGTATCCTCGGTCTATGTGTGCGGATAGTGTCCCATGTTGTTGCTAGCGTAAATTCTCCGAGGCTAGAAAGGGACCACCTCGGCGTGTCTGGCTCCCCTGCAATGACCGGGGTGTCGAGGATCTGAGAAATAACCTGTTGTGGTAGCCCGGCCTGGTCATGGAGTTGTTGGAGCTTGGCTTCATTCCACTCGCCATCCCTGAGGAATTCTTCGACCCGGGAAGTGTGGTTGCCTCTATCATCAAAAGTAAGGCACCGAAGAGTGGAATCACCCACCCAAATGTCATCCCCAAAAGTAGATTTCCCCTTTACCCACCACCCAACGAATGTGAGGGTTCGCCTGATGTCTTGTGCGCATGAGTCTTTTCCAAGTTGGGCTGTTATGCCCGGAGGGGTTGGCCGCAAGGGGGGAGACCTTCTTGCAATATTTTATCATCATATATCTAGCCCAGAGTGAGCTTTGCTCTCGGAATCTCCACCATAACTTAATGCTAAAGGCTCGGAGTACTTCTTTGGTTTTTCGAACTCCGAGCCCTCCTTCGGACGTCGGGAGGCAGATCTGATCCCAACCGATCCAGTGTGTTTTTTTCCTCTCACTTGTCGATCCCCAGAAGAACCGAGCCATTTGCTGATCCAATTTTTTGAGCGCCCCGGAGGTTGGCTCGATGGCTTGGAAGATGTGGAGTGGCACCGCTTCGAGCGTACTCTTGATGAGGGTGAGTCTCCCTCCAAACGAGAGGTGGCGGTGAGCCCACCCTGTGACCCTCGCGGCAAGCTTTTCCCAAAGGAACATAAACATGTCTGTACGCTTTACACCTCGATAAATAGGGACCCCGAGATAAAGGAAAGGGAAGGCACCTCGAGTGAATCCCCCTTCGGCCTGGATTAGGCCGGCACACCTCTCATGTTTTTCGGCAATGTAGAAGTTACTCTTTGCAAGATTGATCTGCTGTCCGGAGATTCCCGCGTATTCATCAAGACAAGCTCTGAGCTGCCTCAGAGGGACTTCTGCCGCTTGGGTGAAGATTACAATATCGTCGGCATAGGCGAGGTGACTAATCTCCATGCATCCCCGAGAGGCTTTAAAGATCATCTCCTTCTTTCCCAGAATGAGTTTATCCAGAGACCTTGAGAGGTAATCTGCAGCAATCACAAATAAGGAGGGTGATATTGGGTCACCTAGTCTAAGGCCGCGAGATGACTTGAAAAACCCGGATGGAACTCCATTAATTAAGACCGAAAACCAGCATGAGCCCACACACCTCTCAATCATGGAGATCCATCTGGCGGGGAAGCCCATTCGGTCCATGACCAATAGGGGCCACTGGACTCTGTCGTAAGCTTTAGCCATATCAATCTTGACCGCAACATTGGGGGCCGGCGCGCTCCTCGGAAGTTCATGGAACATCTCTTGCGCCAAGAGGACGTTATCATTAAGCAGCCGGCCTTTCACAAACCCACTCTGATTTGGCGCAATAACCTGAGGGAGGAGGGGAGATAATCTCCTTGTGAGGATTTTGGTGATGATCTTGTTTGAAACATTGCACAAGCTAATTGGGCGATAATCACTCCACGAGTCTGGGCCAAGCTTCTTCGGAATGAGTACGATGCTCGTGGCCGTAATGCTTTGGGGTAGGTAGGCTCCCTCAAAAAATTGCTGGATAGCGGCCACAACATCAATACCGACCGTATCCCAACAAGATTGATAGAAGGTGGCTGTGAAACCATCCGGTCCAGGGGCGCTATCTCCGGAGATGTCAAATACGGCTTTTTTCACTTCCTCTGCGCTTGGTGGATTCGGTAGGGCTTCCACTTCAGGAGAAGGTGAGAGGCGCTGAATCAAGCCCAAATCCGGCTCCAGGAGTGAGAGGGGTCCCGGGGCAAGGAGGTTTTGGAAGAAATCCACGGCAGAGTTCCTGATCTCCAATTCCTCCGTGAGTTCTCCCCCCCCCCACATTGATCTTGTGGATGCGCATCCTTAATCTCTTTTGTTTGACCCAGCTTTGATAAAATTTGGTGTTCTTGTCGCCCTCCGCAAGCCATCTAAGGGTCGCCTTTTGTCTCCAAAAGTCCTCCTCCATCTTGAGAAGACGGATATACATGGCAATGCTACGGTTAACTTCTGCCCTGTTATCCGGGGAAGGCCTCTCCTCAAATTCTGCTTGGGCCATCGCGATTTTTTCCTCCATTTCCCTAAGGTTGTCATGAATGTTCCCGAAGACAGCCTTATTCCACTCCTTAAGGGTTTTCTTAACTCGGCCAAGCTTAATCTGAAGATTGAGAAGTCCTCCAGCCCCGATCGGTTGGCTCCAGTCACCCCGAACCAAATCAGCAAAACCATCGTGCCTAACCCACATATTTTGAAAGCGGAACGGCCTGCCCTCAGTGTGGGTACGTGGGGTTCTGCACCGGACCAACACGGGGCCATGGTCTGATGAAACCCGAGGTAAGTTTGTTACTCTAGTCGCTTCAAAGCATTGTTTTTTTTTTTTTTTAATCAAACACCTTCACGGTGGAGGGTTCGTGGGTCCCTCATCCCTATATATCAATAAAGAGCCATTACTTGATTACAAGAGGACCAATCTTTCTAAAGCTAGAGTGACAAAAACAATTTACACCACACCCTATTACAAAAACACCACAAGAGTAAATAGGGGTCAATCCGGGGATGGACCGACACCCACATACTCTACGGCGTCCGGTACAAAGCAAGATCGGTGACCACTTTCCGTGCCTCGTGCTACTCTCGTTCCTCATCTCTCACCCGAAGATTGGGGACTCCCATTTCGTCCATCCGGATGATGGCTCTAATCCTTCTTGGAACATTTTGTGGGGACATTTGTTGGAAATTATCTTGTTCCACTCCCATTTTGGCGAGCATATCAGCCGCTTTGTTGCCCTCCCTATGAATGAAGGTGGCCCGGAAAATATGTCCACGTTTGAAGCCATGCAAAAGGGCCATGACGCGGCGAACTTGTGCCGGGCCACAAGTCGTGCCATTGAGCAACTTAATAGCTTGTTCCGCATCTGATTCAATCCATATGGGTAGGTTGAACGCCTTCGCTACCTCCAACCCATAGTGTATGGCCATGAGCTCGGCCTCAAGAGCCGATTGAACGACGAGGGGGGTTGCAAATGCTGCAAGTAATTTCCCATTGTGGTCCCGAACAAGACCCCCTCCGCCACCCTTGTTTGTTGCCTCAAAGAACGCCCCATCCGTGTTAAGCTTGATCCATGTGCGTTCCGGGGGGTGCCACTTAACCAGCATAACTAACGGTCTCGGCCCCCTTGTCTCGGGGTGATTCGGAGGGCTCATTTCGAGTTTCACTCCATTCCAATGCTTCGGCTTGATGTGACCATTGGTCATGTTGTTGTGGATGAACATGTGAACCTGCCAGACAACGTTGTACGGTTTGAACTGAATTTGCTCATGTCGACTCCTATTCCTCTCCGCCCAAAGGAACCACAGAATGAGGTATGGAATGACTCGGCTAAGGTGTCTCCTATCATGCTGTTGGGTCATAGCGGACCACACTTGCAACCTGTCCGGGATGGTGTCGTTCACCCTAAGAGATGGGGCCGAGCCTTCGAACCAACCGTCGAACTCCCTCCAGACACATGCTGCTCCCCACCCTCGGATGAAGATATGTTGAAGGGACTCGGTGTTAGGCCTCCGGGGGCAGCATTGGCATTTCGACGCAAGCTCAATCTTCCTCCATTGGAGCTTGGAGTCAACCGGAATCCTGTTTGACAATAATCGCCAATTGAAGATTGCAATAGATTTTGTAAGGCCAGCCTCCAAATGTCGTCGAGAGCTTGGATTCTCGGCCTTTGCGTATGAATAGTCTCCCAGGTCGTAGTGAGCGAGAACTCCCCGAGCCGAGAAAGCTTCCATCGAAGGACGTCCGGTTCTCCCGCGACGATTGGGGTATGGAGGATTTGTGTGAACCTCTTGTGGCATTCCAGCCTGGTTGTGAAGTTGACATAACTTAGCCTCATCCCAAGTTCCACCCCCAATGTAGTCGCTTCACAGCATTGTGCCCAAGGTTCATTCACTAACACTCTATCGAGCCTCTCGAAAAGGCCATTCTTGGCCCATGTAAATTCCGAGCCATCGAACCCCGGATCAGAACTCTGCAATCTTCAATAGCCTCCGCAATGTCCACCATTTCAGCTTGTCGGTTAGTGTCACTACCAACTCTATCGCCCGTCGAAAGAATGGTGTTGAAGTCTCCCCCAATGATCCAAGGCGAGCCTACAGTAGCCAATGCAATTTCCCTCATTTTGTCCCACAAATGGATCCTTTTGCCCCTTGTGCATTTAGCATAAACCGCTGAAATGCCAATGTGTCCCACAAGGCGAGGGGACTCGACCCGGCCATGAAGAACTTGATCCGTGTCGCATTCAGCACAGAATCTTGTGCCTTCTTCAGCAAACACCCATATCTTTCCATTCAGATTTGATCCTTGGAAGACGAGCCCCAAGGTCTTGGAGAACTTCTCCGGGTCAGGTGCCGTTAGTGGTTCCATTAATGCAAGAAAATTAATATTATGAGACTTAATTAATCTTTTTAAAACGTTTTGGGTGGGCACATTCGCGATCCCCCTAACGTTCCAAAACATGAGATTGAAAGACATAGTTAACTGTGGAGGTTCGTACCTGGCGGGTGTGAAAGCCCTCCTTGGAATTTGGTAAGTTGATGGTCTTGCGGAGGGTAGCATGTATCACCCTCCGTGATTGACATGGTGGTATCCTCGGCATTTTTGCTCGGCGTCCGCTCCACCTCAATGGTATCGCAATCCTCGAACTCATCCCCATCAACCTCCGGCAAATTTGGGGGTCTAGGGGCGTTTCCAACATCGACTCCGTTGGGGGGATTGTATGCTTCCCACACACCCATGTCCTCAAGCTCATTTTCCACAAAGTTTTCCCGAGCCATGAGGGAGTAGTACCGATTGGTGCTCATGTGGTTTTCCACCGTTTGTGACTCAACCCGATCGAGATTAAAAGGGAGGAAAGAGCCTTTCGATTTCTCTCGAGTGCTCGATGCCGAGGGCGCACGGTACCTTCCCTTATTCGCTCCCTTCGATGAGCCTCCTCGGCCGCCTCTGGAAGAGGAGGGAATAGTAATCGGATCTCTAGTGTGTTTAGCGCAATGATGAGCGCTATGATCCTCCTCAATGGGGTGGATGACTAGCTCCATGCCCCCTTCATTTTGCATTTCCCCCATGATGTCTGGCCCCGACCAATTCGGGCCATTGTGCGCATTTGCCTTCGGGTTAAGCCGTTGTTGGTGTACAAAGTCTTGTTCTTCCCTTGTTGTGTCCATTCCGAGTTCCCATCATGCCTTGCACCCTCACTTACTTTCCCGGCTTGACGGTCCCCTTGTTGTGGCTGTTTCGGAGGGGCTACGTTGTAGTTACGTTTGGGGGGCCGTTCCCCTCTACCCGCCGCATAGCACACGTCGCTTTTGTGGCCCACGTGTTTGCATTCCCGGCAATAGGATGGGATCTTGTCCCATTTCACTTGTTGAACCATTTCTCGGCCACAAATATCTAAGATGATCTCTTCGGGGGTGGTTTGGTGATGTCGATCTCAACACAAATGCGGGCGAACGAAAGTCGTGACTTGTTGGCCGTGGCATGATCCACTTGAATAGGTGTCCCTAGGAGCTTTCCGATGGCAAAAAGGGCCGATTGACCAAAGAGATGAATTGGGAGGCCAATTAAATTGCACCAAATCGCCGAGATTGGGGATTCACAATACGCATCAAAATCGGGTGTCCATTTAAAGACTCTCATCGGATGTCGGTCGATGAACCACACCGGAGTACCTTTAGGGCCGCTAAGGAGCCGTGCATAGTCCGCCATATCCTCAAATTGCACAAAAACATGTTTTGCATTAATAAATTTCCAAGTGAAACCCCGACTGAATTTAATGTTATCCAAGGCCTTTTGAATTTGATGTGATGACGGAATTGAGTGGGAGAACTTACCGACGATGGCGTGACCTAGGTTTGTAGCCAACTTTTGAATCTCCGCCCCGGAGAAGTAGATGGCCGGGATGCCGTTAAATGTGGTGGCAAACCCAATGTTTTGGATGTTCTCTGGGAGGAAGGCTTGCGGACCTTCGGGGTTTGAGGACCCTCGAACCATGTCGGTCATGGAAATCGGCTTGATGCGTACCTTCTCAGCTTGATGCGTACCTTCTCGGCCGCCCTTGAGTGTGATTCATCGGCCTAATGATCTTGTTGGGGGGGTGGTTTCCACTTGAGCCATCCCCTTGAGGTCCTACGGCCAGACCATCTACATGCATTGGGGTAAATTTGTCCCAAGGGGTCCCCAAGGTGGCGTTAGGCCGTTCGGAGCTTGTCGGGATCATGGTCGGGGCCGCGAGAGCCATCGTGGCCCGCACGGAGTTGGATTCCATCCTGTCTTTCGGCCAAGCCGGCCTCACCTCATCACCCGACGTGCCGTTTTCAAAGTTGTCCCGGATTTTCCTAGTTCTCCCTCGCTCAAGTGGAGGGAAGTCGGAGAGGGTGGGGCCATCAGCAAGTAAGGGGTTGGGGGGAGTGATCTCTTTTTGATATTCAAGGAGTAGCGGGGTTTCCATCGACCGGAATGCGGTTTCCGGCGGCGGGCCGGCGAGGAGGGGTTGTGCCGCTGCAGAATCAAGGATTTTCGCCGCCGCCAAAGAGAGTACTGGCATGATATCATTCCTTTTTGGCTTCATTTGCTGCATTGGGAGGGGGTGGCACGAGTCTTCACATGGTTTCTCTTGTTGGTAAGGAACAAAGGCGCTTTCGGAAAGGTATTTTGGTTCTATGCACATTTCGAGTAAGTTGACTAACCCACTCTCCAAGGTACTTTTTGGAGCACATGGTTCAGCCCCACCCTCTTGGGATACGCAAGTGAGCATGGCGTCACCTTCCCCAATGGTCGTCTCATACACGGCGGGACCTTGGTCGGAGGGGGGGTCCGATGCACCTGCCGGCAAGATCGCAAGGGCCACCGGCTCCATGTGGTCTCCTTCCGGAGGAGTGTGGGCCAAAAGGTGGTTTTCCGGCCCTTTTGCTTCCAAGCCGTCATTGGGACAAGATGGGAACGAGAGTGACTTACAACTTGGGTTGTCATGGTCGGAGCTCATATGAGCGGCCTCAATGACGGGGCTATCATCCGAACCGAAGGTGAGTTTCTTCCGAAGTTGCTTGTCCTCCGGGAGTGGTGAAGGCACGAACCTTTTCCGACCATGACCTTTGGTGGGGGGAGCCGGTGTGCTCTTTCTCGCGCTAACCCGGCTCTTCTTACTCTTCATTTTCAGATCTTTGGCCGAAAGCTTCGGGTTTGAGGCATCATTCGAGTGGAAGACCATGAGCTGGTCCGGGATAGTACTTGCCGTGTCGGGATCCAGCGGGGCCGGGATGGGGCTCGAGGTAGGATCCGGCATGGCCGGCCGAGAGGCGGACACGGATGGCTGGTCTCGCGAGAGATAGGGATGACGCACCGGGGTGGAGGTTGACGATGAGAGGTGTTGGGAGACGGCGGGTGAAGGAATCCCTTGGGTGGGGAGGGCCGAATTATTAAACGGAGGTGAGATTGCTAGAGAGAAGGAGGAGTATCTCTCTCTAGAGTTTGGCTACAAGACGTTGAGTCATTGGAGTGCATGTCTCCCTTATGTGCCTTGCCTTTCCTCTTCCTCGACACCAATTGGAATCCATCCTCGTCCATGCTTGGTTGACTCCCAAGGGGCGCTCGAGGAGCCAACGGATCGACGTTCATTGTACCCTCCTTGTTCTTCTCTTGGTTGCCACTATCTTTTTCCTTGTTCATGTGATCAATGTCCGGTGAGGTACCAACCCTAATCGCTGCCTTTGGACGCCTTTCTCAACGGATGATCTTGTGATCGTGGCTAGGGTAGAACGCCTTGGTTGGTGTTCGGTAATCCTTGCCTCCAACACGACCCTTCCTTCCCAATGCATGACACTCATCAATGACATGCCCAACATGCTTACAATTCTCGCAAAACAATGGGATACGGTCCCATGCTACTTTGTGTCTTGAATTATTGCCTAGGATGTTTAGCATGATCTCCTCCTCCGTCGGGGGGTTGGAGATATCGATCTCAACACATATCCTAGCAAAAGAGAGCCGGGTTTGGTTGATTGTGGCATGGTTCGCTTGTAACGCTTGCCTAGTAGCTTGCCGATCACCATGAGGGCCGATTCCTCAAAGTGATGGGCCGGTAGTCCCATGATATTGCACCACACGGCAACGATGGGCGACTCAACGAACGTATCAAAGTCCGACGCCCATTTGAACACCCTCATTAGGTGAATGTCAACAATACAAACCGGACTCCCATTAGGGCCACTTAAGACCTTAGCATAATCAGCCATATCTTGGAATTGAAGTAGGATGTGCTTGGCATTCAAGTATTTCCAAGTGAAAGAACCAACTAGCCCCATACCCCTTAAGCTTTTTTGAATTTGGAAAGAAGAAGGGAGTAAGTGGGAAAACTTCCCAACAATGGCTAGTCCTAGTTTCTCCGAGAGATATAACGTTTCAACATCGGTAAAGGAGAGATAAGGTGTACCTTCAAAGTCTCCGGCTGTCCCCAAAGGTGTGACCTTGCCGGCGTCGAGTGGGATTGGCTCGTCCTTATGGGTTTTATGTGGTGTTGAGGCTCCCACCATGCACCCTGTCCCCCCATGTGCGAACAAGTTTTTAGCCTCCTTCAATGCATTCGCTGGCGGGACCAGGTTTTCCGGCGGGTACTCCGGCGGTCGGCCGTCGGTGCCATGGTCCCTCTTGTCTCCATCAATGCCGAATTGGGTGTGGATAGCACATGGTGCTGATTTTGAATTCAAAATGGCATTTACCTCAAATGGACCATCATTCTCTTGCCCAAGCAAAGTAAGAGCATCCACAACCGTGCTCTTGCCAGCGGCACGGTTGTGGGCCCGGGCGGTACTATTCATGCCTGCTCTCTGGCAAGAGCACAACACCCACAACTGTGCTCTTCCGCAAGGACGAGCACAATTAATATAAAATTCAATTACACAAAAACATTTTCATAATACTAAAATTCATTAAAAAAACCACAATAAAAATAACAAATTACAAATAAAATAAAAAGACATAATTAAAATCCTAAAAATTAAAAATTACATAATTAAAATACTAAAAATTAAAAATTACATAATTAAACTCCTAAAAATTAAAAATTACATAATTATTGGCTAATATAACCCGAGGAAGACTACGCATCCGGCGGCACCAACCCCAATTGTTTTTGGAGACCCAATATCATGGACTCGTGCGTTTGAAGTTGCGTGGGGGTCATAGTTGACCTATCGGCCATATTGAGTTGGGCCAAAAGGGCCCACAACGAGTTGTTCGGGGGTGGAGGTGGAACATAGGGTGCGGGTTCGGGAGCAGGGGCAGATGGAGTCGCGGCGCGACGTCGTTCGGCCGCCGCCTTCTTCCTACCTTGCGGTCGGCGTCGGGAACCGCTTGGTTGGGCATCGGGGCTACCCAAGTTAGCTTCGGCGAGTTGGCTAGCCACTTCTTCGCCGGCGTCGGATAGGGATGCCGACCGTGAGCGTTTGGAGGAGCCGCTAGAGGAGGATGTTATGCCTCCCTTATACTTCGGGTGCGTCCGCGTCTCCTGCCAAACGTTAAGATATTTGAACGACTTACCGTTCATGGATTGGTAGGTGCTCAGCGAGGCGGTGATGATGTCGACCTCGCTTCGGCCGCTCCCGGCATTCCGGGACTCCTGGATGAAATAGCCGTTGAACTTGCCAATTTCTTCGTTGGCTCGGCCGATGCAGTTGCGCACCATACTCTCGTTGCGCTCGATCGTTCCCGGCGGCCGGTGTGCATTGTACCGGCTAGAGACGCGCCACCAAAAGTGATCGCCGGATTGGTTCGTTCCAACCACCGCATCTTCGGAGATTTCCAAGTACGCCTTGAACAATCTTTCCATCTCCGCCGGTGAGTACGGTGTGCGGACACCGGCGCGAGATGGTGGATTCGGCATTTGGGAAGGGGCGCGAGGCCTAGGCTCCGGTGTCCACCCGTAGCGCCCATCGGAGGCACCTTGATCGTCGATTGGGTATGGCCGGTAGCCACTCGGAACGCCCGAATCTTGGGTGAGAGGAGGGGCCGAATATTCCGTTTCCGGACTATGAAACGGTTGCGAACCGAACCATTCGGGGTTCCAACCGTGAGAGCCGCTTGGGTTGTCGTCGTTACCGGACATAGTGGTGTTGTAGGGTGTGAGAGGAAGATGAAAATGGATATGAGAGATTGATGATGAGAATTGTGTAGTGAAAGTGTGAATTTTTTGGAGTGAAATTGGGGGTATTTATAGATGAAAGTGTGTATTTTTGGGGTAAAAAAAATAAAAAAAAAATTAAAAAGTGGGGAAAAACGGTTATAAACGGATATAATTTTTTGGGGAAGTGAAAATTTTTTTTTTATTTTTTATCGATTTTTTTAATAAAAATCCGATTTTTTAAAAAAAAAAAATAAAAAAATGTTTGAAACCAACGGCTATGCCGTTGGCGAATGGGAGACCGCCACGTGTGCGTCCGCTGGCACGGACGTGCTCGATACATCGAGCAGCGCCGTGCCAGCAGCGCGGTTGCAGCGGTGGCGGTCCTTCGCCTTGCCGCTGGCACGGACGGCGGTGGCGCCAACCGCCACCGCTGCGGATGCTCACCTTTGTCTTTTCCTTCTTTTGTGGGTCACATGCCAACCCATCCTCTAGCCTAGGCGTCACATGGAGGGGTGTACTTGCATTGGTCTCCTTGTTGACCATCTCATACTCAAATCATGAGACATCAAGGTCCTGGCCAGCCGGCGCCGGCGCAATTCCGGCCATCCCCTCACCATCAAGACCTTCCAAATCTTTTGTCGAAGCTTTCTCATCCTTTTCCATTTGAGCTAAAGAGCTCAACATCTCCCCAATAAGAGCTTGCTTAACATCCGGAGACCCCGTCCCTTCACCATGGAGTTTGCCGACGAGTCCATCAGCCATTTCGAACACCAGCCGACTCACCTCCGAACCAGATTCAAGACCGGCTCGTTTGAGGGCTTGTCGAGCTTTCTCCGGGTGGGGCGTGCCAACCCTTTTGGTTTTGGGCCATGCAATCGAACGAAACTTCCACTCCGGCGAGGAAGGGGGTTGCATCGTGTGTATCAAGGCCGTGGCCTCCCCCTTCGGCATCTCACCACCGGACTTCACCATGTGTCGGATGCAACAATCACATTTCACCTCCCTCAAAGGGGAGGGAGGGAGAGAGGTCGAATTCTTGAGAGAAGGGAGAGCTTCTCTCACTAATCTTAAGCAACTACTTTCAAGGAACGGAGTGGTCCGGGTAAACTCGCAAAGTATGGAAAATGATAGGATCCCGAAGAATTAATGGAGATAGATTCCGATGAAGAATTCCGGCAGTACATTGATGCCATCAGTTTCGATTGGTTGTTGAAGCATAGCTCTATGGAGGTTCCAACAGCGCTGGCACGTGAATTCTTTTCTACATTCCGTTTGAAACCAACCACCAACTTGGATGCAGATTCCATCACTTTCCGTCTATTCACCGAAGAACATGAAATGAGTATCCGAGAATGGTCCCTCCGAATGGGATTGTTCACGCGTACGGAGGATGATGAGGGACTATGGAATGATCGGGTGGTTGGAGCGCCGAAGTTTACGCCTGGATTCATACCACAATCGGCCTGGGAGCTCATCATCCACCCGAAGGTGGGACAGTTTAAGACAAGTATTTCAAAGGGGTTTCATATAGAGAATCGCATACTTTGATTTGCTCAGACTTTCATCAGTTACAATCTCATGGGGACTGCCAACTCAGCCTTGACAACAACGGATTTATACCTTACTTGGTGCATGGCCAAGGGAGTACGAGTGCATTTAGGCTACTAGTTAGCCCAAACATGCCATCAAATGACCGCCAACCCTTCCCGACACATGTACACGTGTCACCTTTTAGGGGCTTATCTTCTTTTTTTTTTTAAACACACCCCAATGGGCGGAGGGTTGAGGCGGACCCACACCTGTGCATGACCAAAACCATTGGTTACAAACAAACATACACCGAGTCGCCCAAAAGTGACGACTCGCCAAGGCATGACAAATTAGAGTACAACGAGGGCCTCCCTAACAACTAGAGGTGGTCATCTATATACTCTCAAAATCCAATTACCATTTGATACAATCTTTGCATCCCCAACACTTCCGTCCATCACCTAGCTAAGGCCCGCAATAGGGATACCTCCGGAGGGTACATGCCCTCCTGGATCAAAGTCCTCGATGTGGCACTCTATCTCCCGGTTGGGGCGCCCACATGCGACACTCATGGAGCTAAAGCTCGCATCATTCGCACCCGATGGGACACTCCCAAATGTCAACGTAGCAACATTCTCCTTCAAATGCCAATCATCAACGTGTGGAGCCTTGGTGTGCATATCGCCCTCATGCACTTTTCCTTTCCTCTTCCTTGACACCAATTGGAAGCCATCCTCATCCACACTTGGGTGACTCCTACTAGCCACTCTTGACTTCGACGATCCCGCACCCAATGTACCCTCGATGTACTCCGCGTGGTTGTTACAATCTTTGGGCTTCTCCAACTGTCCAATGGACGATGGAGTGCCGGGCCGAGCATTCGCCTTTGGGCGCCACTCATGGTGGATGATCTTGGCGGCATGGCTTGAGAGGTTCTCCTTGTATGGTGCTCGGCGACCCTTGTCTCTACCCCGAGACTTCCTTCCTGCTGCATGGCAATCCTCTTTCTCATGCCCAACATGTTTACAATTATCACAAAATAATGGAATACGGTCCCATGCCACTTTGTACCTCGAGTCTTTGCCTCGGATATTAAGGATGATCTCTTCCGTCGGGGGAGTAGAGATGTTAATCTCTACGCAAATCCTCGCGAAGGAGAGTCGACTTTGATGTATTGTGGCATGATCGGCTTGTAGTGGCTTTCCAAGGAGCTTACCGATTACCAAGAGGGCCGATTCCTCATAGAGATGAGCCGGTATACCCAATATGTTACACCACACGGCAACAATTGACGACTCAAAGAACGTGTCAAAATCCGGTGCCCACTTGAACACCCTCATCGGATGACTATCAACATACCAATTCGGACTCCCATTAAGGCCATTTAGCACCTTAGCATAATCGGCCACCTCTTGAAATTGAAGTAAAATATGCTTAGCATTCAAGTATTTCCATGTGAATGCTCCAACTAGCCCCATGCCACTAAGGAGGTTTTCTGTGAGACTCCCATTTTAGGGGCTTATCTTCAGCGAAACACGATAATGAAGATCGCCAAATAGTCCCCTGAGGTGGTTTTCTGTGAGCCTCCAGAAATCTTCAACGTTGACTACTTTTTAAACAAGGGGTTGTTGTACATGCATGGGAAGGAGGTTTGTTTCTACGAAGTCAGCTGGGTGGAGCCCCAGGTCAAGCAAGAACCGGAAGTTGTCGAGTCCAAAACTACTGTTGAAATTGAGGCGATGAGGAAGGAGGTGGCAGAAATGAGGACAGATATCAGGGGAGTCAGAGAAGAAATGGCGGCCCTACGGGGTAGTGTGAATGAATTGGTGGGGATGTCGTCAGCCCACAGCGGTCAGATGAAGGAGGATGTCCAGTTAATGATGATGATGACAAAATGGATAAAGGAGAACTTCTCCGAGCCCCAGTCAGGGCCAGGGAGTTCGACTCCCCAGCATCCCCCACCCGCATCTAAACCCATGTTAGCCCCGTCGACATCAAAGACCTTGACTGTGAAGCGGACATTGACCAAGCAACCGAGTGAGGAAGTGAAGGAGAAGTCGGATTCGCCGGCGAGAAAGAAAGCAAAGGTTACCCGACCTTACGTACCGCCCCAGTCTGGCTCCCGCGGGGGCAAGACTCCGAATTGAATCCCCCATGAACAAGTAACTTTTACTTTTCTGTTTTTTTTTCCTTTCTTCTTTCTTTTCAGTTTATATATGTTCTTTGCCAGCATGCTTTTTTCTGTATATATGTGTTGTGCTTTCACACACTTAGCCCAATGATTGGTCTAAGTGTGAGGAGGGGTTGTTCTTTTATGCATGTTTTGGCTTTTGTCTGTTGCACTTCTCCCACTTAGCCCGATGTTCGGTCTAAGTGTGAGAAGTTTGTGTTGTTTGTGCGTGTCTTGTCTTGTTTATTGTTGAGTGTTTTTTTTGTTCTGGATTTTACTTCCCTGTTTCCCCCCTTCACTGGGATAGCTTGGGGACAAGCTAGAGTGAAGTGGGAGGGGGAGGGAGTGAGTGCAGTATTTGTTTTTGTGGTTAGGAGTCTCTAGGTCTAGTCTAGGTTTAATGTTTTTATGTGTCGCATGAGCTAGTGATATAATAAGGTAAGATTCCCTTAGTAAGAGCGATTGAAGATATGATGCATGTCAACTTTGAGGCCTTTTTACCTTAATAAGCCGAATGCGGTATGAATGAAGTAAGGACGATAGAAGATGCTTTAGATAACCTAGTTGTGCAGCCCCACTATAATGCGAGTTATAAGCCTAAATATATTGAGCTAACATGTTAGAAACGGGGCCACCACTTGATGTTTAGGGAGTAGAGTCGGAAGGAGAAAAAATGTGGTTCTGGAGGTATAAGATGGACGAAGTCCAGGAATTGGAGGTATAAGCTGGACGAAGTCCATGGGAAAAAAACACATATATAAAAGGAGGAATAGAAAAAAAAAAGAAATCTAAGGACATGAAGCAATAAGTAACCTGACCCAGGAATCAAAAGGGAAGGGGGACTGTAGTAAGTTGAAACTCTCATAACCTGAAGCATCAGTGGTGTGTCGTTGACCTAAGAGTGAATCGATCCTAACATCCCTGGTGAGGAATGAGTGATCGAGCTAACCTAACAACTGGGAAATCGATAGGCTATCTTGACAAACTGACAGACCGTTTAGGTGGAACAAGGAAGGAGGAGGATTTGAAGGCTGTAGTCAATCGGATAGAACTTAAGCTTGTGGGGACGATCGCCTAAAAGTTGAAACTAGTTCATGCTTGTGTGTTGTTTTTTCTTTCTTTAAGTGTTGTTTTCTCTTTTGTGAATCTGTAGTATGTCTAGGTCTAGTAGTTTGTGTGTTGTTCGTGTCTTGTTTGTAGAATCTTTCATGGGAACTGTGCATTGAAATTCGCCTTATTTATTTTTCTTGTCTTTCATGCTTGAGGACAAGTATGGTTTAAGTGTGAGCAGTTTGATAAGGCTAATTTCATGCATAGGTCTAGGGGTTGAATTCATACAATTATAAGGTCTAATACATGTCTTAAGCCAGGTGCGCAGAAGAATTCGCCAGGTCGAGGAACAAAGAAGGCGAATTACAATGACCATGCAATTGCGGCGAATAAGTGAGCAAATTCGGAGGAAAATGACAAGACGGAGGGATCGTGAAGCTGAAGGGCAGAATGGAGATTTCTGCGAAGGTTTCTAGAAGATCCTATCGCATCTATATAAGGAAGAGAGCTTGCAATGCTCAGGAGTGGGGGACCTTTTTTTGGCACTGAGGCCTCTGGTTCTTAGCTCACACACTTCTGCACACTTAGGGATTTTTCTTGTTTTGAAAAGGGTTACGTTCTGGTCCACGGCTGTTTTCTGATTCCAAAAAAATTATGGTGTAACACCGTCCTTGCAGAGGGCGAAGAAACAATTACTTGCTTTAATTTAAGTTACTGTTGTTGATTTCACCAAGCTTCGCTGCTTGAAGCTCGGCCCTGTTCTCGTTTGAAGCGTTCGTAGTTTATGAAATCTCTGTTTTCCGTATTTGAGCTGTTGTTGAGTTTTGATTATGGATGTCGTTTACTTTGAGCTTGTTGGTTACTGAATAGGATGTTTGGTTTCCGTGCTGGTTGTTTATTAGAGTAGAATCGTTGGGATCTGGTGTTGATCAGAGTATATTTGTTGAATCAGAAGTTATGGAGTGAGTTTGGTTGTTGTTGGGTTCGGACTGCTTGGATCCGGAGTGGATGAAGCTTTCGACGTTTAGATCTGCCACAGAGTGATCAGGATTTATGCCTAATTTTCGTGTTTTCATTTCATTCCGTCTAGTATACGTAGATCTGTTTTATTTCCGATTGGTTGCGAGTTTCCGTCATCCGAATCTTTACATTTTGTTTGAATCTCGGTATGTGCTTTGTTTTCTTCATCTTCGTGTTTGATTCAGTTGAAGTTATACATGTCATTGTTAGTTAAATTCATAGTTTGTTAGTTGCAGCTTTTCTTCCGTACTTGATATTTTTTTTTTTTTTTTTTTTTTTTTTTTTTTTTTTTTTTAATCAAACACCTCTACGGTGGAGGGTTCGTGGGTCCCTCATCCCTATATTTCCACAAGAGATAATTACAAGGCGTGGCCACACCCAAAAGTGGTGTGCCGTAACAAAATCAAGAGTAGTATGCGGTCCGATCCCACAAGGTTCGGACCTCATCATACTCCTTTCCAAAATACAATTAACCACAAAGCTAGTCACTATTGTCTCCCATCGTCTCATGATCAACTTTGATGCCCGTCCCCGTCTAGGTTTCGGATGTGCGACACTCCCATCTCGTCCAATCTAACCAAGTCCAATAGTTCTCTCGGTGCTGAGTTGTAGTGCATTCGTAGGCCACTGTCTTGGACTAGCCCCATTTTCGCAAGGAAGTCCGCCGCTTTGTTCCCCTCCCTGTGTATGAAGGTGGCTCGGAATTTGAGTTGGTCCCCACTTTTATTTGCGTTCTGTTTAGCTATAGTTAGTAATTGTTGCTCGGTCTAGGAAGTTAGTTTAAAATTACGTGGTCCTAAGGATGTTCGATCTCAGCATGACGTTTACAGTTTCCTAGGTCTAGTGTTTGATTTTGTGCCTAGGTCTAGCCGTAGTTATACCTCAACCCAAATTTGCGTGGCAGCAGCCGCTTTCTAAACCAAAGTCTCTAGATGCTTTCTTACGTGTCCATCTTCGTGGGATCGACCCCTGCTTCTCTATACTAATCTATAGTATAACGAGTTGAGGGATCTTTGAAACGCAAGAGTTTGTGTGTTCATAGACAGAGTCTTCCGTGTCACCTTGAGTTCCTAGACCTAGTATTTAGTGGATTCATTGGACTTGGTAGCTCGACCTAGAAGTTTACTACACATACACTCACACGACAAGCAGCCATTTCAATGGGCCTCGGCAATGTAGAAAATTGCTCTTGCCAAGGTTGATTTGTTGGCCGGACACCTCGGCATAGTGGTCAAGGCATGCACGTAGCTTTCTGAGAGGGGCCACGGCCGCTTGCGTGAAAATGATGATATCATCGGCATAGGCGAGATGGCTGATCTCCAAGCTACCCCGAGTGGCTTTGAATGTCATCTCTTTGTTTCCAATGATCAGTTTAACAAGTGATCTCGAGAGATAATCTGCGGCAAGAACAAAGAGGGCGGGGGAGATGGGGTCTCCTTACCTGAGCCCACTGGTGGATTTGAAGAACCCCGCCGGAGCACCATTAATGAGGATCGAGAACCAGCATGTCCCAATACACCTCTCGATGATCGCCACCATGGACTCCGGGAAGCCCATTTGCTTAAGAACCTTGAGAAGGAAGGGCCATTGCACTCGATCATAGGCCTTGGCCATATCGATCTTGATAGCTACGTTCGGGGCTGGGGTGCTTCTTTGGAGCTCATGGAACATTTCCTGTGCAAGGAGCACATTGTCGTTGAGAAGCCTCCCTTTGACAAACCCACTTTGAATTGCAGCGACGACACACGGGAGGAACGGGGCGAGTCGTTTCGTGAGGATTTTATTTATCACCTTGTTGATCACATTGCACAAACTAATGGGCCTGTAGTCTCCCCAAGTTTCGGGTAGAGTCTTCTTGGGGATAAGAACAATACTCGTGGCCGTAAAGCTACGGGGAAGGAGAGCCCCACGGAAGAATTGCCTAACCGCTTCCACCACGTCTGGTCCCATGATACCCCAGCATGCTTGGAAGAACAAGGCCGAGAAGCCATCCGGCCAGGGAGCACTATTGCCCGAGATATTGAATACCGCTCGTTTCACCTCATCTGCATCCGGCGGTTTGGGGAGATCCTCCAAATGCTCCGAGGGGGGAGTTGTTGCAAGAGACTAAGGTCCGGGTCAGCAAGCTCCGGGTAGGCTGGAGCAATAAGATTTTGGAAGAACTCGACCGCCGATTCTTTGATTTGTGTGTCGTCCGTAAGTTCTCTCCCATTAGAGTTAATCTTGTGAATTCGTAACCGAATCCTCTTCTGCTTCACCCAACTTTGGTAGAATCTAGTGTTTTTATCCCCCTCTTCTAGCCATCGAAGTGCCGCTTTCTAACGCCAAAAGTCTTCCTCCATCTTGAGAAGAAGGATGTACTCGGCTATTTGTTTGTTGACCTCCGTTCTATTACGGGCTGAGGGGTTTCCTTCGAACTCCGGTTGAGCCACGGCAATGTTCTCTTCACAAGTTTTGAGATTGGCGTGTATATTCTCGAAGACCTCTTTATTCCACCGTTTGAACTTTCTTTTGATCCTTGCAAGCTTGATCTTTAAGTTGAGAAGGCGAGGAGCTTCTGTAGGAGCCATCCAATCGTCTTGCACCACCCCGGCAAAGCCCTCATGCCTTACCCACATGTTTTGGAACCGGAACGCTCTGCCACCCTCGTGGTTGTTCGGCATTCTGCATCTGACGAGGATTGGTCCCTGATCCAAAGCAATGTGGGGGAGATTAGTGACTTTTATTGCGTCAAACAGTTGGGATGACGTTTCACTGACTAGCACCCGATCCAACCTTTCCATAAGGCCATTCTTTGCCCAAGTGTATTCTGACCCATCAATTCCTGGGTCCATAAGTCTGCAATCCTCAATGGCCTCGGCAAAGTCTACCATCTCCGCTTGCCGATTGGAGGAGTCTCTCTCGCACAAGGAAGACGAAGATGGAGCCAATCCAGCTCTTCTGGAGGCCGAGACATCCCATGGAGGGAGCAATCTCCAAATCATTGAATTCCAAGGGGGGGCGTCAATCCCACCGGGTACGAACCCTTCTAGTTAATGATGTCTTTGAATTTTCTATTTTGGAACGTTAGGGGGATCGCAAATGCGTCTACCCAAAACGTCCTAAAAAGAATAATTAAATCTCATAATATTTGTTTTCTTGCAATAATGGAGCCACTTGTCGACCCTAACCCGGACAAGTTTTCAAAAGTGTTGGGGATGCAATATAAGGGGTCCAATGCCAATGGGAAAATATGGATTTTTGTGGAGGAAGGGATGGACTTTGAGGTGGTGGATGACTCGGAGCAGCTTTTGCATGGGCAGTTCACTTGCCCCCGGATCCCAACACCCATTTTGATCTCGGCCGTGTACGCTAAATGCTCGAGAGGCGAGAGGCTTGCACTGTGGGAAAAAATGAGGGAGCTGACCCAAATCTCGGAAGGAATGCCGTGGTTTATCGGAGGGGATTTCAACACAATCCTCTCCGCGAGAGACAGAACGGGGAGTGACACAAACCGTCTGGCCAAAATGGTGGACTTTGCTGAGGCTATTGAAGATTGTGGTCTTTTGGATCCAGGGTATGATGGATCAGACTTTACATGGGCCAAGAATGGACTTCTGGAAAGGTTAGACAGGGTGCTGATTAGTGAGGTGGCGTCTCAATTGTTCGATGCAATACGAATCACGAACCTTCCTCGTATTGCATCGGATCATGGCCCTCTCCTTGTCCGATGCAAGATGCCTAATACCCCCGTGGGAGGTAAAGCTTTTCGGTTCCAAAACATGTGGGTGCGACATGAAGGATTTAGCGATTTGGTGAGGGAAGATTGGGGGGCCCCCACGGAGGCGACGGGTCTCCTCAACTTGAAGCTCAAGCTAGCTAGGGTCAAGAGAACTTTTAAACGATGGAATAGAGAGGTATTTGGGAATATACACGCCAACCTCAAATCCTGTGAAGAAAGCATTGCGATGGCCCAAGCGGAGTTCGAAGATGACCCCTCACCCCGGAATAGAACGGAGGTCAACAAACAAATTGCGGAGTACATCCTCCTTCTTAAGATGGAGGAAGACTTCTGGCGTCAGAAGGCGGCACTACGTTGGCTGGAAGATGGGGATAAAAACACCAGATTCTATCAAAGCTGGGTGAAGCAGAAGAGGGTTCGGTTACGTATACACAAGATCAACGTTAATGGGTGTGAACTCACGGAGGACTCGGCCATCCAAGCGTCGGCGGTTGAGTTTTATCAAAACCTACTTGCCCCAAGCAACCCGGAACCCACGGACCCGGACCTTAGCCTCCTACTCCGACTTCCTCCCTCGGAAAGTTTTCGTGCCCGATAAGCTCCAAAGTATTGGACTTGCTTCAGTCTCAAATGGAATACCAGCAATCTACTTCTCGGGGCTGGAAATCCAAAAGCTTGCCGAAAATGAAGGGCACGCTATCGTAGGTAAATTTTCACACTCTATCCCAACAGCCGAACAAATTCAAAAGGCTCTGACTAACATTAAATTCCAGTGTGGATTTACTTGGAAATATATTAACGCCAAACATATTCTCATTCAATGCGAGGATTTGGCAGATTATGCTAGGCTTCTTGTTGGCCCGAAAGGTACGTCGGTGTGGTTTATCGATCGTCATCCAATGAGGGTCTTCAAATGGTCTCTGGACTTCGATGCATATTGTGAGTCACCGATTGCAGCGATCTGGTGCAACCTAATTGGCCTCCCGATTCACTTGTTCGATCAATCAGCCCTCTTCGCCATTGGCAAGCTCCTAGGGACGCCGATCCAAGTCGACCGAGCCACCGCGAATAAGTCAAGGCTGTCTTTTGCGCGCATTTGTGTTGAGATTGACATCACTAAGCCACCCCCCGAAGAAACCATTCTAGACATTTGCGGAAGAGAGCTGGTACAACAAGTGCGGTGGGATAAGATCCCAGCCTACTGTCGGGAGTGTAAACACGTTGGACACTCAAGCAATGTGTGCTATGCAGTAGGGAAGACCGAAAGGCCCCCGAAGAGGAACTACAGTAGTGCAACTCTGCCGAGGGCAAATCAAGAAGGAAATGGTCCATCCGAATTGCAAGCTCAAGTGAAGGCCAAGCCAATTGTTAACAATGAGTGGAGATGCCAAGGGAGAAACAAAGGAAAAGGCACTTGCCCGAAAACTAGACCGACTGGGGAGAAGAGTTCTGAGTCGGAGTGGGAGGGGCCGGATATTGTAGGCGACCCGCATGAAGATGTAGAGATGGACAATAGCAACCATGTTACTAGCTTGGTGAGAAGGGAGGGAGGCGCCACCAAGTTCTCCAAGGGCCCGGGCCGACCCAACACGAGGGAAGGTGAATCATTGGATGAGACGCGTGAACATGGTGACACACCTCGCCGTGGAGATGAATGGATGGGAAATGTCATGAGCACAAACTTGTACTACTCGCTCATGGCAAATGGGGAGTTCGATGTTGATGGATGTGGAGAGATGGATGCGGTGGAAATGGATATCCAAAGCCTCGGTGAGCATGCCGCGGATATCCCCTTGCCAATTGACGCCGGAGATCACACGAGGGAGGAAGAACAACGGATTGTTATATTTCAAGGAGGGCCTTCATACCTTCCGGGTATGAACCTAACTTGTTAATCATGTCTTGTAATTTCATGTTTTGGAATGCTAGGGGAGTCGGTAATGTACCGACCCAGAATGTTCTAAAAAGACTAATTAAGTGTTATAATGTTATGTTTCTTGCAATAATGGAGCCACTTACCAACCCCGACCCGGATCGATATTCAAAGACGTTGGGGTTAAAATTCAAAGAGTCAAATATGTCCGGTAAAATATGGATCTTTGCCGAGGAAGGAACCAATTTTGATATTGAGGAGGATATAGAACCAAGTCCTAACATGGAAAGCTAACTTCACACAGCATGGCGAATCATATCTACATCTCGGCGGTCTATGCTAAGTGTACAAGACTAGAACGACACCCTTTGTGGGATAAAATGAGGGAGATCTCAAATCAGGCGGAAGGAACACCTTGTTTGATTGGAGGGGATTTTAACACGATTCTCGCTCACGATGACGGAATTGGTAGTTGTACCAATAGGCAGGCGGAGATGATTGATTTTGCCGAAGCCATTGAAGATTATAGGCTTCTCGACCCGGGGTTTGATGGCGCGGAGTTTACTTGGGCCAAAAATGGGCTGTTCAAAAGGCTTGATAGGATGTTTGTTAGCGAGGCATGGACCAACGCTTTCGAGGCTACAAGGGTGACTAATCTCCCAAGGATCTCCTCGGATCACCGACCGATCCTTGCTAGGTGCAAGATGCCGAGGTCTTTTCTTGGGGGTAGTGCATTTCGGTTTCAAAACATGTGGGTCCGGCACGATGGGTTCATGCCGCTGGTACAAGATACTTGGGATCAGCTGACGGGGGCGAGTGGGCTTCTGAGTCTCCAAATTAAGCTTGCCAGGAGCAAGAAGGCACTAAAGGCTTGGAATAAAGAAGTTTTTGGCAATATTCATGCAAACCTCAAAGCGATGGAGGAAGGGATTGAGCAGGCCCAAGCCGAATTTGAGGCTGATCCAACGCCCCAAAACAGGACTGAGATCAACAAGAACATTGCTGAATACATTCTCTTATTCCGGATGGAGGAGGACTTCTGGAGGCAAAAAGCGGCTCTAAGGTGGCTTGCGGATGGAGATAAAAACACCAGGTTTTATCAAAGCTAGGTAAAGCAGAAGAGAGTTAGCCTCCGCATACACTCCATTAATGCAGATGGCCGGGTGATTGCGGATGAAACAGAGATAAGAAACTCAGCGATTGAGTTCTTTCGGAGCCTCCTTGCAGCGGACACCCCTGAGCTTGAGGAACCGGATCTTGATATAATTCAACAACTTCCCCCCTCAACGGACCAAGAGGAACTACACAAGCCACCAGACCCCGAAGAGGTGAAGAAAGCGCTGTTTGACATCTCCGGGGACAGTGCACCCGGTCCGGACGGCTTCTCGGCCGTCTTCTATCAATCTTGTTGGGGGACCATTGGTGCGGATGTGGTGGAAGCTATACAACAGTTTTTTCGAGGGGCTTATCTCCCCCGAAGCGTCACGGCCACAAATATTGTCCTTATCCCGAAGAAGGCCTCGCCCGAGACGTGGGCCGACTATCGACCCATAAGCCTATGTAATGTCCTCAACAAGATCATCACAAAAGTACTTACTGCTCGATTTGCTCCCTTCTTGCCCCAGGTTATTTCCCCGAACCAGAGTGGTTTCTTGAAGGGTCGGCTCATACATGACAACGTTCTACTCGCCCAAGAGATGTTCCACGAGTTAGCAAGGTGTTCCCCAGCACCGAACGTGGCAATTAAGATCGATATGGCTAAGGCTTACGACAGGGTCCAATGGAGTTTCTTGCTCAAGGTTCTTCGGCGCATGGGTTTTCCGGACGCATGGATTGGCCTTATTAAGAGATGTACTGGTTCATGCTGGTACTCAGTTCTTATTAACGGCGCTCCCGCCGGGTTCTTCAAATCAACCCGAGGGCTCAGACAAGGAGGCCCCATCTCACCAGCATTGTTCATGATTGCCGCGGAGTATCTTTCTCGGGCCCTCGACAAGCTCATTCTAGGCAAGAAGGAGATGACCTTCAAAGCCTCCAAAAATTGCATGCAAATCAGCCATCTAGCCTATGCCGACGACATTATTATCTTCACACAATCAGCTTCACTCCCCTTGCGCCGGCTCAGATCGTGCCTAGACGAGTATGAGAGAGTCTCCGGGCAACTGATCAGCATCGCCAAAGGGAACTTCTATATTGCCGAAGCACAAGAGCAATGGGCGCAAGAAATTCAAAGAGTAGGAGACTTTGCGCGCGGGACGTTCCCTTTCCTCTACTTTGGAGTTCCCATCTACCGAGGAGTCAAACGCACGGAAATGTTCATGTTCATTCGGGAGAAGATTGCTAGGAGAATTTCCGGATGGGCGCATCGACACTTATCTCTTGGAGGGAGGCCTACCCTAATTAAGAGCACCCTTGAGGAGGTTCCTATCCACATTTTCCAGGCTATTGAGCCGACAGCTGGTGCCCTTAAGCTCCTCGATCAACAAATGGCATGATTTTTTTGGGGCTCAATGTATGAAAGAAAACGGACTCACTGGATCAGTTGGGAGCAAATGTGCCTCCCCACCAATGAGGGAGGGCTCGGCATCCGTAAGTTCACTGAAGTCCTACGAGCCTTTAACATCAAATTGTGGTGGCGCTTTCGAGAGCAGAGTTCCTTGTGGGCACGTTACATGATGCACAAGTATTGCGCCTCATCATCGCCCCTCTCCCCAAGAACCTCGGGAAGAAATAGCCCAACGTGGAAGAGGTTGGCCAAAGCTTGGGCCCATGCTCACCCGCACATCCGATGGCTAGTTGGGCATGGAAGGATTTACTTTTGGGACGATATTTGGCTTGGAAACGAACCTCTCAGGGGGCTATGCCTTGATGAGCGGGCAGCCCGGTGACGACCGTCTCGGAGTTCATTAATGACGGCGAGTGATCCGCCCCTAAGCTACTGGTAATTCGTGATCAAGCTGGCTTTCCACAACAGATCATTGACCAAATATTTAAAACTCCGATCTTAGCTGGGGAGCCGGATATCCCGGGATGGACGCTCTCCCAGCGAGGAGACTTCTCGTTAGCAACTTGGGAGACGACCCGAACACCTAGGCCCATCATCCAAGGACTCGAGGATATTTGGAAGGCTGGTCTCACTACCACTATTGCCATCTTCAATTGGAGACTAATGTCTAATCGAATCCCTGTCGACGCGCAAAGCTCCAATGGCGCAAGATCGAACTTGCATCTAAATGCCAATGTTGCCCTCATCGGCCAAGCACCGAGTCCCTCCAGCACATCTTCATTCAAGGCGCTGGTGCGATTAGAGTGTGGAGGGAATTCGACGGATGGTTTGAAGGCCTGTGCCCTCCCCTCGGGATGAATGACACCATACCATCAAGAATTGAAGTGTGGGCGTGAAGATCGCAGCAGCCGGGAAGGAAGCACCTCAGCCGAGCCATGCCTTTCCTAATCTTTTGGTTCCTTTGGGCAGAGAGAAATAGAAGCCGACACCAAGGCACCCGATTCAGGACGAGTAATGTGATTTGGTGAAGGGGTTGGCAGCGGAAGCGTGCACGAGATCCGATCACATAAATTTGATCTATTTATCAAATATTATTTAGATAAATTCTATTCACGTAATTATCACATGTATTATGCTCATAACTTGAATTAAAACATGCTTTAGCATATAAAATCCCTAAAACATGCTCACTACGGAATTAGCCAATTTACCTCGTTGATTCAATCAAGAATCGATGATGGCTTGCTTCGTCTCCACGTGAAGATCTTCAGTACTCGACCTCTGATCTTCTGACTGGTGTCCCGGACTGTATAATGATATTTGTGTGGTCAAATCTCACCAGAATACTAGGACTCGAATAATGAAGACAGAACTCAGCTCACGGAGGGAGCAATTTTCGAATTCTCTCTCTCTCTCTAGAGGGGGACGAAAATTGTAGCACATACAAATTTTTCTGTCTCCTTTATTCTCCTATTTATAAAGTCACATATTGGGCCCAGTCAGGGATCTAAGGAAGAATTTGGACATGGCCTCACCCAATTAGCTTTTTACTAATTAAATTGAACCCACAATTTAATATAAGTTTATATTGGAATATTACAAGCAGCCACTACAGAAGTAATATTGCACTGCCTTTCCAAATCCGAAATTACAAGTATTCCGGGTTTTCTTTTATTTGTTTAATTCATTTCTCGCGCTTAAGATAAAAACATCCATTAATTAATTAATGTCTGCTATGGACTTAATTAATTAACATATTTTATTCTCCAAGAGTGGACTTAGCAAGAAACTCTTATTTATTATTCATAGAGTAATTAAACTCCAACTAGCTAGGTTCCGAATAATAAAACCTCGTTTCGAGCTCCTCTTGTGGATGTTATCAAACGAGACTCTCCTCGCGCACGATTCAACATAATAGCAATCCTAGCACCGCTAGACAATGATCACCACTACCCAATATATCAGGATCGTTGGGTGACGAAAAACCCGCACCTTGGGTAAGTCAAAGTAGTAGATACTCGATATCGTATGCTCAATGCTAATGTACATTGATTAAGAAATTAATTATCAAGACCTCGTCTTTCAGTAGATAGCATAAAGACTCGTCTTGCTGTTAGATCCATTCAGTGCTATACCACACCAACGTCATCATATTTCAATAAGGCTTAGAAATAATCGGACTGACATTGCAACCTTTCACGATAGGTAGTCTAGGTCTATCTGGGTTGTGAAATTCTTGTTTTTCTTTGTTCAGAACTGACCGCGTACCTTAAATTGAGCGCAGCCCACAACCGGTCTACTAGAACAAAGACTTAGACTTATGTTACGTTCGCTTATACATTTAAATATGCAATAAACATCCATTAAATGTAAACATAACAACATTATGACAAAAATAATCTGTTGCATTCATTGGAAAATAATTATTAGAGTTTTACAGTATTCAATCACTCGAAAGGTGATTTCTAGTATACAAGCCCTAACAATCTCCCACTTATACTAAAAACCGCTTTCGAGTATACGAAATAGTGTGCACACGTCAAATTTCTCCCACTTATACTGAAAGCGAGTTGAGGTCTTGAATGAGTCGAACTCCCATCCCTTCAACGTGGCCCTCGAACGGTTTTACCGCCAATGCCTTTGTAAAAGGATCTGCCAGGTTGTTCTCTGATGCAATCTTGACCACTTGTATGTCTCCTCTCTACACTATATCCATTATGATAAGATACTTCCGCTCTATGTGTTTGCTCGCTTTGTGAGCTCTTGGTTCCTTCGAATTTGCCACAGCACCAGAATTGTCTTAATAAACCGCGATGCTCTAGGGCAGATTCGCAACCACACCTAAATCCATTAGGAAGTTCTTGAACCATACTGCCTCTTTTGCAGCATCCGAAGCGGCCACATACTTGGCTTCCATGGTCGAGTCCGCGATGCATTTCTGGTTCACACTCTTCCAAATTACGGCTCCACCTCCTAAGGTGAACTCATATCCTGAAGTAGATTTTCTCGAGTCCTGATCAGCTTGAAAGTCTGAGTTAGAATATCCCAAAGGACAGAGCTCGACTGCATTGTAAACTAGAGCATAGTCCTTAGTCCGTTTAAGGTACTTGAGTATGTTCTTTACGGCAGTCCAATGTCCTTGGCCCGGATTCGACTGATATCTTGCCACCATGCTAACAGCAAAGCAAATATCAGGACTCGTACAAAGCATAGCATACATGAGACTTCCAACTGCCAAAGCATATGGAATTCTTCTCATTGCTTGTATCTCAGACGGCGATTTGGGGCACATCTCTTGAGATAGATGGATGCCATGTCTAAAAGGTACTGTTTCGATGTAAGATTCTTGAGATAAGCACAACATCTTCTTTTCTCGATTCCAAAGAACCTTGATCCGAGGATGTGTCCCGCGTCTCCTATATCCTTCATCTCGAACTGGTTTTACAACCAAGTTCGTACTGATGACTACATCTTTTTATTGTTTCCAATTAGAAGAATGTCATCTACATATAAAACTAAGAACACTACATTTCCCTTTTCAACCTTCTTGTACACACAGCTTTCACTTGGGCATTTTTCGAATCCAAACTTGCGAACAGTTTGATCGAAACACTGGTTCCATGATCTAGATGCTTGCTTAAGGCCATAAATGGCCTTCTTAAGCTTCCAAACCATGTGTTCCTTGCCCTTTATGGCATAACCTTCGGGTTGTTCCATGTAGATGGTCTCCACAAGACCGCCGTTTAGAAACGCAGTCTTAACGTGCATCTGCCATACATCTCAATCCATATAAGCTGCTATACACAATAGTATCCGGATCAATTTGAGCATGGCCACTGGGGAGATGGTCTCGTCGTAATCGACACCTTCCTTTAGGGTATACCCCTTAGCCACTGGTCTTGCCTTGAAGACTTTAACTCGTCCATCGGGTCCACATTTACGTTTATATATCCACTTGCTCCCAATGGCAGTACAGCCTTCGGGTAGGACGGACAAATCGTAGACGTCTTTGTTTATCATAGATTGTAGTTCCGAATCAATTGCTTTCACCCATTCGCAATGATCGACATCTGCCTGCGCTTCCACAAACCATAGATTCACCCAAACCAATGTATCTTTCGGGCTCATGTGAGACCCTCCCACTGCGGCGCGGCACTACAATTCTTGGAATAGAAGTTGAAGTTTCTGGAATTATTTGTACACTTGGTTCTCGTTCTTGGTTAATGGAATTTGTGACAGAAGTTAGCTCATCAAGAGCCACTTCACTGCTGGGTTTATGATTCATTACATAGTCTTCCTCTAAGAATGTGGCATGAGTGCTCACAATTACTTTCTTATCTCGGAGACTAAAGAATTCATAAGCATTCGTTCCTATGGGGTATCCTATAAACAAACATACCTACGTCCTTGATCCTAGCTTAGTTGGATCCTTTTCTAATACATGACCCGGGCAACCCCAAATCTTGAGATGTGCTAGATTGGGCTTGCGCCCAGTCCACAACTCATAAGGAGTAGTAGGTACGGATTTTGATGGTAAATTGTCTAAAATATGGCTTGCAGAAAGCAAGGCATGTCCCCAAAACGAAGTGGGTATTTGCCGAGGAGGGAGCCAACTTCATCATTGGGGAGGATTTGGACCAAGTCCTACATGGAAGGCTAACTTCGCACCGCATGGCAAACTATATTTCCATCTCGACGGTATATGCTAAATGCAATAGATTGGAGCGACATCCCCTGTGGGATAAAATGAGGGATATATCAACTCGGATGGAAGGAACACCGTGGCTGATTGGAGGGGACTTTAATACGATCCTTGCACACGAAGACAGGGTAGGTAGTGAAACCAATCGGCAAGCAGAGATGATTGATTTTGCCGACACCATTGAAGACTGTAGGCTTCTGGACGCCCTCGAGGGGTAGTGCCTTCCGGTTCCAAGATATGTGGGCTCAACCGAGAGGGGCGAGTGGGCTCTTAAATCTCCAAACTAAGATTGCTAGGTGCAAAAAAGGCCCTTAAGGCTTGGAACAAGGAGGTTTTTTGGCAACATTCACGGCCAATCTCCAAGCAATGGAGGAAGGGATCGCGCATGCTCAAGCCAATTTTGAGGCTGACCCAACGCCGCGGAACTGGACCGAGATCAATAAAAACATTGCCGAGTACATTCTACTACTCCGGATGGAGGAGGACTTCTGGAGGCAAAAGGCGGCACTAAGGTGGCTTGCAGATGGAGATAGAATACCAGATTCTACCAAAGCTGGGTGAAACAGAAAAGAGTTTGACTCCGAATTCACTCTATCATTGTGGATGGCAGGGAGATTGCGGAAGAAAACAAGATACGGCACTCGGCGGTTGAGTTCTTTCGGGAGCCTTCTTCAAGAACTGGATGAATTAAGGCTTGAGTCTTGTGAGTCCGTGATGTGGTACAAAGAGAAGACGAAGCTATGGCATGACAAAAACCTCCGGGTCAATGAACTTCACGTTGGTCAGAAAGTTCTCCTTTTCCAATCTAGCCTCAAACTGATGCCTGGGAAGCTAATGCCAAATGGGTAATACATTGTTGTTGGCCTTCGAGCAAACGGAGCTGTGGAGATCCAGGGAAGTGCCTCAAACTCTACTCCATTTCTTGTTAATGGTCATCGGGTGAAGGTTTTTTAGGGATAATTCTGAATTGTGTGTAGTGGAGGAAATGCCACTACGCTCACTCTCCATTATCGTCTAGTCAGTTTGGCAAGCAGTGCTCTTGATGAATTCCTGGGTCAAGTAAATTGGAATGTTTATTTTTATCTATTCACTGAACCATGGAATCTCGAGAGTGCTTAAATTGAATGTGTAAATAATTTAATCGTTTTTTTAAAAAATGAAAAAAATCCAAACAAAGAAAAAAATTCTAATCTTCCAAAAATATTTTCGTAATGCTAGATTTCTTTAGGGAAATTGCTTTGTCACCTTTGAATCCTTAGCCTAGGAACCTGTTGTTTCATTTTTGTTGTTTTTCTCTAAGTGTGGAATTGCGAGAGGGAAGCGTTTACATGGGGCAGAGAATGTTAGCTTGGGAGGGAAGAGATACTGGTCTCGATATTCAAAGCCCACTTTATGGGTAGGGGTACGGATGCTTACATCATGCCTGCAACTGTTCCCATTCCTACCTAAATATCTCTTTTCCCTCCTTATTCTTTGCAAAATTTTCAGATTCAGACTATGGAGAACACATCAAATGCAGGAAATCCCACCGGATCTGCCGATTCCAACACGGCAACGTTCATGGCAGAGTTGATGCAGAAGTTTGGCGGGCCGGAAGAGGCGATGAAAGCCTTCGCCCTGTTCACGTCAATAATGGGGAACGCCACACCTGTCGCGTCGACGTCCATCACAACCACCGCACCGCCGCAAGTTCCTGAGGATACGATTTCCCGATCGTCTACTGTACATGCAGAAGCCCGACCCGTTTACTGGTGAACCGGAAAAAGAATTCGCGGTAGGCGGAGAGCAGGAACAAGGGAGAGATCTGGTTGTGGAGATGGAGCAGACGACGTTTGTTGAGGGGAAACCCCTGTTGTCTCTGAGGTTGGTGCTGTTGAGGGGGGAAAAGCCGTGTTTATTTCTGCTACTGTTGGTGTTTGTTGAGGGGGAAACCCCTGTTGGTGAGTTGGAGGGGGCGACCCCTGATATTTCTGAAGAAATTTGCTGGGAGGAGAACCCCCGGAAGAGGGATGGCGGGCGGCGATGCCCTAATTTCTTGAAAAGAAGGTTGTTTGAGGGGGAAACCCCTATTTATATCGAGGGGGCAACCCCTGGCTTGTCTGGGGAGGCAGAGGCTCCCGTTACTGAAGGAGTACAGGAATCCGTTGAGGATAGGGTGAATCTGATAGTGGATTTGGCAGATGTCCGGAAGGGACGGATTCACCGGTGAACGAACGAAAAGCCAGGAGACAGGCTCGACGGAGCCTGTTAAACGTGATAGATGATTTCGTCCCCCTACTGAAGGTGAAATACTGGGCCTAGCACCCATGGAAACCGTGGAGGATAACCCTCTTAGACCTAGCGAGGAAGGGAGTGATGGGGGAGCGCCGCTTGGCGGCGGAAAGGAAACGGAAGGGCAAACATGCAGCTTCTTCCTTGGTCAAGAAGTCGAAAAGGCCCTCTGGTGGTAAAGCTATTGAAGTCTCCCTCCCTTCCCCGGTGAAGGTACCATATGCTAGAGAGCCGGTTAGCCCTGCTAGGTCCAGTGAATCTGAAGAGGAGCCAGAAGAGGAACTTAATTTCGAACCTGCCGAAGTGTGGATTACCAAAGGTTTGCTTGATGCCATGAGGAAATTTGATGACCCTAAGCGAGCGGCGACCTACAAGGAACGGAGTTTTTTTAAGGCGGACCCACACCTATGAATTACTAAGGACAATTGCAACGAACAACCAGGAACACCGAGCCGCCAAAAAGTGACGGCTCGCCAAAACCAATTAGAGTACAACGACGGCCTCCCTACCAACTAGAGTGGTCATCAATGTACTCTTCACTATTCTATTACAATTAACATGGTGCAACCTTCACATCACAAAATCCAAGGTCCGTCACTTAATTGAGGCCCGCAATAGGGATACCTCCGCGATGAACGATCCCTCCCGGATCAAGTTCCTCGATGAAGCCTTCCTTCTCCCGGTTGGGGAGCCCACATGAGACATTCATTGAGCAAGTGCTCGGCTCGTTCGCACTAGAGTCATCCCGATCGAATGACACCGTGGCGACATTGTCTTTCAAACGCAAATTGTCGATGGTAGAGCTTTGGAGTGCATGTCTCCGTTTTTTTTTTTTAATCAACACCTTTGCGGTGGAGGGTTCGTTGGTCCCTCACCCTATATTTCATAAGAGGTGAATACAGATCCTGGCCACACCCAAAAGTGGTGTGCGCAACACAAAGATTAGGAGTA